>NC_080388.1:51789056-52149098 GCF_028751815.1 Salvia miltiorrhiza
TCAAAACAAGAATTGATAAACTCTACTTGTTCGTTTCAGAAAGTAACCTCAAACGAGCTTCTGATTAGTTAAGGATGAGGCAGGCTCATGCAAGACGAGGAAATCACATTATCAAAAGCAAAGTTTTACAATGAAGAACATGGCAGAAATAGGAAAAGCTTAAATTTGTGAGAGCTTCCTGACATTATAAGGGTAGACCTCAGCTCTCAGTAAGGATGAGAAAGCCTTGGTTGCAATAATATCATTTACAGCTTCTGTTGGATGCAAGCCATCAAAAAACACATATTCGCTTCTGTTGGTGCAAATCGAGCCTCCCCTCTTGCACAAGATGCCTGTCCCGCCTTCACTCACCTGCCTTACTTCGCAGCAGGAACTGCTTGCATCGCGGAAACCTCCATTAACAAGAAAAAAATTCAAGATTCAGCCTTTTAGAGTATGTAAACCACAATAAAAATATTTAAGTTGACACTGATTTTCCTTGTATTACTCAAATTAGACAAAGATTATGCTCCAACTTTTCAGCTAATAAATATCGTATATGCTAGTTTCATCTCCTTTAAGCTCATGAGTTGTAATGAAACATGTTTAGGGGTAAATATATGTACCTTGAGATGTAGGAGAAGTGATTATATCACTCAAAATGTTGTAAGAATTGACAAAAACAAGCTTAGAAGCGGGCATCTGAGGGCGGATATCATCTACCAAGTTCTTCAAGTTGGCATTGAACATAAGAGATGCTCTATTCAAATTCTCCACACACCCTTCTTGTGTGGGGACCCTGGCCGTGGCCATCGGGCTGCAGCCATTCGGATTGATCGCCATCAGCACAAACTTGCGCGCCCCCAGCCCGTGCAACCTCTGCATTAACATAACAACAAATCATCATATATAACTTCTTAAAAGAAAACAAAACACACGCACATTTTTTCCATGTTTTATCCTTTCTTGAAATGCTTGTGTTGTGCATATAGACACTTAAACATGCATGAGAACAATTTGGAGAATCCCATCACAGCTAAAAACAAGAGTGGTATCTTATTTATTTTATTTTCCTAACAAAAAAGAAATCAATAACTTAGCAATCTGCAACATCACAACTAATCTAATAATTTAAAGGGTTAATTTTGCATATTAATACACGAAGTTATCCAAAGTTCGATTTTTAATTAACACCTTTTTGTCAAAAAATAAATGAACTTGTAATTTTTTGAATTCGATCCGAGTTCCTACCTAGAAGCCAAAATAAATTCAAAAGTTAGGACTTTCTTTGAAAGGAAGCTCTAACCTCTGAATTACCACATCATTAATTTTCTCACTTGCACGTCCTGGCCAGAATTCTAAATTGGACCGAATTCCAAAAAGTTAAAAATACATGTATTTTTTTTACCTAAGAAATAGTGTTGATTATAAATTAAAAAATCATAACTTAAAAAAACTAATTAAATTACATTAAAACACATACTCCCTTCGTATAAAAAATGTTTTAAGCTTTTACACTAGAATTTAAAAGTATTAATTTACATCAACGATATTTTGAAGCGGAAGAGATAAATGAAAGTAATTAGGTTGGAAAGTGGAAGATTTAACGGGAGAAGAGAGATAACTAATCTTGATCAAAGATAAAATTTTATACTACTACTAATACTACTTATGTCCCCTAAAATTATACTCCCTCCGTCCACGAAATGAGTACCCATTTGGGGATGGCACGAGTTTTAAGAAATTGATTAAGTGTGTGTAAGTGGAATAAGGGACCCACTTTTATTGTGAGTGAGATGTGTGGGGTACACTTACCAAAAAAGGAAATGAGTACTCATTTGGTGGACGGACCAAAAAGGAAATATGGATACTCATTTCGTGGACGGAGGGAGTATATACATTTGTTTCATTGTTGGCACATTCCCAAATATATACACTTTTTTTTTTTAGATACAATTTCACACATAATTTGGATAATTTTACTTTTATAATTTATAAGTAATATTTATTTATCCATGATCAACTTTAAATTACTTTTAATGTTAAATCTTTTCTCTATTATCAATATACTCACCAACTTTATATTAAAACGAGTGTTAAAAGATTCTAATTACATATTTTAGCTGATGGAGGAAGTATTATAAAATAAAATTAAAAGTGTAAAGTATGTTATATTTTGATAGGGACAATAATAAATAGTGCAATAAAGAAATGTAAATACCTTGAGTTGGGTAGAGAGAGTGGCTGTGAGATTGGTAGTAAATGCTTGGAGACTGACATTGGCGCCAGCCAACCCCAGAAAGTAATTCAGTGAGTAGTCGTTTCCTCCACTTCCAACCACAAACAAGTAATCACTCAGACGTTTTTTCCTATTATTGCTCCCCAACTGCTGCTCCAATTCAGGTAGACTCACCTTCTCAAAATTGCTGATTTGCTCATTCAAACTCGTCACATTTCCCTGAATCAAAATTTCAATTCTTTTTTTAATTCACAAGAAAATGTAGCTAGCTTCTTGGTGGAGCACCATCCCTTACTCCATTTTGGTCAAATGTTAAATCAATTGGACTTTATTGCATCACATTCTTTTTAACTCTACAACTAACATTCATACCATATTCTGATATAGAACACACACAAAAATGATCATGTGACTGAATCACATGAGCTTCACCAGTCACCACCAAGTATCAATGCATTAGGGGGTGAGTATTCGAATTTTAGTTCCTTTTTTGGCTAAAATCAAATCCGAAAGATTTGTAGTTTTTCTGTAAAAAAAATTAAGCTGAACTAAAATTGAACGGGTCCAAAATTTTGAAAAAACTCGTAAAAAAAATTAAGGAATTTTGGATATAAGGTAACTACTTGGTCCTAACAAAATGAAGAAAACCATGTATGTATGTAACGTTATGGAGAGAGAGAGAGAGAGAGAGAGACTAACAGCAAGAGCACCAGTATTATCAAGAATCCCAGAACCACCAGAAGCAAAGTTAACACCATGCACGATGTTGGTCCCCCTTGTTGAGGGATCATTGAAAGGTGGGATGTAGCCTGGCAGCTGCAGCTTCTTCCCCAAAATGTCGATCACATTTTCTCCATTTGTGAACCTTCCAGAAGCCCCCAGAGGGAAGTCCACTCCATAGGGGGAGAAATCTGCCTTGGCGAACGAGTTTCTGAGGAAATTGTTGTTGCCATTGTCGACTAATGAACTCCCAAACACAAACATGCCTTTGGTTTTGTAGCCATGCTTTGTGTTGGTACAAGTTGAAGATTGGGTGAATAACCCAAAAATGACAATGGCGCAAAAGACTGGGAGATTTTTTGACATCATTTGCACTCTGCTACTTTTTCTCAATATGGACAAGGGATATCAAGCTTTATTGCCCTTTGATTCTATTTATAGACCACGAAACTAAAGGGACATTATTTTTTGTGTTAAGAGGCAAAAATGCTCACATTCTTAAGTTTGATAGTAAAAATGTCCTAAGTTATAAAATAAAACATTCTATGTCTTAATTATGTGAAGTATATCTATTTTACCCTTTGATGTTGATGGGTTTGCTTGATTTTTTGTGAAAGTCTTACACATTTGATCGATTTTACAGTCATCAGTCATAAAAGTCAACGATTTGACAGTTATTAGTCAAGAGTACATATGACCGGTGGGTGGCTAGATCATGTGTCCATCCGATGAAATCATGTGTCCGTCCGGGTGGACATATGATTTCACCGGGCGGACACATAATTTTACCGGGCAGACACATGATCTAGCCACCCACCGGTCATATGTATTCTTTACTGATAACTGTCAAATTGTTGACTTTTATGACTGATAGCTGTCAAATCGGTCAAATGTATAAGACTTTCACAGAAAACCAAGCAAACACATTAAATCAAAGGGTATTTAAAGAATAGGGCATAGAATGCTTATGTTTATAAAAGATTATATTTTTACTATAAAATTTAAGGAATATGACATTTTAAATTTTCACACTTTTTTAAAATTAATTTCCTTATTTTTGTTGACCGTCTAGAATTAGTCAAGTAAACTTTAATTTACAGAATATCGAGTTTTCTTGATGGTAGACGCAGACGCAGCTCATTTGGTGGCTAGCTAGGTAATTCGTTGTTGGAATTAATATTACGGTCATCTTCAAACCATAGGTTTAGGGTTCAAGTGATTTATGTGTGTGAGTTGTAACTCCAAAAAAATAAAATTTTGTAGAAACGATCTTTGTTTTAGAAAAGAAAAATATATTATCGTAACTCAATAATATGACGTATTTTCGGAATTTTCAGAAGTACTTTAATAGATACTACAATTAATAAAATAATACTAAGTGCTTACAAATTCAAATTCAACAAGCGACCACTTCCGCAATGTCAAGTTGGCAACCTATTAATTGAAGTTAGGATTTTTTTTTTTTTCGGTGTTTTCAATTATATTTTCGGTGTTATATTTGAATTATTTCTCAATTTATACGTTTTGGGTTTGTCTATGGTTGATTGGGATTTCTTTGAAAAACACGTAATATTACTGTATTAAAATGGTTTAGTTTTCCTTTTAAAGAATGTAGTCAGTGTCGTGTTATAAGATATATTTTCTGCGTTCACAGAAAGATTGTCATATTATGAATTAATTACACGAATTTTAATACTCCATCCATTCTTAAAAAAAGTAGTAATTTGTAAATGACACGAGTTTTAATAAAATGATTGAATGTGTTGTGAGTGGAGTAAGAGTCTCACCATATTGTGAATAAAAATTTTACCAAAAATATATTGGATATATTTTATGTAGAGACAGATCAAAATGACAAATTGAATACATTTTATGAGGACCGATGGAGTAAAATGTAAGTGAGTAAGGATCTTATTTTAAATGTAAGTGGAGTTGTGTGGATCCCACTATTAAAAATGAAAGTGATATATAATTTTTTTGTAGATGAACCAAAAATAAAATTATGATAATTTCTTGTAAAGGGACGAAAATAAAATTATGATAGCGTTGAGTAGATGTAGATGACTACAAAATTTTATGTGTATACTAACAGAAAATTTTATAATATCCTAGAATAACCATAAGTGCATGTCCATTTCCATTAGTCACTACATTAATTCCTCGAGAAAGAAAAATTACATTAAAATCAAACATAATCAACTAGTACAATATTCAGCAATCAAACTGGAAATGGTTAGTCCAAACACTCCTAACAATTAGATTCAAATTCAGCACAGCAAATTGCGCAAATAAATTATCAATCCAATTAGCCGAAATATACACGAGACGAGACACCGCAATAAGCAAATTGCCCAATGGAGTTTGAGCATCGTAATTGAGATGCAATAGTGATAATCTTTTTTATTTTCTGATCTTTGAAAGAGTGAAAGTCTAAAGTCTTCTCTTAACTGAATTATGAGCTGTATTATATTTGTCTTGGTTTTTTAATGGACAAAAGTTAGCTGCAAAATAAATCTGATTGATCTTGGACATTGGCTATAATGTAATTAATGTGATTTTTGTTTAAAATAAAATTTTAATTAAAAAATTAAAATTAGTTGCAAATTTGACTCTCTCGTTAATAACTATATCAGTTTTTTCAATGAGAAAACAAAAAATCTTTAAGACAATCATACTGATCAACCATACCAAATCAATGCATTATATATCTCGCATTCACAATACTCTTGTGAAATCCAAATAGTAGTCAACTTTTACATTTATGGTTCGAGTTTGGCGATATATGAGTCAAGTTGATGATAATATACTAAAAATAAACAATGAAGCATTTATTTTAAACAAACTGGAATTTGATTTTTCCTACTCTCACAATTATTATTTTAATAGATGATTTCCTGTCCGTCCTTGTAACCACTTCCTATTCTAGGTAATTGCATTTAATTATATTAAAGCCCATGAAAGTAGCAAGTTTATATTCCATTACGTCACAAACTTATCTAAATAATTCATAAATTTATAAAGTGTGACCTTCAAAAAACTAAAAAAAATAGGGAAATCTTACGTTTTAAAAAAGTTGTTAATATGACGCAGACCTTTCGAGTTCAAGATTCTAACGTGAAAGCATGGAATGGAATTTGACGTTGCATGTTTTGATGCTTAAATGGAAAAAATAAATTCATCTAAAATTCACATCTGATTGAAGTATTTCACATTAAAATTTATTTGAAATCTGTGTGTGTGTGTGTGTGTGAATTAATTATGGCCTGGAGGGGCTTGTCTGTACCTTGAGCATTTGAATGTTCCGCAATTCCTCCATTAATCAGTTACGGCTATTTGGCCAAAATAAATTATGGTATCATTACAATAAAATCTTTATAAATTAATAATTTTAGAATTTAAAATTTTATTAATTTAAAAATATATTAATATAACTATTTTCTTAATTAGAAATTAAAATTTTAATTAAATCAAGTTATAATGTGTAAAAATAAATGATAGGTAATATCTTAATGCGTGTATTTTAATTAACTGAAATTCATGCATGTTTTAATTAAATAAATTTGTACTAAAAATAATCAAGATGAAAGTGATTCAACACCATTAGAAGCAATCAAGCAACATAAAGCATTGAAAACAAATCACAGTTCTTCACAATTTTTTATTGTACCAGAAGAACACGCCATTAGGGATGGCAGTGGATCTTAGACCCGGTTCAGATCCGTGGATCCAAATTCATTTTTATGGATCTGGATCTCAATTTTTTAACCCGACAGATCTGGATCAGGATCTCAGTTTGAAAACGAATCTGGATCTGGATCTTGAAATTTTAGATCCGGATTCGGCCCAGATCCGACCCGTAGATCCGTTTTATTTTATATTTTATATTTAGTTTACTAATAATATTAACTAAATTAAAAATAATAAATTAATTATATTCAAAAGAATAAAAACTAAAAGTAATTAGATTAAAAGAAAAGAAACCCTAGAAGTTCTACTCCTCCGGTCGTCCGCCTCCCTCCTTCCTCGTCATTCTCTGCGTCGTCTGCCTCCCACACCATCCCTTCGCCAGCGCCGCCTGAATACCGTTCACCGCCACACTCCACCTCCCTTTTTCGCTGCGTGAGTTGTCCGCCTCCTTCCTCGTCACTCTCTGCGTCGTCCGCCTCCCACCATCCCTTCGTCGGCACCGCCTGAATACCGTTCACCACCACACTCCACCTCCCATTTTTGCTGCGTGACTGAGTCTGCGTCGTCGACCTCCCCTTTTCGCTATCATCGTTCACCACCACACTCCACCGCGCCACTGCACCACCGTTCACCGCCACACTCCGCGCTGTCGTTCAGATCCATGTATCTGGACCCGTGGACCCGCGGATTTGATGGATCTGGATCTGAATCCAAAATTTTTAGATCCATGAATTTGGATCCGGATCTGGATCTGGTATATGAAAACAGATCTGGTATTGGCCAGACCCGGTCCAGATCCGGCCCGTTGCCATCCCTACACGCCATTATAATTTTTAGATGCAATTAGAAAAGCCGGGTATGAAATCTACTCAAATATCATTTTCAAGAAATAGATTCATTATTTAATAAATTATCATAATATTCATATTTGTAATATTTTAATAATTATTTATTTATATTTTAGGGACCTATATATTTATAAAGGGATTCTTCAAAAAAAAATTATTTTATTAAAACTGATTTTTTTTTAACTAGCCCAGATTAGGACCAAATAAATTTATTAATTTTAAAAAATTATTAATTCGACGAATATTAATTTAGAGGGGTTTTACTATATTAAGATGTAACTACTAAACTCAAGACCCAGAATTTTATTTTGATCATACCATTCAATTTCTTTGCACCATCGTACCGAATTAACTCAAAATAATAGAGAGAAGAAAAAAGATGTGATTCAATCATGATGATTTAATTAAGGGTTAATTGCCGGTAAATTCACGAGAAATTCTCAAATTCAGGAATATTTCATGACCTTTACTTTGGCACAATAAACCATCATCGGAGAAATTGATTTGATTTATCCCCCGACGAGCTTATGCATGCGGCCTACTTAAAGCTGACATGGCAATCGGCGTACCCACGTGGCGATGCCGGACGGTCAAAGCGGACGACGTCGTTTCGACTGGGGCCATAAATGATGTCGTTCACATCAAAACGACGTCATTTAAAAAATTTCATGGATTTAAATTCAATCATTTATCCCCAAAGTGGTTCATTTTGAAAATTTGAAGCTAGGGTTTTTCTTTTGCTCCCAGATTCATCTCGATGAGTGTTCGAATGTGCACCCATGACCTTCCGTGTGAAATCTAAACTTCGTGGACTGATGCTAACCCGACAATGAGGTTCTATCGCTGTCTCAAAGAAGACGTAAGCAACCATTTTTAAATATTTCAGTTTTCATCACTGTAATGTCGTTTTTTGTGAATGGCAGGAGGAATCATGTTCTTTCTTTGAGTTTATCTACCCGAGGCCAACTGATTTACAGAGGAATTACATTCCTAAGCTGAAACGTGAGAAGGATGCACTTCAAGATGAAATTCGCCGAAAAACCTTTGAATGCCTTGACTTGAAGGAGGAGGCAGAGACCGCTTGGGATAAGGCTGGCCTTATCATTGTGGAACACCATGAAATGGAGGAGGAGATACCAAAGTTGAAGGAGGAGATCAAATTATTGAAGAAAAATTTACTTCCAAGGGGGTTGTGATAGCCATTTTGGTTGTTTGCCTTGTTTTAGTGTATGTTTAGGGTTAGTTAGATTAAGTGATTATCAGTATTTTGTACAAGCACTTATCTTATGTATGGAGCTCATTTTCAATCAATGGAAGCTTCGTTTACCTATTAAAATGGTCATAAAATACATTAATATAAATAAGGAAATGAACGTTGAAATGAAGGAACTGGAATTGGCATTCATTCACAAATTAAAATGGATGATTGTTCACATAGTCTTACAAAAAACAATGACCGAGCCAAGTTTGCCAAAACAGCATACCAAGTTTGCAAAACAAACAAACTACAACCATTACATTATCAAATGATGCCCAAAACAACAGCCAATTCTTGATCAACTACACTTGAGTTAACTCTCCATGATTTGAGCTTTGTTGTGTGCTCAAAATTCCAGAATTAGCTGCATGGTCCTCCCCATTTGCTCTTTCATTTGGTGCTCCCTTTGCTGCTGCCTTTGGTCTGCCCCTTTCATTTCCACTTGATGCTCGAGTAGATGTACCACCAGCATTTGTTGCACGGTTAACATGAGTGACATGCTTGTTTTGAGGCATCTGTAAGGAATACTGAAAGTGTTATGATTATTGATTAATGTTAAAGCTTTATGATCTATCAAAAAGAACACTTACATGGTAGTAAATGTTGTCGCTGCCCAGACTTGTGTATACTCCGGCTCATGTCTTAGCAAAGTTTCTTTCTTTTGCTGCAATTGCTTGTGGAGTCTCCACCCTTGGTGTTGTGGTACCTTCTGCTAGTGCCTTCTTCCTAGGTCTCCCCATTTTCGGCTATTGAAGAAAAATCAGAAAAAAATCATTCATTATAGCAATTAAAATGTAACTTATAAACCAAATTTATGACACATACCTTGTCTTCAGGAACCTTAACCACTATCCTGTTAGTACAAGTTTTTGAGTTGTGGCCTGTTTGGTTGCAATTGTTACAAGTCACCAACTGTCCATATCTTTTCAGTTTGTTGGAGTTTTTTTGGTCTCTCTCATCTATTGTCCTTCTACATTTTTTCTTGGGCTTTCCTGGCATGCTTCTAACCGCTGGTGGCTGCACTTTCTCTTCCTCCACTTCAGGCCACATTTTCTGGCCATTCAAAGGCTCCAAACCAAATTGGCAAATTTGTTTGTACCTTGCTAGACTGTAACAATCCACCACAAATGTAGCAGGATCCAATCCCATGAATTGGATTGAACAAATTCCATGGATGCATGAAATTCCTGTCAGCTGCCATAACCTGCAAGTACAAGTTTTCTGCTCTACATCAACTACAAACTTGTCTTCCTCCATACCAACCTCAAATTTTCCACCCAAAGCAGGATAAGGAACACAGTTCCTACTCTGCCACCTTAACTTCTTAAGCTTTTTCCTTATTTCAGGACATAGAATATCAGTCACCTTGTCAATAGATTCATACTTTTTCACCTGCCTAACCATGATGGAACTCCTAATTTCCTTAAGCATGTGTATTAACATCTTGCCTCTTGCATTTATGATATAACCATTAAAAGTCTCCGAGATATTATTGTCAATCATGTCAGAATTAGTAGAGATGGGAAGGAAAGCCTTACATGGTAGGCTCTCAAACTCTCAGCCTTCATCTCCTCCAATGCTCTCTTGTACTCTTGCATGTATGAAGTTCGAACCGCTTTCCAGAATATATTCTTCAACGTGTTCCCCGAGTGTCCTTGTTTTTTCCAATTCATGTAGACATGCCTAGCACAGTTCATATGCTTAGCATATGGAACTATGTTGGCAACTGCATTCTCAAGACCCTAACTCAATAAAAAATAAAGTTTTATAAGTGTATATGTATAATTCATAATGAACAGATAACTATGACAATGTAAGCAATAAAGTCATACCTTTTGTTGGTCTGAGATGAAGGACCAACCTTCTCCTATCCCTATCTCCAAATCCTCACTCAAGCATTTCACAAACCATCCCTAATTTTCTTCATTTTCAATGCCTACTACTACTCATGAAACTGGGTACATTTGATTGTTGGCATCATTACCAACAGCACAAAGGAGAATACCCCCCCCCCCTCACAGAAGTCTTCAAGAAACACCCATCCAATCCTAAGATGGGTCTACATCCCTGCTTAAATCTTTTTCTTAAGGCACTATATCCGATATATACTGCCTTAAATACATTTACTTCTCCAGTAACCAACTCAAACCGGCCTTCTGGATCCACCCTCCTATTCTTTGCAATGTAACTCCTAATCAAAGCATAATGGTCAGACACTGTCCCCCTAACCATTTGTTGTGCAATTGACCTACCCTTGTAAAGCCTATCCCTTCCCACATTTGTTCCAAATCTCCTCCAGATGTCATCCCTCAACTCAGGAATACTAATAGTACTCCTAATTCTGAACACATTGAGATACCCCTTGGCAATCCACTTAGAACTCACTAACTTATTGTTCATGGACTTGGTGCGCTTGTGTCTCCCACCAACTCTTTTCACCTTGAAAGAGCCTTCTTCCTTCACTATGCTAGCATAAACACTCCACGGACAAGGAGGATCACAGTATGCCTCGCATTGTTTAGCTCCTACCCTCTTGAAATGTACATATCTCTCATTCTCAATTGCCCAATTTGTAATAGCATCCCTACATTCCCAGTCATCCTGGAATCTCAAACCCAGTTTAATATCTAAATTCTTATGGTCACATTTTGGATCATAAACTACCCTCTTAATCCTATGTTTGATGAAAAATTCATCCTCGTCAGTTTCATCAGAGTTTACAGCTCCATCAGATGTGTCATACTTAGACACATATCCCTCCCCTTGTAAATCTTGCTCAGTCCTTACTTCATCATCAATCATATCAAATATCTTCTTGCTTGCAATTAAACTTCTTTTCTTCCTAGATTGGATGTATTCCTGATCACCCGAGGCTAGTTCTAGGTCATCTAATCCATCATCATCACTAGAAGGCAACTCGGTTGGTTGTTCATAGTCTTGATCCTCACTGTCATCATCACTTCCTAATAACCAGTCGTTGTATTGGTCAGACAAAGCTTGCTCATCATCAATATTTCTCAATTCTTGTTCCAAAGACTTACCTTTACCCCTGTCATTATTCCCCACAAATTCACTATCACTTATCTTCTCCTTACCCTTGTAAGTCATCCCTACATCTGCATTAGGAGGATCAACCTGACTCTTACCATTTTCTTAACCCTTCTGATTAAACCCTAAAACATCTTTAACACTGACCTCACTCTTACCCTTTTCTTTGAACCCAGACACAATTTTATGACCCTCAATATATAGATTGAAAACATTAGTCTTGTCAGAAATTGTTTTCAACCACTCCATTACCTCTTTATCAGACAATATTTCGCCATAATCATCACTAGCAGTCTTATACCATATTTTTGTTGAGTTAGGGTTAATTATCTTTATCTAGCTAGCTGAGTTTTCCAGTATACTGTCCCCCCTAAATAAGAATTTTTCCCACCCAACTGCATAAACCGACCCCCATGATGAATAAAAACTGAAAACAAATCGCTGCAAATGAAGAAAAAGAAACTTTTTCAGCCATGTAATAAACTACAAAAAATACTTTTGGAGATACATTAAAAAATGGTGAAAATAGCCTACCTTTTGGACATTTCTCTAATATCCGATCCTAGATGCCTCCACTTATGTGACAAACTGGATTTCTATAGTATCCACACCCACGATTCTCGAAGAACAGCGACAACACTTGAGGAATATCAGTGGCACTAGTGTTCCCGCCCTAGAACTGAAGAGGTAGAAAGTGAAGGGTTAATGTGAAAATGGGTGAATTTGTGGCGGTAAAATGTCAACCCTTCGTATTCCAACGAAGTCGTCCGCTTTGACCGTCCGGCATCGTCACGTGGGTACACCGATTGCCATGTCAGTTTTAAGTAGGCCGCACAAGCTCGCCGGGGGATAAATCAAATCAATTTCTCCGATGATGGTTTATTGTGCCAAAGTAAAAGGTCATGAAATATTCCTGAATTTAAAAATTTCTCGTGAATTTACTGGCAATTAACCCTTTAATTAATGATGAAGTGAATGTACATAATTTTATGGTTAAAGGTCATGAGTCTATACTATATTAAAAGGTTAATGTTTTATTTAAAAATAATTTTAAATTGATTATTAAAGGTCATGAATCATGAGTCTATAATATATTAAAATTTTAATGTCTAATTTGATATTAATTTTAAATTGAGCTCAAATTAAATCGGTGACAAGTTTTTAAATAAACACAACTCAAGATCGCAATATTCAAAATCAATTTTAATTTTAAAATACACCGTTGATTTAAAAATCAATCGTTAATACGGTCGTTGGTTGTTTACAACCGTTGACGACGGTCATCAATTAAAAAAAATTAAAAGAAATACGTAAATAATATTTTCATCGTAATTTTATTAATTTCAATCATTAGGCACGTCTTTTGCGGTCGCAATTTTTAGTCGTTAATTTATGTCGTTGGAAGCGTGTTTTATTGTAACGTAAATTAAATAGTCCACTAATATCCTAATTAATCGCCACTAATTAATATTTTTATTTTCTAGAGGAAGATCATTAAAATTTTTATAGAAAAGACGGACACTAATAATAAATTTACATATTTCTCTCAAAAAAATAATAAATTTACATACCTTTATATAAATATATTACAAGAAGATAAAGAAAGATATGAATTTAAAGATGGATAATAATTTTATAAAAAAAAATTAACTCATGACATTTAAAATATATATATATATATATATATATATATATATATGTGTGTGTGTGTGTGTATACATACATATATATATATATATATATATATATATATATATATAGTGTCAGTTTCTATAAAGACACTGACTCCCCTTATAAATAGAATAGAGAACAGATCACATATGTTCGTTCCTTAGAAAATACACGACTGAAATTAATTGCACAAATCAAATCCCGCAATACTCTCGTTTTTCATTTTGGACGTTGATTTGATTTCAATAAAATGGAATTTTCGCTCAAATTCTTCGTTCATTTCTTTCCGTGTTGATTGAACGTGCTCTGGTATATACTACGAACGTGCACACATGGTTGAGTGAACGTTTTTCATTATTTCGAACTTAAAGTATATCCGTGTTGAACGTATATTTTGAACTTACATGCGTGTTCATAAACGCATTCACAGAAGTTCAATGAATTGACAAGTATCTTCATAAACGTCTTTGAATAAAAAGTGGAACGACAAAAGGGGACGTATCTTGCGTTGATATGTTTTAAAAACAATGAGATTTGGTGAATAGTAATTAAGGTAATAGGCGAATTTGATAATATTAACTAGGGATGTCAATGCAGCCCGAAACCCGTGGGCTGACCCGAATAACTCGACAAAATTAGAGGGTTAGGGTTGAAAAATCGCAACCCGAAAAAACCTCCAGCCCGATTAGCCCGCACCCGACTAACCCGGAACCCGATAGGGCTAGCCCGAAAACCCGGTGGGCTGACAGAATTGTGACTGATGCATCCAGTTACAACTTCTGCTATGTTTAGATCTATGGTATTTGCTTAAATATATATATGTAGCCTCATTAAAAAAAGTGAAATTAATTAGTTAGAATATATATGTATGTGTGTGTGCAATCTCATTAAAAAAAGTGAAACGGATTTTTTGTAGAAATTGATTATTAGTATCTCATTAGTTAAAAATTAATTATTAGTATCTCATTTTAAAGTGATACCATTTTTTTTTCTGTCAATGAGACGTGCATGGCAAATCCATTAATTATTCAGTAATAATCCAGATTGATTCTAGTGCATTGATACATGCTAAATTTTACTATCTCATTTTAATATAATTTTGTTTATGTAATCTTGAATATCTTATATTTTTGCATTTCATGCTTTGCTATATAATTTATATCTTTAATATCTATGTATATTTTATACATTATACATTAGATCATTAGGAATAATAAAATACAAATGATAATTTTATTTTTACGCCTTTAACTTGATTAGCCCGATGGGCTAGCCCGAAACCCGAAAGTTTAGGGTTAAGGTTGAAGCTGATTTACAACCCGAAAAAAATCTCCAACCTGATTAGCCCACACCCGACTAACCCGAAACCCGATAGGGCTAGCCCGAAAACCCGGTGGGCTGGCCCGATTGACATCAGATATAATATCTATCGTTCGATTGCTTCATTTGAATGAATAAGATTAGTTCTTTATTCTCTACACATTCAGGTGTTACTATGAAACCTTTACCATATATATAGTACTCCATTGGTCCCAACGAAAGTGGTGCATTTCATTTTTTGGTAATAATATTACACTATAAATAATGGGTCTCACACATCTTTACATATTTTTACACTACAATCTTATTTTTCTTAAATTTCGTGTCGAAAAGACGCACACTATTTTCGTTGGGACGGAAAGAGTAATAAAAAAGAAATGAATGCGAAATTCTAGAGTACGTAAATTAAAACTACAGGGCCATACACAGGAGTGGAGTAGTTTGGTTCCATAATTATCATGCAGAATGTAATAAATTGGGGGCAGAGGTGAAGTCAAAGCTCATTCTGACACTACAGAAAATGGGAAAGTAAGATGATGGTACACAACGCTTCTCGCGTTGTACATTTCTGCCTCGGAGTTGGAGACGTCCCTTTTGGAAATAGCAAACTTTTGCGACATTAATTCCATACCAAATTTTTTTGTATTTTTAATGTCACAATTCTTTTGGTTGGCCCCTGCTTCCACGGGGCTTTCTGTTATGAAGTTATGTTATGTTGAGTGATATCAATATTGTTACATTTGGTATAAAGTATTCGTCATTTTATATATATATATATATATCATATGATTATTAGAGATAAAATGATGAGAAAGTGTTGAAAAATATTTTCATACCATTACTCAAAGATAATATTTTCTTACATTCAAGAAAAAAAATAAGTAAAAAGGAAGTGCCTGAAAAAATATTTCACCTTACTCAAAAAAATTCTATTATAATAAATATGTAAAAATGGTGAAAAAATAATGAAAATATATACTTTCTCTCATTTTTCATTAAAGTAAATGGACTCTTAGCATAATCAGATGCACTTACTTTGGGTGATAGATAAGATTAACAAAACTAGGATTGGGTTCCAAGGACAAATGAGATTTTGGTTATTCAATCCAACAAAATTATACTCCCTTCCTCTCCCATATTTATGCATATCTTTCATTTTTTGTATGTCCTTTAAATTTATACACACTTTATTTTTGAACTCCACACATAATTTTCATAATTTTATTTTTAAAAACTTACACTATTACATTCTACTTAACAATACTCTTATTGTGGGACTCTTTCTCTACTATCAATACTCTAAACAACTTTTCATTAAAATACGCATCGAAAACACCTATACATATTTATGGAGACAGAGGAAGTATATGTGATAGATAGCGAGGCCGGTCCCAGACTCCCAGGATTGTATCTGTGTAACATGGAGCTTTAAATCAGAATTAAAAAATAGATTTTTATATAATTAATTTTTTACTTCCTCCGTTTACTGAAACATCTTTTTATTTTTTTCATTTTCTTTTATCCACAAAATATTTTTCTAATTTATTTTTGAAAATAATCCTACTAACTATCGCCTTTATAATTCTCTCATGTTTACGCATATTGTCGCTAATAGCCCACCATTTTTTATTTCAATTGAGCCATTAGTCACTAAATTAAAACACATAAGCCCTAATCCACTAATCCTTTAATAATTCATTACTTTTTTTTTTAATTTGTGTTCTTCACTCACCAAATACACAACTAGTTTTTTTAAAACTTCATCCACTTCTCTTAGAAAAATATTTTGTAGACAGAAGAAAATATTTTCAAATATTTATTTAAATATAAATCTAACTTAAATAATCAAATTAGTTTAATAATTAATAAATACTAAAAACTAATCAGTCATCAAATAGATCAATACAGAAAAAAGTACTATTACATAAAAACAAATGGATTGTAGATGCTAAGTTGCTGACAAAAAAAGAAAAAAGCAAAAAAAAAAAAAGACAAAAGGGGGACAACCAAATATAATTGAATTTAACAAATAATATTTTACTATTAAACAAACTAAAAGAGAAAAGGAAGAACTCTCGTACGTTTCTATGGTCTCAATCTCATATACCTGCACCATCCGGACGGATCTCACCCTGTCCAGATTAGGGATGCGATCCGATTCAACTCGATCTGGTCCTTTTTTCTTTTATATGTTTGATCCATGTAAATGGTATTTTTACTAATAATAAATGACAGTTTTATTAAATATAAATAATATTTTATAAATGATATTTTTTATAAAAATAAATGATACTTTGTATAAAAATAAATGATACACTAAAAATGACACTTTTAGTAACATAAAATTATACTTTTAATATATACATGATATTTTTTTTATTTCATTGATGGCCTACGCCTTTCTTCTTCACCAAGCTTGTCGGAAATGCTAGAATTCATAAAATCAGAAGATGAGATATATTTTGGTACGCGGTATGGGATCGATAAGGTGTGATGTGTTTGACAGAGATATATTTTACTATATATCATATTAATATCATGTTTGGTAGAATGTATTAATATATCTGCAAAATTTAATATGTTGTTTGGTATGATATATTAAAATTATATAAAGTTAATGATAGTTATAATTAAGATTTGTATTACGTATACCACGTCCGCAAATGGTATACATAATTTCTCAAATCAATATAATATTTTTGGACTTTTTTTAATTTATAAAGGGCGATGTGTTTCGCATTACTTCTTACCCAAAAAAAAAAGTTTGTTGCTTTCGCAAATCCAGATATGTTAGGTAGAATGATTGAACAATTTCACTCAACAATCTGTAGAAAAGCATAAATGCAGTGAAAATGTAAAGTACATCCAATGGATTTATTTTTATACTGCAATGTTAATTAATTGCAGTGTATGTTCACTATGAAAATCCATTTTACAATGAAGATACATGAACCACTCAATAGAATCCCTCTAATTGAGTGAAGTTGAAAAGAAAAGAAAACTCGTCTAATCCTATCAGCTATGCTAGCAACAATTAGACTTTACACTACAAAAAAACGCGTAATTACCGGCGAAAATTACCGGCGGCGATTTTGCCGTCGGTAATTAACGGCGGCACGGCGGCGGCATTCCAGGCGACCCGAGCTTTCGAAATTACCGGCCAGTTACCAACGGCAAACTCGCCGCCGTTAACTAGCGACGGCGACGCCGCCGGTAAGTTTTGAATATATAATAAAACATTAAATTAACACAATTACTGACGGCGTTTATGCCGTCGCTAGCTAGCGGCGGCAATTGCCGTCGGTAATGGCCAATATTAGGGCACGCGTAACCTCCTTTTTTCACTTTTGCGCAGAACAGATCCCCCCACGCCCCCCCCCCCCCCCCCCCCCCCCCCCCCCCGCCGCTTCGCCCCTGCTGCTGCTGCCTGCTGCTTCCACCCGCCGACAGCCGCCGCCGACCGCCGCCGTGCCCAGCCGCCCAGGTAACTCTCTTTCTCTCTCTCTCTCTCTCTCTCTATATATATATATATATATATATATATATAATTTTTAAATTTTGACTTATATTATTAATTTATTTTAGTTCGACAATTTCGTTTCGCCGCTTTCTTCACGACACCCGCCGGAAACCACCACCGTACGCTCTCTTGTTTAATTATTTATTTAATTATTTATGTATTTATATGTTAATTAAATAGATTTATTTGTTATATATAGTTAATAATTAATTTATAATTGGCTTTGTTTATAAATAAATTATATGAAGCATGAATAATTTTAAATTATATCAATTGAAGCATGATTAATTTTAAATTATATTAATCAATTAGTATATGTTGTTAGTTTAATTTTAAATTATGAAGCATGATTAATTTTAAATTATATTAATTTTAATCAATTTAGTTTAAGTTGTTTGTTAGAATAATTTATATATGTTGGATAATATTGTGGGATAGATTTAATCAATTTCTTAAGGATCTTCTCCCTTTGGGATAGAAATTGATTATTTCTTAAGGATCTTCTCCCAACAAATGATTGTTTTTAATTTAATTACCATGATTTTTATTGCTTTTATTTGTATTGTATTATTGCTTCGACATTGGGGGGCCAGGTAGACCTAGTATAGGCTTAGTAAATTAGGACCACTATGGTCACTATAGTTGCTGGTAGAGTCGAGCACTTGGTAGTTAGGATAGTGGGGTTATGCTGTCGAAATTTTGTTAGATTTCAAGTAATTTATTATATTTTATTTGTTTTTTTCAATTAGAATTTGCAAGAATGAGTGATAATCGTACGTGGATGTACGCGAGATACAATGATCGTACTGCATTTGAAACGGGGCTTGAGTTTTTCCTTGAGTGGGCGTTCAATCAAACGGCGTACACAGATGGACAAGGTAACATTAGGTGCCCGTGTAAGAAGTGCAAGAATCAAGCGTATTTAGATGTACCTACGGTCAGAAAACATGTTAGTAGGCGTGGATTTGTCCTGAATTACAAAGTTTGGGTTTGTCACGGGGAAGCACCGCTGTATATGTCGAGAGAACATGCTATAATGAATGAGGATGATGGATTATACAATAACTACGAAAGGATGGTGCATGACCATGCTGGACCTAGTAATTATCAAGATCCTCCAAATCTGGAGCAGCCGCCCAATAATGACGCTCAACAGATTTATAACATGTTGGATGCAGCGGATACTCCATTGTACGCAGGATGTGACACGTACACACAATTAAGCTGGATGACTCAATTCATAAGCATAAAGACTGAAAGCCACATGTCAGAGAGGACTTACAATCAGATGTCTTCGATGATGAAAGCTGCTTTACCAGAGGGTAACAACTGTCCAGAAGACTTCTATAGTACGAAAAGAAATCTACGTGGTTTGGGTTTGCCAGTAGAGAAGATCGATTGCTGTGTTAATAACTGCATGTTGTATTGGGGGGAAACTAGTGAGCTACATAGTTGTATGTTCTGTGACCAATCACGATATAAGGACAGCTTGCGTGCATCTGGGAGTCGCAGAAAGAAACAAGTGTCCGCCAAACAGAAAGAGTTTGTTGGAGCCCACTGGCCTGTCCAAAGCTTGCACGCGCACATTTAAGATGTTTGATAACCCAGGCGGGTACACATGGAAGTTGACGCCCCCGGCGATGAAGGATAAATTTTTTGATGAATTACAGGTACAATTAAATTTATAATACATATAAATATATCATATTAAATTGTTAAAATGTTTGATATTAAATTAATTCTCTTTCTTTCAACAGAAAGAGTTTATGTGGCAGCCCGATGATGAGCGTGACGTGAGGAAAATGTGGGAGACAAACGCCCGCAAAAGGTACTCCGACATGATGAGCGACTACAAGGCAGATCTCAAGCAGTGTATCCGCCAAGGGAGAGAGATGTCTAGGCCCGTCTGGATGACTCCCGATTTTTGGACTGGATTCCGGGATTACTGGCATCAGCCCGAGGTTGAGGCTGTTTCATATCGAGCACGTGCCAACCGGATGTCCGAGCCCGATGGGGAGGGTACAGGGATCAGTAGGCACGTGGGCGGGTCCCAGTCGACTCGTATTCTGCAGCAGTATATGGTATGTAATTAACAAATAATTAAGTATATAAATTATATTAATATCTTGACTAATATAAATTATTTATCTTATATAAATGCATCTACAGGGCTTGGAGCCTGATTTTTCCTAGGATTCACCGAACTATGCCACCTTCCTCCGCCTCCACATGTACCCCGACGGAAGTTTTACGTCTCCGAGAGATGCAAGAATTGACGTAAGTGTTTAAGTTTATTCAAATATCTAGTGAATGTATTTATTTTCTAACAATTATGCATTGTTATGTATGAATTAGGCGGAGGTTCATCAACTGGCCGCTGCCACAGGACGACAGGACCGGCTAGACGAGGTGTATTTGGAGGTGGTGCATCCGGATAGGTCACGGATCTACGGCGTCGGGAGTGCCGGGCAGAGTCAGGCTAGTAGGGGGTCTATCCGCAGCACGGGCAGTTCTGCGGTGTCTCAGCAGCTTTATGAGACACGGATCTCCACGCTGGAGGAGCGATTGGTGGCAGAGCAAGCACAACGCCAACAGATGGAGGACCGCATGGCGGCAGAGCAAGCACAACGCCAACAGATGGAGGAGTGCATGGCGGCAGAGCAAGCAGCACGCCAACAGATGCAGGACCGCATGGCTCAATTGGAGGCGTTTATGAGGATGTATAATGCTCAGCCACCTCCAGGGCCTGATGCCGATGATGATGATGATGATGATGATGATGATGATGATGCTTAGAATTATTAAAACTATATATTTATGTTTTCAAACAAAATTACATTTGCACTTTCTTTTCAAATTTATGTTTTATTGAACTATATATTTCAAGTGCTTTAATTATTAAAACTATATATGTTTTATATATTTATGGCAATGATGATGATGATTGCATTTAACATAAACAAATAAATTCAAATCACATTATAATAACCAAATTAAAACACTTTTGGTGTATTAATGTTAAAAAAAAATAATTAATTAATTAATTATTAAATATTAATTAAATTCAAATCACATTATAATAACCAAATTAAAACACTTTTGGTGTATTAATGTTAAAAAAATAATAATTAATTAATTAATTAATTATTAAATATTAATTAAATATTTTACCGACGATAAAAATAAGGACCGAAACGAACTCGATCACTAATTAACAACATATTTCAGGTAGTATCTCCACATATTCAAAGATTATAATTATATGAGTGAGTATATAGCATTTAAATGAATTAATAGATGTAGATATATCAATAATATGAGTGTTCTGTACTGGTGATCACTCGAAAAGAATTTCAAAGTTAAGCGTGCTTGACACAGAGCACAAGCAAGATGGGTGACCCACTGGGAAGTCGGGTCGCCGACTGGGAAGTTCGTCTAAAGTATGCAATACCGTATAAATACAGAAATAAATTGTGGATATACAATATACAATAAAATAAATAAATAAATAAATAAAATAAAATAAAATTAAAAACATTACCGTGGGCAACACGCCGTCGGTAGTTACCGACGGCTTTTGCCCTCGGTAAATACCCGGCCATCCTCCGGCAAAGACCCACCGGACGGCGGTAGCCTGTTACCGACGGCGTTTTGCCGCCGCTAGTTAGCGGCGGTAATCGCCGTCGCTAGTTTTCCGGCAGGGTCTGCCGGACTCCGGTGGCTCTCTACCGACGGCAAAATCGCCCTCGGTAACTAGCGGCGATGGCTGCCGCCGGTAATTCTCCGGCTAGGCTCCGCCGTTATCGCCGCCGTTAACTGCCGACGGCGGATGTTCGCCGCCGTTATTTTCGTTGCCGACGAACCGTTTAGCGGCGGGAGCTTGCCGCCGTTATCGCCGCCGGTAACACTATTTACCGGCGGCCGTCTTTTGTTACCGACGGCATTTCACCGTCGGTAATCAACGATTTTTTTGTAGTGTTAATAAAGTTAATATATGAATATTAAACATACAAACCTACTGACTAGCCCTAACAAACGAGTCACCCACACAAGAAACGTTAGACACACGAGTCTCCTACTCAAGGTGTGGTTTGAATTAAATGTCGTGTAAAATATTTGAACAATAGCTTCGAGCTCCTGCACTTATATTTTGCTTGAATGAACTGGTACCTATTGCAGTGGACTATGCCACTATTTATAGATCCAATATATGCTTGATGGGTTAGAAAAATGTGGCTGAGAACATGGGATATGGACGAGGCTTCTAGGTTAAATAATTGGAGCCAAAGTTTAGGTGTTGGTTAAGGATTTTTAACCAACATTCCTATGATTTAGAAAGACCAAAACTTCTTTCTTCTTCTTCAATCTTTGACAACCGATTTTCTTTTGACTAAGGGGGGTGTATTGGTTGTAGAGTCTATAGGATTTTTTTGGACTTTGAAAGTTTGGGGGTATTCAATGCAGACTTTTAAAAGTCTTTAAAAAGCTAGAGGTATTCAATATGGATTTTAAAAAGTCTTAAAAAATCCTTAGGTATCCAAAAGTCCGTAGATATTAAAACTCTATGGATTTTGTTGGATTCTCCTTCAAAAATACAAAGAGAGAACTCTCACCTCATCACACGAGATTTTTGTGGATTCTTTTACGTCTCTTCTCTTTCTGATTCTTTTTGTATCTCTTTTAATTTATCCTCCAATTTTCTTACAAAATTCTTTGGTTTCTTCTTCCCTTAATTGAGCAGAAGGTTAAGGGAGGAGGAGAAAAGGGTAAAAAAGACGAAGCAGACCCCTTAATTTCAAAAAATATTTGAATTTTTTGGGAAGTAGGGGTCTCAAATTTCTGTCAAAAATCAAATTTTAAAAGTGCGAATTTTATATTTCATCAAATCATTAGGTTTCTTGAAATGGGCTGTTGATGTCATACCAAATATTCTCTCGCAAAGGTTGGAGCTTCATTTCACAAGCCGGCATTTGGTGTTAATTTTGAAAGAAAATCAGGTCTCTTTAAATTGGGTGTCGGGAATTTCTGCAAACTTCTTGAGTTCTGGTATTTGTTTTCCTCCCCCTAATTGAAAATGGCAACAATTGAAATAGAAAGTGTGGAGTATAGTAACAGGGGACATTCCTTATTTTGTTGCCCGGAGATATTCTCATACTACAACAAACTCAAACACGAAGCAATTTGCAATTTCCGACCATATATATAGTTGTCCATACACTGGATCTGAGTGTATAGTAACAGGGGACATTCCTTATGTTGTTGTTGTTGTTCCTTATGTACACAGGATGCACATTCAATCACCAATATGCACAAGCTCCAGCCAGCGCTGGGTTGCTGCCTTCCTAATTCCTATCAAGTCGATGAAAATCCATGAAAATCAATTAAAAAAAAAGTCAGCCAAACTCTGCATAGAGTCTATAGATTTCCTAAACCCACGAAAATCTATAAACTTTTTAAAGTTCAAAAAAATCCAACAAAATCTCAAACCAATATACACCCTAAGTCTTTAATCAAATCTTCATTTTCACTTTGTGATATTCAAAAATACATATAAATATATAAATATTAATTCTTTTAAAAAGAATATTTAATGAAAAAGACAAAATTAAAGTATTAATTCATAAAATTAATAAATAAATTATTAGAATTAAAATAATTCTAACTCAAAATATTAAAATGTTATAAATATATTATACATCCTAATCACTCTTGCCAAACGAGTCCTAGCTTAATGTATACCTCACAACTTCGGCTCGTACGAATCACCGAAAACTAGGGATGGTATACTAATTTATTGGCAATAAATTTATTCACTTGCTGAAAATTTCATTTTGTATATATTCTCCAACGAAAACTAGCTAGGCATGGTATACTAATGTTTCCAGACTCCTGATAAGAGGTAGGTTTGCCTTTATTGCAATATTATTATCGCCGATAGTACATGAACTTAATGAGAGATGCAACGTTTTTTGTTTCTGCCTCATTCTGTGTTAACTAATCATACCTATACATCTCTTCCCTTCCAACCACACATTTATACAAGCAGTAATTAATGATTAAATAAAGGGTTTTTTTAAAGGGATAAATATCATATTAAATCTTAAATTGTAAATAATATCTTTAAAAACTCTAAACTTCTATTAGATTTGCATAAAAATTATCTCGCGTCCATTTTTCGTTCCCCGAAATCATGACGTGGCTTGTTGAAGGCCACCATTTAATTTATAAATATTTTGATTTTGTAAATGACATAGCATAAAATCACGTCATTTTATACCATATTATGTAAAAAAATTAAGTCGACGTTGAATAAACTGACCTTGAACGCGATTTGTATCAACTGTTGTGACACAAAACAATACTCCCTCCGTCCCTGAAATAAGTTCATCTTTTTCCTTTTTGGGACGTCCCCCAAATAAGTTCTTCTTTCTTTCTTTCTATTTTTGGACAACTACCCCACCACTAATAATACTTTATTTATTCTTACTTTTTACTTTTTCACCACTCCCAATACTAATTATAACATATTTTTCTCCACTATCAATACACTTTACCACTTTTTCTTAAAACCCGTGCCGTCCCCAAAGAGGAACTTATTTTGGGGACGGAGGGAGTATTATTTTTTCAAATGATATTGCACAAAACGATGTCGTCTTATGTCATGTCATTTAAAATAAATTATAAATTATATGGTGACATCTGGTGAACGACATCATGATCCCGAAGATCGAAAAATAGAAGCCGGGTATTTTTAACAAACCTAATAGTTTGAGGTTCTTAAAAATATTTTTATAATTTAGGACATTTTTTATAAAATAAAAATAGATAGGGGTTTAATATGATATTTACCATTTTTAAATTATAGTTTAAACTTTAATTTCATGGTAATTTTTAGTTCAAACTAATATTATAAAAATAATGTGTATTTATCTTTGTTGTTCAATTAGTATCTCAAGTCAAAATTTATGACCAACTTAAACTGAAGTGTCTTCAAGAAACAAACATCAAAATCAGTTATATGCCTATATACAATCTGGAATATTTTTTTAAATGCCCAAAAATCAACTAAAATTCTCTTAAATTGCCCGAAAATTGTGACTCGAGCTATTAAGTGAATAACAAAAATAAATACAAACCATATTTATAATATCTTTAAATTCAAATTAAAAAGTCACAATATAATCAAAGTTCGAATTATAATTTAAAAACAACCCTTAAATAAATGTTCCTCTTGTGTTTGTTGTTTTAATCATTAAAACCCCGTATAAATAACTTATTTGGAGAGAGCCACTAGCGGCATAGACCAGACACTTATTTTAAGAGGAAAAAAATAAGTTAATTCCAAATTGGATATGATGAATAATACATCAATACTATATAAATATGCATAATGCAAATTTTCATTATCCAATAATTTATAAATATATTTAATAACTATAATTATCATTACACTTTGTATAAATTAAAATTTTATATTTTTAAATTCAGGATTTTATTGAGTAATTGATGTGAATTATTATATTTTATTTTTAAAACATATTTTGCAAGTATTTGTTTATATTTTAATTATTTTTATTTATTTATTTATTTAAATTTATCGTTTAATTTCGGTGTCAGTCGTGCATAGCACGAATAGGCGTATACTAGTATTAGATTTTTTTTTTGAGGCGGAAGGCGTGTAATATTATTACTCAAGATCACTGCTTACAATATCCCTTAACCATCGAGGGTAATCTCTCATCCACACCTTTCTATGCTCAACACTACGCGTGAACTGAGCTAAACAATGCGCGGCTTTATTAGCCGTGCGAAACATGTGATACACACCAAGCATGCAAGTCTCCCTTGCCACCGTAAGAATCTCTTGTATATCTTCGGGGAGGAATTCCCGATCATCTGCCGGTCCAGCCATGATTCTTGCCGCCAATATGGAGTCTGTGAAGACACAAAAAGGCGAGAAATCCAGCTCAATACAAAAGATAATACCTTGCACTACAGCCATGACCTCCGCTAGAAGTGGATTAGACGCCGGATCCGTGCGTTTTGACATGGCCGCACAAAGTTTACCGTTGCTGTCACGAACGATAACACCCACTCCAAAGGCGCCCGTTTGGTCATCATACAGTGCATCCACATCGACGCGCAACGTTCCTCTCTTCGGGCAAAGCCAAGATTTATCGCCCAAGGTCATCCCCATAACTGAGCTCATCTCAAAAGTGGGTTTTGCTGTTTGGAAAGTGTCCCAGAGGATAAAGCACTGCATCTCCGAGACCAATCTCCTCTCGCCCTTCCCATCATGTTTGAACCGACACTTCTCCACCCAAACCTGCCAAGTCATTAGCACCCATAGCTCATAATCAGGTGTTGACAGCTCCTCTCGCATAACATCAGCAATGGCGTGCAGATCAAGATGAGTAGCTCTTTGGAGAAGTTGCCAAAACCTCGTTCCTCGCCACACCTGCCGCACAGCCGGGCAAAAGAACAAGCTATGGCTTGTTATATCCCATTGGCTATGGCAGTCCATGCAAATCCCTTCCACCGGCACATGGTGCTCACGCAAATTTGCTTCCGTAGGGATTAAATGAGACAAAGCTCTCCACCAAAAGATCTTAGCTTTCGGTGGAATAGATAGGTTCCAAACAGTGCGACTCCACCACTTTTTATCTCTCCCGCTGCTCGAAGGATGTTGGTTGTAGAACCCAATAGCTGAGAGATAAGCTGACTTCACCGAAAACACACCTTTCGGGTCAAAACGCCACGCCACAGCATCACCACTCCCATGCTCGGCAATGGGAGTTTTGCAAGCTGCGTCCACATCAGGAGGCAGCAATAAATCTTGAAGTCTCTCCTCATTCCATTTACCTCCCACGCCGATGAGGTCAGCTACCATAATATCATCAGGGGTAGTACTATCTTTCTTCACCAGCTTGCCCCCTTGCGCCTTCGACATCCAGACATCATGAAAAATCCTGATATTACGGCCATCTCCCACCTAATGTTGTGGAACATTCAATTTTGAAGCACTAATGTTGTGGAACATTCAATTTTGAAGCCCAAACAGACTTTATCGGGTCAATTCATACCCTACCAATTAAAGGCCCAAATATTTATTCCTATGTTTTTTTTACGAAATTATGACCTAACTATAAATTCAATGTTTTTGTTTTATAAGGTGCAACGATTTTACAAAAGCCTGAAATTAGCGACACTTAACATAACCCACTGTGCGAGTGTGGACCGGTTCTACAATTCGGGTCTCGGTTTGACTTGCTTGATTTTTTTTTTTTTTTTTTTTTTTTTTTTTTTTGAGGGTGCTTGATTTTATCTCTTAAAAAAAAATTCTACAAACCATTTCAAATTATAAAAAACTCATATGGAATTTTCGCGGTTTGATTCGTAAATCCTAAACCCTAATTCATAATTTACAAAAAAAAAGAATCAATGCTAACCATACAATTTAATTCAAATTTGATCTATAATTTAAATCAAACTAAGGAATACTATCATAGTAAGTAGTAATATGTACTACCCTTGTCCCTCAAGTAACTTCTTAGTAGGGTATGTTACGTATTTTAAAAAAATTTGTTAAATATATTGATAGTGAAAAAAAAATTAATATAATTAATATTGAAAGTAGTGAAAATGTGTTATTAGTATTGAGAATGATCAAATGTTGAAAAGTAAGAATAAACAAAATATTGCTAGTGGTGAGATAATATTTTAAAATGATTAGGAAGTTATTTGGAAGACGTCCTAAAAAGAAAATATAGTAAGTTATTTGAGGATAGAATGAGTAATCTATATTTTATAATTAAACACGGCTCGGATCCAGCTATGCAAACCGGTCAAATTATAATTTTATTTTGTAGTCTTTTTAAATTTTAAACAAATTAAACTTAACCTTAAATTAAAGAATGCAAACAGTAATTCCACATGAGATAGAATTGCGACACGTGGCCACGTAATGTATCCAATTTTGAAACCGGTCACTTCTAATATGAAGAAACATGACAACTTCTTCTTCTTCTTCTAAATAGTTCTTACGTTCTTAAAATTTTGAACTTGAAAGATTATTTTCCAATGGTGCGTTCTCTTTGATTGTAAATTTATTATGTGAAAATAAGGGATAAACAAAATTTTACAATTTAAATTCCTCCTCTTTTTCCTCATTTTCTACTTAACCCTTACTCATTCCTCATTTTCACTACAAATGAAGAATAATACTATCCCTTCAAAAATGGTGTGATAATATTATCCATCATTTTTAGTGAAAAATGAGGAATGAGTAAGGGTCAAGTAGGAAATGAGGAAAAAGAAATAAATGATTTAAAGAGTGAAATTTTGATTATCCCTCATTTTCCCATGATAAATTTACAACAAAAAAAAAAAACTCACCCTAATAGGAAAAACACACAATTTACAAAACAACTAGCAAAATTTAGAAGCTTAGAGCATCCCTAAAGGGGGGCTCGGAATTAAGCTCAAGCCCCCCATTGCCGCACCATGGGCTCGCGAGCCCCCTCCGCAACAGCGCTCCGGGCTCAAACGGGAGAGAGATTAGCACCGCTCAATCGTGTTAATTTTGTCCGATTTTTTTTTTTTTTTTTTTTTTTTTGAAAAATTCGAAAATTCGGCCGTTTGGCCCTTTTATTTTCATTTTTTTATTTTTTTTTACTTTCTTTCTTCTATAAATTGCTCATTTTCATTCATTATTCTCCAATCTTTTTCTTTTTTCATCTTCTTCTCCTACCTTTCTTACTCTTAAAATCATGGAAGAAGATTGGAGAAAATATTGGAACCAACATCCACAAAATCCATCTCCCGACGATTCTAATGCATTCGCCCAATGATTCTTGCCATTCACTCAAGAATAAAATGTCTTTCAAACGGCGGGCATTGAAGGAATCAATTTGAACGCCCAATTTACGGCAGCGTCCGAGCCCGAGGTGGAGGAGATAGCTTCTATGCTGCTGACCACCCAACAAAGAGGTCATTACTCTCTTACGGAAACGATACTCATATGTCGTTTGTATCTCGAGCACACAAACAACTCCATTAGAGGGGTCGACCAGAGAGGAGCTCAGTATTGGGGCGTCATTCTCGCTAAATGCAATGCTCAATGGCCCGAAGGCACCATTCCATGCGACATCAAGCAAATCATGTCGCACTTTTAATGCGTCCAAAAAGGACGTGAAGTTGTGGGAGGGCATCTACAAAAAATGTCAGGAGAATTGGGCATCCGACATGAGTGATGAGCAAATCATCGATCAAGTAGAAAAAATGTTCATTGCCGAGCATTGTCAATCATTTAAGTATTCATATACATGGAAGGTACTGTGTGAATCTAGAAAATTCGCGAGCATTGGCTCCGATGTCCACTCTGATAAACGCTCCAAGGGCTTGGACGGTCGCGGTACAATGACTTCTAGCGACCAAAGTATCTCCACAAGACCCCAAGGCCAAAAGGCGGCGAAGAGAGACAAAGGAAAATGCAAGAAGAAGGCGGAGTCGTCCGACGATAATACTCAAGCTCTCGAGTACATGGCGGAGATGGTCAAGGTTATGGGACAATTCTTCCAAACTCAACGTGACATCGCTGACAACATCTTGATGAGTAGGGACACATCTCAAATGAATCCCGACGAGTTGACGTTTCACTTGATGAAGGTGGAAGAAATCAAGAAACGCAATAATCTCTCATAGATTCTAGGTTCCTTTTTTATGTTTTTTAATTTTAAGTAATTTAGGACTTTATTTAATTGTATTGCAATTTTTATTTTCAATCAATGTAGGATTAATTTTTAAATTTAATGAAATTTGAGTTGTTAGATTTAATGTAAATTTTAATTAAAAATAATAAAATTAAATACAAAATGAAAAGAGAAACTAGAGAGCCAAGGGATGGGCTCTCCCATAGTGGAGAGAACCCACCCTTGGCTCTCCATAGTAGATGCTCTTATTGATGGTGTGCTTTCATGAGGCTGATATTAGTGAAAATATATATTCGAAGTTCAAGATATATAATGTCATAATTTTTTAGAAAATTTAGGAATTTTCCAAAACAAAAATTAATAAATTAGGAATGTGCCTTTGGGGTAATAACGTAAGAATCCAAATTGTTTTTTGCTTTACAATATTTCCTAACTTATTTATTGGAGAAGCTTGAATAAGATTGTCGAGCATGTTATATTAAATTACATACAATTGAAAATTGAAATCGATATGTATTTAAACTGAATCTACATGTGAACTACATGAAATTTGATTAAAAACAAGGTCCAATTTGTTAATTTATTGTGTCAAACATGGCAAAACTCCACTTATTAACTTGTGCAAATTATATACTAATGTTATTCATTGTACTCTATCTACAAAAAAATTATCACATTATTGACATCACGAATTTTAATAAAATAATAATGAAATTATTAGTGAAATAAGGGCTCCACTTTAAATGTAAGTGGAGTTGTATGTATCCTATTATTATAAATAATAATGATAATTTTTTAAATGAATTAAAAATAAATTTATAATAAAATTTTTATGAACGGACCGAATAATTTTTAAAATTATGACAATTATTTTGTAAACAAAGGGACTATATAAATACTTCGTTAATAATTAGATACAAGTTTGCTTGCCAAATGCCATCTCAATAAGATTTCTCATTGTTGTGTTCATTAATTTAACAAACTGGTTCCATTATTAATAATGATTAGGTAAATATAGCTCATTTATTATGTAACTTTTGGGTGTATATCTCCACAACATTTTTTGATGATTCATGTAATAATTATATGAAAGAATTCCAAGTTGCTATCATATTACTTTTTCAAGAATTACCACACAAAAGAGGAAAAAGGAAAAAAGAAAAGGTAAACTATAAATAAAACAAGAATAAAGAAACAAGGAACAATCAGCCCAACTGTAAAAACAATTATGTAGAAACAGACGATATATATAAGCACTGAGTTGAACATCAGATGCTTCCTTTCGAGATTCAACGCACCCAGAAATTATCAACCCTAAGTCCAATCATCTCGCCATTATTTGGGAATTAGCTACTCTTTTCACTATTTTTTCAGGTTTGCCTCTCAGATCTCTTCTGGTTTTAGTTTTGTAGATTGATTTTTTGTATGCTGGCATCGCATTGATTCAGTTGTTAATCAGGATTCGGTTTGAGCTTCCATTTAGGCTAATTAGCTCATTTGGGGACTTTTCCTTTTTATACTTGATGGTAAATTACTCGGGCAATTTCTTGATTGTTTTTTTTTTTTGAAATTTTTGTCTATCGTTGTGTTTCTGTGGAGACCCATATTGAGAGAAGTTATGTTAATGGCTCGATTGAAAATAAAAACGGCTGATTTGATGTTGGGACTATTAGTTTTTATGTGAAGGGATTCAAGATTATTGCTTTTTTTGTTCTGTCATGCTGTTTTGATTGGAATTTTTGAGCTAGATTATGGGGGAATTATCAGCCATTGATTGTTAATCAGTTGTTGCATTGTGTTCTTGGAGTTGTTTGTGAATGTGTTATCATCTGGGAAGACTATAATTCGAATCCTTGCTCTGCTTTTGTAGCATGGGTAATTTGGAGTGCATTGAAAGTTTAATTCAAGAATCCTTTGGGACAATAGAAATAAAATTTCCTGCTTTTCTATGACAATTTACGTGTAAGGATTCTGATTTGTCGTCGCCTTTTGCATGGTAGATTCGATATTTTGGTATCAAATGAAGCCGTATGTAAGTTAAATGGAAAAACCTCATTGAAACTTGAAGTCTAAAGATGCAGCCTTTCCTGTAATAACACCGAACCTTTCTGTTTTATGAACCCTATGTTTTTCTTTTTGTTTCTAAAATCATCTGTGTATTTGAACCTTGATTACCTTGATCTATCGCGATGGGGAAAATAGGAAACTTATGGCGATCCGCTAAAGTGGGATGAAGGTGAATTTATGTTTTGATTACTCCTTCTAGCGGAATATATTTTCTGGACTCTTTAGGACATTTAGCGGGTTTACCTTTTGTGAAGCAGATCAAAATTCATTATCGTAATTGTAGTTGCTGTTGTTATTAAATTACACATTCATAATTTGGGAAGCATGAAGTAATGAATCATTTTTAAGAGAGAGCATTAAAATTATCATATTGAGTCTGCACATGATGTCTATGGTGGGGCATAGTTTGAACTAAAAAGATCAATGCTTATTTGTGACTCTTCCCATTTCATGCCATTATTATGGCAGTGTATATTTGTATGTTTTTCCCTATCTTTAGTGTGGTCTTAAGAGAATCCTTTAGTGCGATCAGCCTCTCTCTCTCTCTCTCTCGTGCCTGTTAATGTGGGATGAAATGGTTTAAATTCAACAGGAACTTACAATTGAAAAAAATGACGGGGCCTGTAATGTCTGTTTATTCTCTTGCACGTTATCTCTTCACTCGTCTTCCCTTGTGTAGTAGTAGTCGTTAGGACATAGAAAACAACATAAAGACTATTTCAAGTCTTCCATATTCGCTCCTTTTTGTCAGATTGTGGAACGATGACTGCATGATATCAATGCCTTTTAGCGTACGAAAAAGGATACAAATCTTTTCCCTTCATCAAGTTTCTCTTTTGTCAATTTCCATGTACAGTGCTGCAAGAGGAAGATTGCATTCAATTGATATTACTCGCTGACAGCATGAGTCTGGCATGTCTCGTATGCCATGGCGTAGAGAGTCCATCACATTCTTTCAGAAGCTACTCCGTATCAAGCTCAGACAACGAAGGGAGATGCTCGGCCATTGCAAGTTGCTTGGCCAGGAACACACTCCCACACTCTAGAGCCAATCATGGCTTCACATCTTCTAAGGTGATGCCCCAACCTATTCCGAGCACCGGCGTTGCAGGCGCTCCACGGCTGGTCCGGAGCCATGCTGTTAGAAGGGACATCGTGAGAGACTGGAACTTTGACGAAGTACTCTTGGAGCGTTAGGCCAAAGCTCAAGAACGAGGAACTGCTCAAGGACAAAGACTATGGATAGCTTCAAAGCTCGAATAGAGTGCTCCCAAGAATTGGAGGTCGACCTCTCGCCCCCTTCATTCTCTTTATGTTGTTTCCTAGTTGATGATATTCACGTGTAGTGAGTATTTTTGAGCATTTGTAACCCTACATCAAATCCCCCCGAGACCATCTGTTTATAGCTTTCTTTTAGATTTTTTCTTTTTTTGGTATTGTTGCCGCGGATTCTCTCCTTCTATTTTAGTATCGTCATCTTTGATCTAATGCTCGACTGCGTCTTCTTTTCCTTTTTTTCCTACGTTTGTTGCTTGTAGATGTGATCCGAGTAGCCCGATTTAAAAAGTTGTTGATGACATTTAAACTCGTGATTTTTGTGCCCATCTAATTGTAGGCAGTTTCGATGCGATCCTACAAGATGTAGAACCGTGTGGGTACCTCATTTTATATATATACTAGCAAAGAGCGCGTGCACGTCTAATCTTTTCCTTTAATATGTGTTGTTTATTTAGTTAGTGGAGAAAGAGGTCCACAAATGAAGAAAAATGAAAAAAGTTAATTAAGTTAGTGAGTGGAGAATATGACTCACATGTTAGTGAGTGGAGAAATGGACTCATAAATTTACTAAAAATATATTAGAACAATTTGTTGTAGACGGACCAAAATGGAAAATTAGGACAATATTTCATAGACGGGGAGAGTAGTATATTTGAAGATAAAAAAAATAAATATTGCTAATATTATTACTCACTCCGTCCCAATAAAAGTGGCCACATTTTCTTTTTGGGTGTCCCATTAAAAGTGGCTACTTTCTAAAAATGGCAAAAGTTTACTTTAATTAAGTCAACAATTACTCATTAATTTGGTCAACAATTGTAGGCCACTTTCTAAAAATGTCAAAATTACTCACTAATTTGGTCAACAATTGTAGGCCACTTTCTAAAAATTACTCACTAATTTTGGTGGGTCACACTCAATTAAAACATAACAATCCCCTTCTTAATCTCCGTGCCCAAAAAAAAGTGGCCACTTTTATTGGGACGGAGGGAGTAATTTTTTTAAAATCCTAATATTATTAATTATCAATTATTAATATTCAACAAATATTGTAAAAAAAGTAGACAAAAGATGTTAAAAATCTTCTATGTTGTGTGAACAAAACTAGTTGCTCCATCTGATATAGCTCCATTAATTCAATAAAGTATTTCTAAATCATAAAGTTAATTGTTATTATGAGGCTACAACTAATGTAGTTATCATGCCAAAAGAAAATTTTTCATATGATTCTCATGCATAGTATAAGTGAAGAAGAATAATGTTTTAAGGTGTATGCGTGTGTTGGTCAAGCGATAAAGAGGTTATTGCTCAAAATTAAAAATTTTGGATTGAGTCCACCAACTACCGTGGCGCTATTTTTAATTTTTTTTATTTAATATTATTGAAAGTATTTTAGGATAATTTGATTAGGATTCACTTATTTGATTCTCTAATTAATTGTCATTCATTACAATGTAATGCAAATACATATACATTGTAGAATGCAATCTTTTTACATTAACAAAAATCACTAATCAAATCAAAAGAATACATTTCTTTATTCTTGCATCCTTGAGCCTCATACTCATATATAAATCCTTTTTTTGTGTTATATATGTATGTTTAAACTCGATATCATCTATTCTCGTATTACAGTTTTGATGTGCTGAGTGCCACTCTGTGAGCGCATGTGAGCGATTGGATGATGTGGCAATGGAATCATAAGTCTTCCAATTTATTATTTATTTTTTAATTTTTCTATCATAATATCTTAATCCCTCCATCCTATTATCGATGTACTGCACATCTTTATCCATCTCTCTCCTCTACAAATTCTTATCTCTTCCTTTTTCTACTACCATTTTCTTTCTCGACATCATATTTCTAGCACCTTTATAGCCTTTATAGTTGCACCAATTAAATAAATTCTCTTGTCTAAGATTTCTACTTGCACGAAATCAGAAAAATAAGTCAAGAAATATAGAAACTGATAGTCTCTTGAACAAATCTCGAATGAAAATTTTAAAATTTATACAAATTTTGTAAAATTGAATCTGCTACTGCAAAATTTTACAACATTGATTCAAGATTCAACAATAACTTCTTCATACATGATCGATAAAATTATTTACAAGACCAACCGTGAACGGTCTTGAAGTCTTGAACTCTTTACCGTTGCTGAATAGAAAGAGACCGCAGAAAGAATACAATCTTCCCATTATTTAAATGGATAATTAAACTAGATTACTTTTGACACCCAAATAAATAATTTATCGTCTTGAATTTGCAGAAAGGGAAGATAGACAAAAGAACGCAGAAAAAAAATAAAGATTTTTTTTTAAAATATTTCAAATCGGAATATTTGACAAAAGATGTGAAGTAAGAGAGAGAGATTGTATTGGAAGAGAAAGATAGACGTATAAAGATAAAAAAAAAAGTAGAATAAAGGAAAATAAATTAAATAATGAAACACAAAAAATAAAAAGATTTGGCTGACGTGGAAGGAAGTCACTCACAGGCGCGCACAAAATAAGCGCTCAGCATATCAAAACTCTACATGAACTATAATATTTTGACTCATCCACCAAAATATAACCGTACGAACATTAAAATTAATACTTCATCTGTTCACGATATCGTTTTCACTTTTGAGGACGACACATATTATAAGAAAATGGTGGATAGTAGTTGATAATATTGGGTATTGTTGTGAGTGGAGTTGAGTCTCATTATTATTGTGAGTAAATTTAAGAATCTTATTACTATAGATGAAAGTGAAGATAATATTATAGACGGATGAAAATAATAAATTTGAAAACGTTAGCGTAAATAGATGAAGTATAATTTTTCTTTTTCACTTTTCATGAATTCCACAGCAACCAAAATACCTAATCATCTTTATCTAATACCATGCTATACAAACTCAAGCTATATCCACATGCTGCACAAAAAAACAAAAATTACACTATAGAATCAAAACTCAAGCAGATATAGCATAAAAAAGTTTTCTTGTTTAATAATTAACGTATTCCGTCCCATTAGATAAATTAGATAATATGCTCATCATTTTTTTCCTTTCTTTTTTAAAATTATAAGAGACACGTATTATATAATCAAATAAATAATTCGCATGTAGACGAGACTTATAAGTCACACAAAGGTGAAAAAATTATTTGCACGTAGACGGAATCACTACCCACATACAAATAAAAAAATTATCCCTACGTAGACAATAATGAATCCAAAACCTCTCACAAAGAAGAGTTTTTAGATACTTTAACTTTGCGACTTAATCTAGACGTTGTTGGCTATGCTCATCAGTTTTCGTCATCTATTTATTATATGAAAACACAGTTTGTGACAAAATTGTAATTAAAGAATCAATTAAAGGGTATTTATAAAACTCAACAATATTTTCTCTCTCCTCTCTCCTCTCTACTCTCTCCTCACTTTCATCACAGGCATTATTCAATTTTCTATACTCTCTCTCATATTCTCTTTTTCATATTTTGATGATTTTTTTAAAAAGTCAAATTTTATTTATAAAAAATATTCTATATATATCTTAAATTAAAGATAAATGCAAGATCTTTGATTTGGTATCAAATAATTATTCAACTCTTTTATTAGTATTCTAATAAATTCTAATAATATAATTTATTTTTCAACTTATCAATTGAAGCTTTTCTAATAAGATGACATAGGTAATGAGCTAACTTAGAAAAAATAATTTTATGCATGATTAGCTCATGTTTTAAAAATATATATTGTGATGTGAAAACTCATTTTTTATTATTTCTTCGTTTCTTTTAATTTGAATGATGTGTTTATTCTATAATTTTAGAGAAGAAAATAAAGTTTTCCATCAAATAGATGGAAAATTAAAAACGATACTTTTCAAAATTATAAAATAAAATTAAGGATTTTTACCCAGTAATTGATGTAGATCATTTTATTTTTTAAGAAAAAATAATTTACATTTACTTATATTCTAACTATATTTAATATTTTTTTTAATTTATTTGATACATCATTTAATTTATTTATTTTTGATAAATTAACATGATTAAATAAAGAAATTTAAAAGCCGCGCCATAGGGGGCTCGAACCCAAGACCTTCACTTTTAGACATTAACCTCTAATCACTTAATCGATACACACACTACATCGTTTAATTTTGATGTAAAACTATGTTGATGCACGGGTTAATGTACTAGTTAAACTATAAATAGTTGAAATTCATAACATTTTGTTAAATTAATTCTCAAAATTACATATAATTTTGCCGTTAATTTGATTTGCTGACTGACCTTCCTTGGAAAGAGAGTTACAAATACATCTTCACTCTCGAAAAACCTTACGAGACATTTATTTCACTCCAATGGCACCACCCAGAACTCCACCCCTCTTCCTCACGCTCTCGCTCTCGCTCCTCTGCATTCTCTCTCTATTTTTCTTCTACCTCTACTCCACCACCACCGATCGACCGCCGCAAAATTCCAAAACCGCTCTCTCTGCCGCCCAAGATCGCATCAAAGTCTACATCTCTCCCCTCCCCAGATCCCTCAACTACGGCCTCCTACAAAAATACTGGGCTCTAACCTCCGATACAAGAATCGGCAGCCAAGTAGACAACGAAATCCGAAAGAAAATCTCTCCCAAACAACCCGACACATCCCTCCCGTACCCCGAAAACCCCATTATCAAACAGTACAGCGCGGAATATTGGATCTTGGGGGATTTATTGACGCCTCAGGAGCTGAAAAGGGAGTCCTTTGCGGAAAGGGTTTCAGGATATGAGGAGGCGGATGTGATTTTCGTGCCTTTTTTCGCGACATTGAGCGCTGAATTGCAGCTGGTGGTTGATAAAGGCGTGTTTAGGAAGAGGGTTGAGGAGAATGGGGATTATGTGCGGCAGAGAATGGTGCTTGATTCGGTTAAGGAGACGGAAGCTTGGCGTAAATCTGGGGGCAGAGATCATGTTTTTGTTCTTACAGGTAAGTCATCAAAGCTTATCTTTCTTGCTCGAGGTTGGAAAATTTTGTTCTTAGCTTTTGTAGATGTGGTTTTGATTGAAGAATTTAGGGCTTCATAAGCATTATGTATGATGAAGTGCATAAGCCGAGCTCCCTTGTGTGCTTGTTACTTGCATATTTATGATTTGCAGTGTATTGTTAGCTGTATCTGATTGGCCTTTTAGGTTGAGATAACGTGTTGCTGTTATCAAATGTATTTCTCGATATGAAAGTGCAGTTGATGCTGTTTCGAGCGAGAGTTGAGGTACCTAGCTTGCTTAGTTGATATATTTACTCTTCTTAGGAGGTGTTTACTTTGATTAGCCTAGATAGATAAAAATACTATAGGCTAATCCAGTGTTTACTAAGATGGATTGGAACTTTAGGATATCATAAGGCCCCTAATAATTTCTATCATTTAAGCTAATTTTGCTTGTTTCATATCTCGTTGAAAGGGTAGGATTGGAGAAATCCTACCGATGATGACAAAAATACTCAATCGTGTATCAATCATGAAAAGTAAATGCCCCCTTATATGCAATGAAAAATTTTAGTGTAATTCTTTGTTGTTGCATTCTGTAGAAAATAGATTGCCAGCTGATTATGGAAGAAACTGGAGTGAAATAAGAAAGTAATGCTATAGTGAGTGAATTAATCTTAATGGATCTTCTTGTATTAGCTTTTGCTTCTTTTGGGACCTTTTGTTTGTTTCTTGTTCTTCAACTTGCCTGTAGTTGTCGATTATCATTCATTATCTTTCTGGTATAATCTTTAGTAGGTCATGAGATCGGAAAAAAAATCTTATTGTTATTATTGTTACTATCCTTATTGAGTTCTTGCGATGTTTAAGATTACCGTGATATTTAATTCTGATCAAAACAAACTCAGATTAAGTGTTGGATGTTTTAGGTGAGGCTTATATTTTAGTCTCTGGATTGTCAGGTTTTAAAACTTGAAGCATTCTTTGGCAGACCCTGTTGCGATGTGGCATGTCAAAGACGAGATAGCCCCTGCCATCCTCCTCGTGGTGGACTTTGGTGGCTGGTACAGGCTCGACACAAAGACGTCCAATGGCAGCTCATCTGGCTTGATGATACAGCACACTCAAGTCTCTCTACTGAAAGATGTCATCGTACCATACACCCATCTACTTCCTAGGCTGCACCTATCTGAAAATCGGGAGAGGCACACCCTTCTTTACTTCAAGGGAGCAAAACACAGGCACCGGGTCAGTATTCTACATTCTCATTCTACGATTTCCCGTATCATTGTTAAACATACCACTTCCTTATCCACAGGGAGGTCTTGTTCGTGAGAAATTATGGGATTTATTGATCAACGAGCCCGGGGTGATTATGGAAGAAGGCTTCCCTAATGCCACCGGGAAGGAGCAGTCGATTAAGGGAATGAGGTCATCGGAGTTCTGCTTACATCCAGCAGGCGACACGCCCACTTCGTGCAGACTCTTTGATGCTGTGCAGAGTCTCTGCATACCGGTCATAGTCAGCGACAACGTTGAACTCCCTTTTGAAGGGATGGTGGATTATTCCGAATTCTCTGTTTTTGTTGCAGTTACCGATGCTTTAAGGCCCGATTGGCTAGTGAGTCATCTGAGAAGTTATTCTAGTGAAGAGAAGGATAAGTTTCGCAGAAACATGGCTACGGTTCAATCGATCTTCCAATATGACAACGGCCGTCCGGGTGGCGTGGGCCCGATACCTCGAGAAGGCGCTGTGAATCACATATGGAGGAAGGTTCACCAAAAGCTACCCGTGATCAGGGAAGCTATCACGCGAGAGAGGAGAAAACCCAAGGGAGTTTCGGTTCCACTTCGTTGTCATTGCATTTGATGTATCATATTTTCCATTTTAACTTTTTCGCCCTGCTCCATTTTTGTATTTTAGTGTTTTTCTTCAATGAGTTTATACCTTCTTGAAAATATCTAAATCACATGGCTTCATGCTAATTGTATCTTGATATGGATATGGCTTTACTTCTCATATTATCTTATTATTCTCTGGCATCTCTCAAATGCTTTCAAGAAAGTTGCTTTTCTTTCTGAAAAGAATAATCGAGTCGAATTTAAAATAACCGAACCGAATCCGAAATAACCAAATCGAATTCGAAATAGTGTGAAATTCAAATCGAGCAGAATATCATTTCGATTTTAAACCGAAAACCGAAGCGCAAATATCATTTCGATTTTTAAACCGTTCTATTTATCTTGAAACCGAAACAAATTCGGTTTTGAAACCGAAAACCGAAGCGCCAATTTTGGTTCATTTGGATTAGGTTTTTCAGATTTGCTCATGGGAAGTAGAAGCGTGTGTGATTATGATGATTCATTTTCTGCTGTGGAAGGCATCAATCTGCAGCAGGAAAGGATACCCAATTCCTCTCCTCTTTGAAGGAAACAACACAAACAGCAGGCTGATCACAAACCCAACCACCAGTGGAAAAGTATTGATGAATTTTCTTGCCAAAACCATCTGATAGCAGCTTAGAACATCATTGTGCAGCAGGGCAAAGGTAAGGAAGGCAACCAAGGAAAGTGAAGCATGGTAAACGTCGCTCCACCGCAGCCTGTACTCCGGTGGCAGGCGAGGTCTAGCCCGCCCTCCACCGAAGTTCCTTATGCTGTGGAGCGTGGCCACCCCATAGTAGAGCCGGCCGCTGCTAGTCCTGAAACTGTCCGTGAGCGAGAAGAACACACACGAGGTGCCCGACAAGGCCAGGAAGCAGCCCATCAGCCACCGGTCCGAGGTGGTGCATTTCCCATCGTTGGTCAGCAATGGGGCGAAGATGGAGAAGGCGAGGATGGTGGCCGTGGGCAGCAGCACGTTGAGACGGGCAGTGCCGCTCAGGATTGTGTTGACGACATATATGTAGTTGGAGTTGTCTACATCGTCTTCTTCTTGATCGGAAGCCCCACCGTTGCCATCGTGGTAGTCGCCCTCGGGGTCCGTGCTCCCCCTCAGATGTTCAGTGATGCTTCCTGACATGTTGGATACTGGATTTGGTTGCAATCTTGTATAATGGAGGAGGGAGAGTTGTTGCTGATTAGGTGAATTTGTATGAACATGAGATTCCTTGATGTGATGAAGGAAGAGAAGCCATTCCTTGCTTTCTATCATATCTTTTTTTCTTTACTCTTCAGCAGGAAAGGTATCCTTTGCTGCACTTTTTATGGTTGATTTTCAAATCTTCATTGGAAGTTTGAAATTTGATTTTAGTCTCTAAATTTTAGTATTATATGCTAAGTGCTAACAATAAATGAAGTACAACAATTCATTTAATGTAGATCTATAAGAGCTAGAGACTTCCATCTCCCATCTCCCATCTCCCGAATAAATATCCCTCGTCTAAAATCATACTCCAATAAAGTGGATAAATTTTTTCTTTTTACCTTAATATTCATGAAAAATCGAACAATATTTTTTTTCCACCAAGGACAAGGGTTAAATAGAAAATCTGGCACCATTTTTCTTTAGGACCTTAAAAATTGGGTAACAAGTTTTTTTTTAATAGAACATTTATTCGAAAACAAAAGAAGTACTCCCTCCGTCCCATTATTCATGGCTCGTATTTCTTTTTGAGCCGTCCCATGTTACTTGGCTCGTTTCCTTTTTGGGCCATAATTAGATGTAGATTAATTACTTAATTAATAGTTGAATAAAACCCTAAATTCTACTCAGATTTTCACCCCATCAATTCTCTCTTCTCAGCCGCTCTCTCCTCTCTCCCTCTCATTTCATCTGCTCTCTCCACCAGTCGCCGGCCACCGCCTCCTCCGCGTGTTCTACCTCCAAGATGAAGGGTGGAGGGTGTGGCGTCGCAGTAGATCGGCGGCTCTTCACCTCGAAGGTGTGGCGGCGCGGCACCGCGGCTTGGTGGCGCTGCAGAACAAAGGTGGATGAGATTGAAGGGCTGGCCTCGCCGGCGTTAAGATTCGCGGCAGGTTCGTGGCGGCGGCTGAAGCCATAGCTTGGATTGTTTTGTATGCCTAAAAAAGGGATGGGTTAGCGCGGCCGCCCATTCTCCCCAAACCCCAAATCCTTCAAATCGCAACCCCTGGCCTCGATTCTCGACGATAGCACGGTCGGAAAGCCACCGCCGCGTGAGATCTGAATTTTTACCACCACTTTAACTCGCAACCCCACGCCTCGATTCCCCATATTTGATTTTTTTGGCTGAATTTTTATTTATTTTATTGTATAAAGCACTTTATTAAGCAAAAGTGTTAAAGGAATAAAATAGTTGAAAGAAATACCTTAATCTTGTGGTCCCTACTACTTTTACCACCACTTTAACTCTCCTAAATACATGTGCCGAAAAGCTTTGAGCCATAAATCATGGGACGGAGGGGGTATTATAGAATACCATAATCTGATAATCACTATGATTAAACCTTGAAGGGGTTAAATTTGGCAAAAGCGAGATTAAAACGGCACCTCTCTAGGTGACGAGAAACAACAGCCGCCTCAAAAAGGAAGAAATAACACAGGAAAAATAACAGCCTCGAAAGCAAACAGGAAACTCGTGACAACAACAAGATTCAAACAAGGGATTATATGACCAAGATTTCGAGATCTTATAATACCTTCAACCTAATGAATAAATGCTCACCATCTTCAACAACTTAGACATTTTATCACAAAATATCCATCTCCACGCAGGCAAGCAAGCAAGGTTTCCTAGGATGTTTCAAGGGCAGAGGCAACAACAAGAATCAAGGTACATTTCTAAACCGTTCATATTCTGACACGGGACCTGTATCATAACATAAAAACAAGATAAAACAGGACACATGTTCGAAAATCAACGGAGTTAAAAGAGTTGTCGTAGATAGGGTTGTAGCATAGAATTTCCCCCTTATTATGATGCATCACAATCTTTATGAAAGAATTAAACTTAGCTCGTAGCTATAAGCCATACATGCACAACATAGCCAAGTTAATTGCAATATATTTCTATCATTGAAAATATCAATAGAGGTCATATGAACTGCACAATGCCATTTTTCACATTTGCTCAAGATATATGTATATCGAATATGTGCAACCTAAAATTTCCTGACCTATATATGCCAAAATACCCTCAGAACTTTGCTGGAAAAAATAATAGCAGGGTAAGAGGGGGATGTACACCGACAATCAGCTATACAACAATATACGAAACCAAAAATTAGTACTAGAAAAGGGCTTCATAAGACGGAGCTGACAGACCTCAGGAAAAAGGGCCGTCTTGTTCATCATGGTGTGGGGATTTGAAAGAACCAGCTCCATGTATCCCTTGTTCTCGAGATGCTCCATGGGAAGAATCTTCGTCTTCACTGCCTCGCTTCAAGGATCTTGCATTAAACGAACCGGTTCCCGCAGCAGGGCCGCAGAGTTGGCAAGGGTTGGAAGATCTCCGCGAACACCAATGATCTGGAACACTCAAAAAGTGTGTATCTATGAACTTCCTAAATCTCTTCTTATATTCTCTTGGCGAGACAATAGTTGGCAGCTGGTTTTTGGGAACAACAAGTGAAGACTTGACCCAGTTCTCAAGCTGCTTATCCCAAGTATACTGCCTGAGATAGTCTATGATACCACATACCAATTCGTGACGCTGTGTATCCACTCCTACCAGAAGAGAGTAGTCCATCACGTTGATCGACTGATAAGAAATGAAATAAACAATAGTTAGCACCAAAACCAGACTAGTACCAAATGAAATAGTAGTGCCAGTGCTCAGTGTTGTGTACCAAATTAAATCATGAACATAGTACAAGAAAATTTAAAGAAACTAACATTGAGGAAATTAGTATCATTATATACAGCCCGCTGCAGATTCCGCTTTGATTTCCTGCTGACATACAGAGGCGATATATTCATATCATTCACAAAATTTTGATCCAAAAGAACGTCTTCAGCACCATTGCCAGCAGTTAATCGAGCATGCAACGCCCCCTTGAGATCATACTGTTTAGAAATCTGTCGACCAAATGAAAGATTCTCCATCACTAGGAGATCGTGCCTAGTTTCCTTCCCGTACTTTGTTGCTCTCATGACAACCTAAACAAGTTCAGTTAAGAATAAGCACATGGCAATTTATGCCATCTTAAAAGGGCCAGAAGGATAAAACTAGATAGACTAACCTGGTAGATGCCGAGAATCTTAGCAAGACATGTTTGGTTTCCTTTCTCATAGCACTCAGTCATGTAGTCGAAGTAGTTTGGGGCGAACTTCATGAACGATTCAAACTCTGTCCTCTTGATTTCCTTTATGATGAACCTATCATCTAGAGTTTTTGCAAAGAAAGATTTACTCTTTCCACCTTTGGCATCCCAATTCCTACAGCGGCTTAGGGAAGCAATATAATTAACTTCTGAAGGACAACATCGATCCCGCAACTGACGGAACTGGCTTGCGTATACACATACAACAGAGTACTTGCGCTTCCCTGGATATTTCCCCAAACCCATAGAGACTTCTGGATGGTTAGCACCATAGGAGACCAATGATTCTAACAAATTTAAACCATCAAAACTTGAAGAATGTAGATCGTCCATGGATGCAGAAGGTGAATGCATGCTATCCGAATCGAAAGATCCAAAGGAGGACCAATTAGGAGCTGTCAAAGAAAATATTCGTGGTAGGCTCTGAGAACCTTCAATGGATTTTGTATCCCTCTGAGCATCCACTGCTAGATCATCCGTCGATACTGCTTCATCCTTTAACAGGGTCAAAGCACAGGCTATTATGCTTGAGAATTCATCTTCATAGTCAGATACAATATAGTCGTCCATGCCAAGAGGAATGTGCAGTCTAGACCCCTCGTCAGAAATCAATTTTTGAGCCATAGACTCTGCAGCATAGCTACTACAAGATTCAAATTTTGGTAAGTAACCTCTCTGGAGATCTTCAATGTATTCACGTCGGATGTCTGTAAAGGGTGCCCAGACCCAGCCTTTTTCATTTTCCAGGTTAGAGAGCATAGAAAGCTGATGCTTAAATGTCGAATTGTTTGAATTAGAACCAACCCCTTCAATGTCTGAAGATATCGATATTATTCGACCTGTCTGCAATTCCATAGCTGAATCAAGATTTCCCCGTTGAGAGTTTCCTTCAACAGAATCAAAATGATCTTCTGAAGTAGGTTTCACCAAGAAATCATGGGCTCCAGCTCCATTTTCATTCAATCTACCAATATGTGGCGCCACACCATTTTCTGCCACAGTTGGTGTAGACCCTTCTACATGTCCATCAATAGGTATTTCTTTAATTGGACAATCATCACTTTCATCAAAATCTTGCTTGATTTCAGATCCAGAAATTTCCTTAACAGCAGTAACAGCCTCACATAATGGTTGTCCGGAAATGCCATCCTCCTTCACTAATTCAGTATCAATCACCTTAAATTCTGATGAGAGCAATGCATGTAGTCTTCGATCCCATATGCATGATTCCAGCATAAGATCCAGGCGCGCTTTATTCAAGCTTAAGATTTTACAAACAGCACCATCCTCATTTCCATTGGTTGCATTTTCAACCTCAACCTAGTAAAAAGTTAGAGCAATATCAAGAGCGCTGTAACTACCTCAGGTAAAAAAACATATGAAACCTAAAGCTTCAAATTTTTTGTAGTTGAAAACCATGTGAAACTAAACAGTATATCCATAAACAAATTTTCATTTCTTTCTATTTAGGCATGAGCAACAGAATTCGGCAGTCAATGAAGTCAATCAACTATTTAGCACTAGCCTATTTCAACATATATTTTCAGACTTCCAAAAACCTCATCATACTTGTACCTAGAATTGCAAGAACAAGAGAATCATAAGTTGTGGTATACTCCAATATACTTTAGTAATCCATACAGCAATCCACAATTGTATAGAGAAGAAACCATCCAGAAATCCATTTCTAACTATGTAAATTACAAATAATTCTTTTTCGTACAATAAACAATGTTAAGGGTAGATACACAAATCACAAAGAAAAGAACTAAGAAGTAGATCTAATCTTTATTAAAGATAAAAGATGAATTAGAAAAATGTATAAGAATACAAATCTAACCTCAAATTGAGACTTTTCCTGCCTCAACATCTCCACAATATCAGAGAATTCCATATTTGAACCTTGAATGTTCAGGGTTACCCCAACATAACGATTTTTGAGATCCATCAAACATTTTTCGATCTCAAGGAACATTGAAATCCCTTTCAAGTACACCTTAAAGATACAAAACAACGATAACAGTCACAAGATGAAAGGATGATATGCTTCTTTAGCTAGATGCTTTATTCACCAGGCAACTAGGCAAGATAAAAAAGCAAAAGAATTTATGAAAGTACATACGTTCTCAGAATCTTTCTTAAGAAACTCTCCACCGCCTGAATAGTTAAACTGCATCATCTGAGGTGGAAGCGAAACTGAATAGGTCGAAACTGGAGAGTACCTGAACATTGCAACCATGGGCCCCAATCTGCATATTCACCAAAAATGTTGTCAGTTTACTTAAGAAATATACAACAAAATCACAGCGTCAATAGAAATGCCAAATGAAGCACCAAGAGATACACAAGCTCTTGTTTAAGAGCCATCAAGGGTGAAGGAGCTCTTCTCTGTGTGTGTGTGGGGGGAGGGGGGGGGGGTGTTAATGCGAACCCACCAAAAAGGTATTAACAATATTAATATAATTATCAAAACATAATAATATTACAGGTGAAGTAATATATATTTCTCCAAGAAAAGTGGCAGGGGTAAATACTCGCATTGGAAAAAGTTTGTCAGCACAGGCGTAACAGTCCCTCACCAGACTCAAGACCTAGTGCTTATTAGACCTTCCAATAACAGATAAAAATTTCAAATAAAACATACCCAAAGAAGTAAAGGAAATCCTTATGGTAAGAATGACCACAGCAGGATGGACTACTGAATGAAGAGTGATTCGAAAAACTCAATTCCAAAAACTTTCCGAACGACAATCCACGGGCGGCAGTGGATATTAGTACCCTTTTTGTGGATTTTGGGCTACCATCATGGAGTTTACACCGCCCACAACGACTCCACATCCAAAGCTTCCCTTCAGTTTCCCCTGGCAAGCATTTTCTTGCAGGAAGACGCCTAACTTGGATTGTAAGTTGTTTATTGTGATGTGCATAGTAGAAGAAGTGAGCCTCAGGAGGTTCGCCACAAACTTTACACTGGAGTCTCTGCAAGAGGAAGAGTTTATGTTAGTTCTGTAGCACAAGCATAAAATGCTTAAAAAATCAAACCAATATATACCATTACCAAATGGACAAAGCAAATACGTATTTTGATAGTTATTTTGTAGAAATGGACTTCTACCAACCTGATTGAGCAAATTATCCTGCAAAAACTTGCCAAGGGGAACATCAAAACTCCGGTAAAACTTAATATGGGAAAAATGACGATGCTCACAAATACTTCCAAGTGAAGCATTGCGGCTGGACATCAGAACCAATATACTCTCGGAATCTAAGACTGAATTGATCTCATTCTTGCTCTGAGTTTGGTCTCCGGTAACATCACAGTGTTCCCACATATCTGAAGATTCCAGCAGATGGGGCTGCTCATTATTAAGTAAATTCTCTCCCTCAAGTGTAGCTTTGGGCTTATCATAAAGATCTTCCGCTTCCTCTTCAACGCTAGAGATCTGAACATTGTATTTTTCATCCTGACCATCCTGATTTGTTTCATCGAAATCAAGCTGACTCAGCTTGTTCTGAGGAGAGTTGGAGAAAAGAGGAAAACTGTCATCCATAACTCTTCGGATGGATGTCGAAATAGAAAGACCTGGAAATGTTTCAGGATTGCATGCTCCGAATGACAATGAAGAATTGCCTTCTGATGATGAAATTAGATTCTGTGACTTGTCCTGGTGGAACTGATCAGACAAGCCAAAATCAAGTGCAAGTGACTTGTTCACTTCTGCATCACATGGCTTATCAGCAAAAACGGTTGACTCAATACTCCCTACCAATTTTGACTTTTTATCAGTCAGTGCTAGATCAACCACCTCATTGGGAGAAATTGTTGAGAACATTGCAGTCTGATCTAAAAGGAAAGACGTCTCAAGCATCAGATGATATGCCATGACAACCGCACACCGCACTACACATTTAATTCTTTTCAATTCGTCGCTGTTTGCTCCCATTAGCAGAATCTGTGCATCACAAAACAAATATACTCATATACTCAAGCAATTACATTATCCCGATGAATTTGAGCAAAAATATCTCAGATTTTACCATACCATGTAGAATATAATAATTATACTGGTGACTAAATAGAAGGAATTACTGTGGGATAGCAATAACAATTATGAAGAATTATAAGATCATATAGTCACTTAAACTTTAAAATCAAAGTTAAACAACTGAAAAAGGTATGGGATTATCGTAGTTATTTTCTCATTTTAGAATCCTCTAACTTCCCCCCAACCCCCCAAAACAAAATAAGCATGCAGAATGAAAAGAACAGCTTAACAAAGAAAGGAAGGAAGAAGGTACAGCAGCAGCTATCCATCATCCATCATATAGTTGAAATTGTTTAATTGGGAACACACTTTACAATTCAGGCTGTAAGCTTCTCCTTTTTTTAAACTCTAACAGCGCTTAGCTCATGCATCTAAACAGTAATAACACCAATAGGTAGACATTTCATCTTTGAAATGAAATGTGAACTTACTGTACAAGCAAGCCGAGTAGGAGCGCCCTCAAGGAACATTAGTGTTTTGCTTTGTTTTTTTCCACCTTCCTTAGGAGCAGCATATTCTTCTACAAACTTTTCAATACGAAAGGAGTCACACTGCCTAAGTCTTTGACCTATTCCAACCTCCGAGGCCAAGATAGGTGAACCAATGCAACGAGCAACTCTCTCCAAGCGGTGGAGCTTCATATCAAAGACTAGTGTAATACCTTTTGCTAGAATAGACTCTTGTATGTCACGGGAAACTGATTTCTCAACCAATATCACATTAGGATGGTACATGTCTATCATCTCAATGATAGTTTTCAAATTGTCCTTCTCCTGTCAGGGCAATGTGATCAGAACAAACGGATGTTTATATAGAGTGTCACATATTAGGTTGAAACAAGGGATTTTATTTCACCTGCTGCATTGATTCAAATGATGACAAACCACCAGAAGAAAGTTCCAGTGCCCCATGGATCAGCAGCAATCTTGGGCTTTTATACTTTGTTGGCATGTGTTTGTGAGCAGCATGCTTTTTGAAGACTAGCCCCTTTATCAGTTGACTGCAAAGTCAAAATAAGATTAGAAAATTTAATAAGATAATTGCATGAAGTGGATAAGTAGTGCTATCGTAGAAAATGAAACCCAAAACAAACATGCAAGCCACATGCTAATTGTTGTTCAACTTATGCCCTTGCATCAGTGGTAAAAGATCTAAATGGGATCGTATAGACCTGAACATAGGGACTACTTTGGGAATAGGCAGTAGGCTAGTCTGATGCAATAGAACAAGAAAAGATGAGTGATGAAGAAGTTATGCGTTTACAGAAACTGTGTGAAAATAAAAGATATAATTAGTATTCATCTATAAACCAAACAACAACGAGAAGAACACCACAGCAGGCAGGACCATTTACTAGGCAAAGAAATTTATTATCCACTTTTAATGTTAATCTAACAAGAAACAGTGAGTTATTCAGGGGTGTCTGGTATGGGGTTTACAAGAGAGGGTAGCAGAATGAATTAAACAGGATTGTTTGGTCTTCACTTTTGTTCCACAGAAGTGAGGAATGATTATAAACCCCCCCCCCCCCCCCTCTTCCAGGCCCCAAAAAATGGGGAAATGAAACCCCTACCCGTCCCCCACTTCCAACATAAAATATAAATCTCAATTCCTTTTTAACTGTCCCTGAGACTGGCAGTTAGATAATCTACTCAACTTTACAAACAAAAATCCAATTCTTGAGGCACTATACAATGCATTCCATTGTCAAATGCAAGTAGAACAGCGTCAAATTATTACCTCTGCCTGCGGGACCCAGTTGCAATACATTTAATCTTTACATATCCATCAGGATCCATTGCTTTACCCTCATGTGCATCCGGCTTCACATAACTAGCAGCCTCCCATGATAGAGAAGTCACTATATCAACCCAATCCTCGCCATAGTTTCCAGAAGAATAGACACCCACTGATTTCACTAGTTGACTAACAAGAGACCTAAATTTCCCATGCTTAACGTCATTCATGGCTTTAAGTTTTTCCTCTTTGAACCTATGACTTCCACTGCCTTCTTCTTCAAGACTGCTCAAAGAACTAGGTTTAGCCCAGGCTGCACCATAACCACATTCATCGTCATCATCATCGTAGTTTGATATACTTCCCAACACATCATCCTCTTGGTCTTCTGGTTCTGGAGGAAGCCAAAACTCAGCATCCATTTCATCATTCAAAGAAGACATTTCAGATGACTCATCGACAGAAGAACTTGATCTTTCCGCTTTGTTATCCGGTCCTGCCTGAACTTCTGCACTTTCTATATCTATATTTTCTCTAGGCTTCAAACTATCAACATCACTAACTTGATTGGTTTCAGGCATCACCATATCATCAGTTTGGCGAAAACCATTTAAAGTAATTGCTGAAACAGAGTCATCCATGCTTCCCTTTAATGAGGAACTAGAATCTTCTTGACTACTATCTGTGCCGCTATCCTCTATGTATCTCCTGATGGTGGATAAATAAAATTATGCTCATTACGAAGTTGAAACCAGGGAAAATATTCAAAATGCAAGGGAAACAATCTTCCCATATCATTCTTTTCTAACACCAATTAACAGAAGGAATTGGATATTTACCTCTCACATAAGTTTGCATCAACTGAAATATCACCTGAAAAATTGGAGGTGTGAGTGAAGGAATAAAAAGGAAACAGTGGAGGATAGAATTGGATGGGGCAGAAAATAAAGAGGAATAGTACTGCAGTTTGATACGGTACTTTCGATGCTTTTATGAGAAGCAGTCACACTGATTGATGGCATTGCGCAAGAACTTGAGTTTTCTCGATTTGGACTTTCTTTATAGATCTTCTTACCGCACAACTTGCAGGACTGGATTAAAGGCCCACTATCTAGGTCTGGAGAATGTCCATTTTCCTGCTCTGTGCAGTCACTTGATTTTGCAAGCTTTGCACCACAGTAATGGCACATATTACATTCAATTCAGCTTCAGCCTGAGGATTCATACTATACTAGTTCAGTAGAAAGTGGCACAAAAGATGCTCTGAAATGGAAGGAAGGACATCAACAATTCCAACTAAGAGTGAAAAAACAACCAAGTTTCAACAACACAAATAGCAACAGTAATTGCAGTCATTACAAATTGCCACTTATCTATACGTTATTCACCTGGAAACAGAATATAGAGCTTTGCTTTCAAATCATGACAACACTCGATAACGGAATTAAACAGAAATAGTTCAATAATTTATTAACAACACCTCGGTATAATGAACACCCCGATTACAGATCGATTTTTAATAACGATATGCAACCTGTAATATGGTACAACATAGTTCTTCAAAGCTCATTCCAATAAGTGACACGAAAAAAACCCACAGAAAATTTATAGTTCAACAACCACCTGTGCATAACTAATGCGATTTCTACAAAAATCCGATTAGTCTTATCAATGATTGATTGCCGATTAGGAGCTGAACTGCGGATTTCTGATCCGAGATTGCATAGAAACACAAAGATCATTTGAAAATCACCCAAAACTAAACTGCCTACAAATGTACAGACGAGCCAAATCAAGCTGAATCTCGCAATACATGACCAGAAATCCTAAAATGAGCAGCGGAAAACAAGACCTAACTACCAAAACTTGCAATAATTCACGGATAGTTGATTTGTTGACTCCTTAGTCAACAATATACCAACTAAATCATATTATCCTAATCCAGAGATTGTTTAACAGAATAAATTCATACAATACTACATAAGATCACAATCCAGCTCATTCTACTTTATTGAAATCCAAACTACAGCTCGAGAAAAAAAATATATAACAGCTCAAAATAAATTAATTTTTTTTTAAAAAATATGGTTCTAGAAACTGTGAACAAATCCAATGAAGAAGAAATCATGACCTTGAATACAATTGATCTGCGTAACCAATCTTCAGAGCCCAGATGATAGCTCTCTCTTCAAGGTACAGAGATTTGGAAATCTTGGACATTCAAGAGCTCCGGTGAGAGAGAGAGAGAGAGAGAAAACAGGGGGTGAGAGAGAAAGAGCAAAGAATTTTAGAGTGAATTCAAGGATGTTTGGAGGAAGAGAAAGATATAAAAAAGCAAGCAAGAAATTTGTGTCTCCCACTGGGGCCCACGCTGCCTTGTGTTCAATGCTAGAAAAAAAGGAAGAAAAAAAAAGATTTTTTTTTTTAAATTTAATTTTTTCCCTATATGCAGATGACACAAAGCCAAATGGAAGTCTTTTGGTTTAGGTGAAAATTCTTAATGATATCAATAAGTTGTACACATACTTATAATGATGAAAAAATTAAATTTGACACATACTTAATGCTCTCTGTTTGCTTGAAAGGTCAAATTTGGTTTAGGTGAAAATTCTTTTCCATCATTATAAGTTGTACACACATATATAAACATATCGTATGTATTGTATATATAAATAAAACTTTACTAAAGATCGAGGATTAATAAAAGATCAATATTATAGTATTCATTTTGAATTTAATTCATAATTATTGTTCTACCTAAAATCGCATTCTACAGCCTAAATTTCGATTATTTTGATACGTATTTCTTAAATATCTTTGCAATAAATACGTATAAATTTCAACACATGTTCTTTTCTCTGTATACATTTCCCGTAACCCTATGATCAGGAATTCAGCTGTCCCCATCTATAAGTATCGTTTTTACAAAAAATTCTCTTATGATATTATTTTAAATTTATTGGACTACCACAAAATTAAATGTATATGACCTCAATGCAGCCTAACTTAATTTTAGAAATAAATAATTTTTGTTTTAATTGAAGGTTAGAAAATAAATTGTTGAGACACATACTTTTGCATCAACATGAAGAAAGTATAAATAATCTATATTAATTCACAAATTCTCCTATCATACTATATGTATAGGTGAGATGGGCCGGATTGGGTCAGGATCGGGATCTGGGCGCAGGTCGCAGATTTGGGCCGGATAATTCAAAGTAATTATTGTTGTTAAAAAGTAATAATCGACATGAAGAAAAATAATATTTTTGAGACATTATCTTTCTTTATATCAATAATAATTTTTTGTTACAATAATAATTACTTGACTAAAATAGGTGTCGTTGTCGCGCATGCGCCCTTCGCTGCTCTGTCAGTCCGAACTAGTTGAAAAACATGAATTATTCGAAGTAAATATTATTGTAATGAAAAATACTAAATGGCATGAAGAAAAATAATGTGTTTGAAGCATTATCTTTTTTTATATCAATAATTATTTTTTTTTATAACAATAATTACTTTTCTTATATGGCTCGTCCCTAAAAGAAACCCACGATCCGCCCCAACACTGATCCAACCCGTCCTTTTCATATACTTGGTCTTATAGGAGACCAACTCATATTAGTTTGTATGAGTTTTTTGGGTAGTTTGTTATTTAAATAATATATTTATTAATTTTCTAATTAATTCTTGAATACTGTAAGGAGTACTATGGCGCCCATCAACAGATATATGAGGGGAAATTTTGTCATTTTGCCCCAAACCGTTATTTTGTGTAAAATGGTATTGCCTGAAATAATACATTTTAGTTGGCGATTTTTAATTTTATTTTGTTAAAAGAAATATACTGTTTGAATTGTTAGAAACACCGATGATATTGCATTATTGCATTTTTTTTTATCAAGCAAAGTTCCATTGGAAAAAAAAAACAACGGTACCAGAGGTACCAAGGAGTTACACACTTCTGAAAATTAAGTCATCATAACTCCACAAGGAAAAATCCAAATCCTTATCTAAAACACCAAACATTCTATTCCAACACCAAGTTCTAGCTTTTAACTCCAGTATCAAATCTTTAACTTCCCAGTCTTTTCCTTCGAATTTTTTGTCGTTCCACTTCTTCCATAAAATCCAACAACATCCAACCCAAATCATCCTAAGGAGCTTCGTAACCTTCTTATTTTTGCCACAGTAGCAGAACATTTTCCAATGCAAACCTATCGTGCAAGGTCGTGCCAAAATGATTCCAATCCATTTCTGTATCTCATCCCAAATCTCTTGTGTTTTAGCACACGAGGTGAACAAGTGGTTAGTGGACTCACCATGTTCATGACAATGTGGGCACTCACGCTCCTCATCTCCCAAGCTGGTGTTCCTCTTACTGAGATTGTCACAAGTCGGAAGCCGATTCCGGAGAATTCTCCACAATGTTACGAAAGCTTTATGCGGTGCGGGCGTTGTCCAAACCGACGCCAAGGACTTCGCGTCTGCGTTCTGACTTTGACAATCACTCCTTCTTGATTTGATAGCAATATAGGAAGATCTAGTGGTGTATTTGCCATCAGGTGCCGCTGTCCAATTCCAGCCATCTTCAATACCTGCAGTCGGACAACAGTTTGAAATAGCATCTGTAAGCAGTTTGAAATATGCATTATTGCATATGTGTCTGCTAATCTAGGAAAAGTGCACTATCTGTGATTATAAAGTTAAATGAGATACACAAATACTCTATAAGTACCAAAATCTACATTTATTAGAGATGATGTCCAAGAATATAAAAATTAGTCATACGTACCAAATACGAAGTACAAATAAATTATTGCATGAAGTGTGAGGACTCCCAAATCCAAGTAAACACTTCTTAGCATTCAAGTAATATATAAACAAAAAATAAAAATATATTTTATTCTATTTTATGCTTTTTTTTTATTGGGGGTATGGGGAGGAGGAGCACTGGGGTTTGAACCCTAGATCTCATTATTCGTAGACAGGAGGTCACACCGCTTGGTGTCCCCTTGGGGGCGATTCTATTTTATGTTAGTCTCTAATACTGCATAAAATATCAATAAAAGAATATAATGATGAGGATGAAAGTTGGCACTCTGAGAAATCAGACCAAATCATTGAAGATTAGATCAAATATCCTCTGAGTAGCGAATATTATACTGCCACCATTCACAAATATGGTGTGTTTATTACTGTCCGTTCACAAAATTTGTGTGTTTTTCTTTTCTAGAAATCTCTTTTATACTTTAAACCTTATTCACTCAATATTTACAAAATACTCATCTTTTACTTTTATAATTTGATGGGTCCAATACTACCCTTTAACACTACAATCACATCTTTCAACTCTTTTATTAAAACATGTGCCCTCCCCTCCACCACACACTCTTTGTGGATGGAGGGAGTATTAATTATGGTTAGAGAAATTACAAGTCAGGACAATAAAAAGAAGGTTAAAGAACTAAAGATGAAGATCAAATCTGAGTGCAAAAGGCATTGAGTAACAAAATTTTGGATCAGAACCGAGTGGTTAGAGAAAAGATCTCGAGTAAGATACAAAAAAAAAAAGCAACAAAAGCATAACAGTAATGATGCAATCATAATCAAGGGACACTGAAAGCGTTTTGAGGGCACAAGATTAGCTCTGAATGACCATTTTGCTAGCCATAAGATAGTTTCAGTGCCAACACGTGTCAACCATTCATTTACATTTCGAGGAATATGCTAATGGGATTCAGTTAGAGGATATCTTTGAAGATATGATGTCGAATAACATTACTACCATGCATAATACACGTGAAGATCTGAAAAGACGATGACGGCCCTCTGTATAAAGACGATCATACTTAAAAGAACGGAAATACTCTTCCGTGTACACAGCTGAAAAGATGAGTTTACCCTTGATTTAGTAATATCTATAAGAGGCGTTAAGTTCTATGTAAAATTCACGCACTCTCAATACTTATACTCAAATTCTTGCCATTTGAATATAAGAGCAAAGCTTTAGTAGTTTCATGTATTCTTTATTTCCCTGTTTTCAAAAATTCAACTTTCAATTTTCAACTTTCGACTTTAGTTTTCTCCTTAAAGTTACTATTACCGGTCTAATTATCTGTGTTATGTATTTAGGGGGGTGTATTCGTTCAGGAATTTTATAGATTTTTAAAATCAAAGGATTTTAAAAATCTATGGATTTCACATAGATTTTTTCGTGTATTTTGGAATTCTAATAAGAATCTACACAGATTTTTGGACGAATTTTATTATGAATTTGACGTGATTTTTACGGATTTGAAATCAAAAATTCCAGCATCCGTTGGCTCAAGCGAGCGTTGGACCCAGCGCCCAGCAACCGCTGGAAGCCCCGCTGGCTTCTTCTACCTGCTAAGAAAACATGAAGAATATCAAGCATAAGAAAATTGAATATTTGAATTTGAATTGCATTCAACGTAGAGAGAGAATTTCTATGTCAATTAAGTGAATAATGAGTAATCTATTTTATTTGTACATGAATACCCTGACTATAGATAATAAGCCAAATTTAATACCAATAATACGATTAGCATAGGCAACTTACCCAAAGCCTCGTTAAGGCAAAAATCTAATAGGAAAAGATGCCTTATGGCTTATAGGGTGTGTTTATTTTGATGGAAAAGACGAAAAAAAGTATACTTTTTATTCATTTTCCATCATTTTCATATGTATACTATGATGAAAATTTTTCTTCGGGGCATGGTGAAATATTTTATCGGACAATTCTTTTTCACTCATTTTCTCTTCAATGTTGGATACTATTATCCTAGGGTAGGGTTGTCTCAACTTTTAATCTCTAATAAACATATGATAAAAAAAGAGAAAAAATATTTAATTTTTAATTAATTATTAATTTTTTTTATCAATATAGTTTATAAACTATAAGTATTTTAATTTGATAATTTTAATGTATTTTTGAATTCATTTGCATATATATCCTTATTTTTATGTCGAAAAAATATATTTATTTATTAATTTATCTGTTATTAATTTTTTTTATCAATCTACTTTATAGAGCATAAGTATTTTAATTTTGTAGTTATAATGTATTTTCAATTCATTTGCATACGTTGAATTCACTCACAATAAATAGGGGATGGAAAACGATTTGAAAACATGAAATAAATAAATTGTTCAACAAAAGACAAATGTAAAACAAAGTGCAAGTGTAATTTTGTTTGTTCCAAAACATAACATAAATAAAATAGTTCAACATGTCCACATACGTAGAAGTGCTGCTGAGGGTAGCTGTCCCGACCGCCTCAGTATCTCCTCGAATTGAGCCATCCGCTGCTCAATGGCCTCACATGCTGCTCGTTCGGCCTCATATGCTGCTTTTTGGGCCGTAATTGCTGCAGCCCTATCCTCGTCAGCCTTCAGGAGACGCTCCTCCAACGTGGAGATCCGAGTCTCATACATCCGCTGATACATCCGCCGAGTCTCATTAATCATACTTCATTAAACACCTATAAATTAATTAAAGTTAATTATAATCTAACAAATAATTAATAAAAAATAAATAAATAAAAGTCTATTAAGAACGAGAGCGTACGGTGGTGTTCGGCGGCGGAGCGGTGGGGCGGCGAGAACAGCCTGAAATTATGGAAAGAGATAGGAAGAAAGTGTGTGTGAGAGAGAGAGAGAGAGAGAGACAAAAAGAAGGAATGGTGGAGGCTTACCTTGACGGAGGTGGACAATGGGGGCGACGACGGCGACAGCGGCAGCAGGGTGGGCAGGGGGCAGGGGCGGGGTGGGCGGGCTGGGCGGGCGGGCGGGCGGAGGGTTGCTGTAATCTACTGCTGCTAGGGCTGGAAGCCCGATTTTGGGCTTTAAAATTAGCAACGGTAATGGGCCGCCGCTAAAGCCCGACCCGAGATGGTTCCCGGCGGCATTTATGACCGCCGTTGATCCTCGGCGGCTTTTTGCCGCCGCTGATGTAAAAAAAATGAATATTTGTGACGGCCAGGATAGTTACCGGCGGTGAAACCGCCGGAGATCGCCGACGGCTAGTGTGCCGCCGCTAATTACGCCGCATATTTTAAAAAATGGGTCGGCTGGCTCCGCCATCGGAGAGCCGCCGGGAATCTCCGTCGGCGATGAAGCCGCCGATGATTTTCGCCGAAAATCAGGCGTTTTTTTGTAATGAGGGATCAATATCGAGGTATAAACGATTATGGCTCTAAATGAGGCCGAAGCTTCTAAATTATTTGAACATGTACTCCCTCCGTCCCGCGAAACACGAGTCATTTTTTTGGACAAATTTTTTTAAAAAATACTACTAGTATTTAGTGTTAAGTATGGTAGGTGAAAAAGTAAAAATGTGAATAAAAGAAAAATATTTGCCATATTAGAAAACGTAATAAATTTCGTAGGACGACCTAAAAAGGAATATGACTCATGTTTCATGGGACGGATGAAGTATTTTGACATTATTTCTTCTTTTGGCAGGGTTGATAAAAGAATGAACCCACATAATCACACGTGACATGGTTGGCTTCGATAACAATGAATGGAGAATACAAGTCATCCAAGAGGAGATCCCACGTGGTGCTCGGGATCTGAACGTCATCTCATCAAGAGAGTGTACTATAACAACATTTCGCAAAGAATACGCATCCTCGTTTCGACAGTACTAAGAGCATCCGCATTGGGGGTTCCTTGATAGCCTACTTGATAGTGTTTGTGTTATTGAGTAGGTAGTGCTGCATTGGGGTTCCTTGATAGCCTACTTGATAATATTAGTTTTGATTTTATGTTTTTCATTTAAATTTTATTACATAATTTAAATAGCATATTTTTGTAATAGTTAAATAATGGATTAAACATAAATTTAAAATTACTTAAAACATTAAAAAAAATACATAAAATTCGAATAAAATTCGAATTTTCGAATTTTTTCTTTTTTCCTTTTTTTTTAAATTGGGCGCGTGCATTGCACGCGCCATCTCCTCCGCCCTTCGAGCATACTCGATAACTCGAGGAGTCCTCGAGGAGCTCCACGCCGCAACGCCCTCCTCGACGCCCAGTGGCTCCTCGAGGAGCCACTCGAGTACCCGCGTTGCGGGTGCTCTAAGGTGAAGATAGACAAAATAATTAATTATTAGTCAGTTTAATTAAATTCCTATTATAATTATAACTAATAACCTACATGGTGCATAGGGCTGTCGATCGGTTCGGGTTCGGTTATTCATACCCGAATTTTCGGTTACTCGAACCCGAAATTGCCATATTTCACTAACCGTTCCCGAACCGTTTTAGGTGTTCGGTTAATTAAAATTCAAATAATTTGCTAGATAAAAAATTTGAACCCTAGTCTCCAGAAAATACACAAAGCAACTTATCCACTAGACTAAAGCTCATTCTTATACTTTAAATATATCATAATTTTATTTTACGTAAGAATCGATTTTTTTTATTTAAAAATAAATAAATTAATGAATTAATAATTAAAATGTATATAAAATATATATTAAATAATTTATTAAATAATTTTCGGTTATTTCGGTTAACCCGTTTCGGTTATTGGGTTAACCGATACCCGAAATTTTTCTAAAAATGATACCCGAAACCGAACCGATAATCAAAAAATTCGGTTATTGGATACCCAAACCCAAGAATTTCGATTCGATTAACGGATTATCCAAAATCCGATAATCAATTAGACAGCCCTAATGGTGCATGTGAGTTTGATAAAGACTAATTGATCCCCTTCGTTTGTAGTAGCATAAATAGGGAAATGATTCTCATTGTAAGGACACGTTCATCTGAAATACAAAGTTTTCTCTGTATTTTGTTAAAAAAAAATGAACTTTTATGTTTATCTTGGGAGTTTTTCGTGAATTATCACTTGGAAGAAGGAGAAAGAAGTTCGTGCTCGAATGTGAATCCCTTCACCAAAAGAATCTAGAACTTGTATCTCATTCGTTCGTGATATTCTTTTTTGTTTTAAACACCAAGTTCTTTTTCTTTACTTAGAGGGTGTTTGGCTAAGCTTATTTTAAAGAGCTTATAAGCTCTTGGAGCTTATAAGATGTTTCAAGAGCTTATAAGATGTAATTTTTAAGAGCTTATAAGTTGTCAAAGTGTTTGGATGATTGAGCTTATAAGCTAGAGAGAGAAAATATTTTTTTAGAGAGAGAAAATCGAAGAAAAATGAACTTAAATGATATATGATGGAAATATTAAATTATAGTTGAAAAATATTTGTAAAAAGATTGTTGCATATGAGATTATACAAAAATAAGTTGGGGTAGAGGAACTTATTTTTTGGGAAGCTTATAAGCTCTTGGAGCTTATTTTTTGAGCTTATAAGTTGTTGAGGAGCTTATTTTGCCAAACACTTTGAAGGAGCTTATAAGCTCTTAAACAGCTTATAAGTTATTTTAAGGAGCTTATAAGCTCAGCCAAACACCCTCTTAATCTCACGGGTTTTTGAAAAATACAATTTATGCATTCCCCAAGTTCCTCAAAATCGTCTTCAAATATACCCATTAGAGGATGTGTACGGCAAATGTAAATACCCCTATAGTCATGTAAATAACATCTGAAGAAAAAATTCAATCTTAAGTGAAACACACAATGCGACTTCAATCTTTTTTAATGAAATAATCTTATAAAATCAACAAAGCTTAAGTAATACCTCTCTTCTTTAAATTCACCTACGACGTTTCTAGTGTGAATATGATGTCCATCAGACATACGTAATAGCCCTCTTGTATTTAAATACATATATATTACATTTAAATTAATTAAATAATAATCATGTTATCATGCGATTAAAACTAGATCATAATATTCAAACAAATACAAATACAATTCAATATTCAAATAAAATACAATTCATACGTTATCGGTGAGATTTTAATCAATAATTTTTTGAAAAAGAAAATTTTTAATGTTTCAATTTTACCGCTTGACTTAGGTCTTCTCAATCCTCTTGTATTCAAATCGAATTTAAATAGATAACTTCACCAACTTTCTTAAAAAATGGGGGGGGATGAAATTTCGTATAAATAGTAGACGAAAACATAAAAAACAAAAAGATGAGGGGCTGCTGTTAAGATTTTTTTTTTCTCGCTAAGTACGCGTTATGGACCAATAGATACGGTTGAAGTCTCCCCTTCTAGGCGGCTCGTTGTCGAATTATTGGCCGCACTTCGGAATATACAAATCTACCCCTCTAAAAACATTTTATATCCCAAATGTGAACTTATACTTATTCATAGAGATTTGAAATTTTTTCCCGAATTCTCCTATTCAGATTGACCATCTGTCGATATTAGATTTCTTTTTCAATTTTTGTTCAGAATCTTTTCCTTTCTTCGTTTTGTGTTGGCTCTAAAAAGAATTCATTATTTTTCTATTTTAGACATTGAATAATAGGCTACTTGAAACAGAAGGAAAACACCTTTTTCAAAGTGGATATTGCGAAAGTGTAGTGATTGGATAAAATGTCGTTATTTTGGATATCTTAATTTCCAACCTTAAATAATTAAATTCTATAAGCCAAGGTATGGTGAGCTGGTAAAGTGTATCGATTTTAATTTATTTTAATCGTTGTTAATACACTTATGAACACTTTCAAATTATGTTTGTTTTGAAATAGAAGGCTTTTTTATAAAGTAAGAATTCAATATAGAAGATCATACCATTGAAAAATAGAATTAAAAAGAGTATTTACCTCTCAAAATATTTAAAAAGGAATACTTTCCAATTTATTTTCTTCTTTTTTTTCCAATAATATTGTACCAATAAAAAAATAGAGTGATAAACTATCCAATTTATATAAGGGTGCGTTTACTTTGATGGAAAATGAGAGAAAAAATATATTTTCACCAATTTTCGACAATTTTCACATGTTTATTATGAAAAAAAAATTCTCTGGGCATGATAAAATATTTTCTCTCCAATGTTGGATAGGATAATATTATCCTAAGGTAGAGGTGTGAAAATATTTTTCAACATTTTCTCATCTTTTCATCTCTAGTAAACATATGGTAAAAAAAAATAAGAAAATGATAATATTTCTCATCTTTTCTTATCCATCATTTTTCAATAAGGGTGCGTTTACTTTGATGGAAAATGAGAGAAAAATTATATCATGTTTACTATGATGAAAAATTTTCTCCCGGCAAGGTGGAATATGTTCTCAAGCAGCCCATTTTCACTCATTTTCTCTCCAATGTTGAATGAAATTATCATAAGGTAAGGGTGTGAAAATATTTTTCAACATTTTCCAATTTTGGCCTATCATTAATTTTTGGGTTAAGTATCAAATAAGCCCCTATCATAGTGGCCCTTTTCACGTTGGGCTCCCTATAGTCGAAGTTGGGCCAACTAAACCCTCATACTACCTAAAATCGAACAATCGGGCCCTCTGCCCTAACGGCAAGATGACGCCGTCCATTTTTATTTTTTTTTATTTTAATCGGTGGGCCCCTACCATAATGAAATAAAATTATGGGTGCAGCTTGATTTCAATTGACTTCTTGCAATCGCCGCCTGCAGCTCCTCCATGGTACTATCACTCTTCCCCGCCGCCGTGGGAATGTGGCGCCGCTGGCCACCAGCAGCCCACTGTTCGCCGGCGAGGTCCTCATGGACGCCGACGCTAAGAACTCGCCCCTCCTCCCCCTCATGGCACTCTTCTTCTTCTCCCTCACCCTCAAATTCCCCAAATACGAGTAGAGCTACTGCCGGAGGAACTCGCCGGAGCTCCCCTTGCCCCTGCAGCAACAGAAATGGCTTCACGAATCTCACGTACCTCTTCAGCAGCTCGAATCTCGATTTTCGTTGTTTCTACGCTGTCTTCGAATGCTCATGATCGTCGTCTTCTTCTCTCTCCTTTCCCCGTTTTGGCATCACGAAGAGAGAGAAAGACTTCGATTTCCCTCTCCCCTTCCCTTCCGACACGTGCCGGCTCTCGCCGCCATTGATGATGTTATTTCTGTCGTCTGCGTCGTTGTTGCGATTGTTCTCATCCACGCTTAATAGCTCTTTTATGGAGAGGGTGAAGTTGTCGAGGGAGTTGGTGGAGGAGCACGGCGACGCGGGGAGGTGGGAGAGGAGGTGCCCGTGGAAGAAGATCTCGTCGGCCTCGATCGGAGATAGGTCGATGGCGCCCGCCGCGAACAGCGGAGGACATGATTTATTATTGGTCTCGGATTTCGCGGGGTGGAGGGAAATGGTGAAGGAGAATTCATACGAAGGAGACGACGTCTCGGATTTCGCGGGGTGGAGGGAGATGGTGACGGAGAATTCATACGAAGGAGACGACGAGGCCGAGGGTGGCGGCGACGCCGCCGCGCCGGCGAGGTGTACTTGGTGCTTTGTTGGTTGTACGTCTGCTTCATTAATCCTCAGCATTTGATTTTGAGACCCAACAAAATTCAAGGCTGCTGGGCCTACCGATTAAAATGAAAAAAAATAAAAAACGGACGGCGTCATCTCGCCGTTAGGGCAGAGGGCCCGATTGTTCAATTTTAGGTAGTATGAGGGTTTAGTTGGCCCAACTTCGACTATAGGGAGCCCAACGTGAAAAGGGCCACTATGATAGGGGCTTATTTGATACTTAACCCTTAATTTTTTACCACAAAAATTTGAGTACAACCGAGTGTACCGTATAACCGGGTTGACCCGCACCCAAAATAGTATTATTTATAAAGTTTGGGTCAGAATACGGGTTCGAATCAGGGTGTGGATCGGGGTCTAAGTGAGAGTGCAATCCGATTATACGGTACACTTGGTTATACCCAAAACCACCTCTTTTTTTTTAATACAATTCTCTCTTCTTTCTCCACCATTCTTTCTTCTCTCTCTATATGCGGACAAGCTCGATATCAGGTAGTTGGCCCTCTCTGTGCGATTGTGTGTATAGCAACAAGCCCATTAACGAAAATATATATCGCGCAAAGGTGATCGAGCAAAGCTTTATTAAATTGTGTTTCAAAGATTGTAATGTTGTTTCTAATTTATAATGTTGTGGATTTAATCAAATATTTGAAATTGTCTGATGTCAAATTATTGTAAAAGTGAGTTTGTATTATTGTTGTTCTTGAATTCACAACCAGTTCGATGAATTCGCAACTGAATCGCTAGTGTTGGTTGTGAATTCGAGTTTCAAAGCTTGAATTCACAACTAATTATCTTGGTTGTGAATTTGAATTTTAAAATTAGAATTCACACCTAGAATATAAATTAATTGTGAATTCGAGTTTTAAAGCTACATTTATAACTAGTTGTCTTGATTGTAAATTTAAGGTTTCAAACTAAAATCCACAACTCAAATATAGATTGGTTGTGAATTCGAGTTTTAAAACTAGAATTCACACAATAAATTATCTTGGTTGTGAGTTCGAATTTTAAAACTAGAATTCACAACTAGAAATAGTATTTGTTGTAAATTCGAGTTTTAAAGTTATAATTCACAACTATAAATAGTCATGGTTGTGCTAAAAAATAACAGCTTCAACGGAAAATCTAAAGAATGAGAATATAATTGAGAACTTTGGGAACTTTGTATTAACTTTGAGAATTTGCGTGTGCGTAACGTTTACAATGAGATTTTACATGTATTATAAGCTAGAATCATTACGAATTCTAGTAGAAATAAAACTCCGTTTATACTTATACTAGAGCTATGATTCTTCAAGTTTATCCATATATTCGAGATAATCTCCTACTTTATCGAACACATGATAGTTTTCATGATAACATCGTTGTTATTGGCAAAATTCGGTTGGATCTGCTTCAATCTTCCAATATTCAAGGAGATGTATATTTTTATCCTCATTAGATATTTTTGAAGTCCACTAAAAAAAATACTTCATTCTTCCACCAAATGAGTACCCATTTAGAGATGACACGAATTTTTAAAATTTATTAAGTGTGCGTGAGTGGAATAAGAATCACACTTTTATTGTAAGTGAGTTGTATGAGGCACATTTACCAAAAAAAAGAACATAAATACTCATTTAGTGGACAAAACAAAAAGAAAATATGAGTACTCATTTAGTGGATGGAGAGAGTAATTCTCTTATTCTTGCTTATAATATTCCAAAAAATGAGGATGAGAGAGAAATAGAGAGTATATATATATATATATATATATATATAGAGAGAGAGAGAGAGAGAGAGAGAGAGAGAGAGAATGGTTCAACAGAGAAGCTAAATATTGTGGAGAATAGAGAATTCGTAAAATAAAAACGAACAGATCTATAATTTTAATGAACAGATCAATGTACCGCATGAACAACAATTTGCCCCGGGTTCGAATCCTGCTGGTGGCGAATTTTTCTGTATTTTTATTAAATACGTTTGTTCATTAGTTATGTTGATCTGTTCGTAAAATATATAGATTTGTTCATGATGAATAAAAAGATAATTCTCTGTTGAACTCAACCCTATATATATATATATATATATATATATATATAGGGGAAGGCTAAAATAAGAACGCTTCTTAAAATATAAATTAGGAACCATTTTCAGCCCTTAGATCATCAAGATCTACGGTTGATTCATCACCTTGTTGGATAAATTCATGGTCCTGAGTTCGAATCCCAAAGGTAGCAAAAAATTATTTTTCGCAATTCATGCCTTTATACAATTTATTCATGCGTGTTATACATAAAATTCATGCATTTTGCTGGTTCGTAATTCTTAAAATAAGAGTGGTTTATTGAATAACCGCCCCCTATATAGGGATCCATAGAGAATTAGTGTTTAGTAGAGAATAGAGAATTACTATGTACCATTAGATCTATCAAATCGAACGGCTCCAGATTTTTAGGAAATTAAAAAACAAAACCGCATTTCATTTATTGCAGTCGAGTTTCTACAGTTTTTGGGGGGTTATTCGGAATTTTACCCACAAGATAAATTTGGAAGATTCTCCACTTCCCGTCTTTCACGCGTCTTCCACGGTTCCACCTTCCTAAGGTGTATTGTTTTCTCTCTCTCTAATCTTCCTAAACTACCATATTTTCTCTCTCTCTCTAATCTCTCATTCCCTTTCTTCTTCTACGAAGTTGCTGCTCGGTGGAGGGCGAGAACTTGGCGGCTGAGTCGTAGAAGAGGACCACAGCCACGGGAACGCACTCATGGCGGCAGACGAAGGGGTTGGTGGAATGGATGTCGCGGTCGCAGTCGGCGCAGAGGGAGGCTCGTCGGCCTTGCCGGTGAAGGAGGCCCGGGTCTGCTCGCACACCTCAAAAAAACATAAGCGGCCATGGCGCAACGGCAACAGAATTTGAGAAGGCCCACCTGTGATTAGTGATAGTTTTGGTTCCGAGTCTCCTAATAAAATCTTTGAATTTGATGCTATTTTGTTTCTGCATTTCGATTGCTCAAATTCGTGACAACTTGCCCCAAGTGGTAATAATTTGATTGGTATAAATGTTTATTATACCAATATGTTGCTGTGATTGAATGTGTCTCGAGCCCTATTGTATAAACTCTCGATGATGCATGATTCCTTTACCTGAAAAGCTTGAGATGCTACTTCTTTTAGTTGATATTATTAGCCTATTTTAATCCCTATTTTTTTCATCCACCATGTTTAATTGATATTATTAGCCTATAAAAAAATGATTAACATTACGCTTTCTGGATAAAATATTTCGAACAAGCGTATAAAATTTATAAATATCTAAATAAAATATTCGAATTTTTCTTGCTTACGTAAAATATTTAATATAAAACATTTCGAACAAACATAAATAAATTACGAACATCTGCATAAAATATTCGAATTTTTCTTGCTGATATAAAACATAAAATGTTTTATGCTTTATTCATTGAAAATTTGTGATTATTCGTTACATATTATATTCCTGAATAATATTATTGATATTTGTTTAGTATAAAACTATTCGAATAAGCTTATCAAAATTACGAACATGTAAATAAAATATTCGAATTTTTAACTGACATGCATAAAATATTAACATAAAACATTTCGAATAAGCGTACAATCACGAATTGTGAATATTCGTTACATATAATCACGAATAATATTACTTTATTCACCTAAACATTTTTCGTAACATTTTCGCTATTCACAATTTACGACTAATAGAAACATTATTCACCAAACTATTTTGAAATAATTATAATATTTATTAAAAAAAAAAGACTAATTAACATGAAGCTTTTCGAATAAATATAATAAAATTAAGGATAGTGATACCTAATTGAAAATTGTAAAAATATTTAAATAAAACTTTTCGAACAAGCGTAACAAAATTACGAATATCTAAACAAAATTTTCGAACTTTTCTTGCTCGCATAAAATATTTCGAACGAGCATAAGAAAAATTACAAACACCTAAATAAAATATTCAAAATTTTCCTTTGAGATATAACTTTTCGAACAAGGGTAAAGAAATTACGAACATATAAAAAATAATATTCGAATGTTTAAATAACTGAATTAAAATGTAAAAAATATATAACATTTTTTCGAAAATAATAAATACCGATGTTCATGCATGTATCTCTCTAAATAAATTTTTCCAGTTGCGATTTTTTTTTAAAATTGAAATGCATACCTGTATTCATTTAATCAGTGGATGAAATAATAAACTATGTTTTTAAATTTATTCTCTGCTAATTGTGATAGAATTCTTTTGATAGATTATTGAATTCACTCTAATAACGCATTAAAAATAAAAGAAAGAAGAATATTTTTTTTTCAATTATATCAGTTTTATAATTACCGAAAATAAAGAAATTTGGTTTAGATTGACAACTAGATACACGGTTACAAAAAATGAGCATTTACATAATTAGCCTTAAACATAATTAATCACTTAATTCACATACTTAATCAAATAATACACGGTTATGCTATAAACCGTTAGATCTAATAAATTCAAAGGATGTGATTAATTCTTCATTCTCAAAATACTTACCATTCTCTATGGATCTTCTCCCTATATATATATATATATAAATATAAAGTTAGAATATTATAAATCGGATATCACAAAAAAAATTAAGACGTTATAAGCGGAACAAATGGAGTATTATTTGTCATTGTGAAAGTGTCCAAATCCCACTTAAATATTGGTAGGTTTCACACACGGAGTGGAGCAAGTATAAAATTCACCTTTTGTGTATACTATTTGTCTAATTTTATTTCATATTTGGAATTTACATCAATACGATCATTATGGATCGCAGCCACAAAAGTGCTTTATATTATGAAAATAATACTAAGATCAAAATAATCACAAATAAAAACAAACGTAAGAGTGCTTAGTACACAGTTATTTGAGATTCTGATCAAAACAAATAAGCAATTCTAAGTGGTGTTGTACAAGTTCACATATCATTTGAATAAAGATACATGTTCTAACTAAAAAATAAATACTATATCTAAGAGAGTTTAATGAGTTCATTAAACAAATATTACTCCCTCCGTCCACCAAAGATATGCCACAATTTCCTTTTTCGTCCGTCCACAAAAAATATGCCTCATTCATTTTTAGTAGTAGGGTCCACACCATTCCACTCACATTTAAAGTGGGACCCTTACTCCACTACCAACTTCACTCACATTTTATTAAAACCCGTGCCGAAAGTAAAGTGGCATATTTTTGGTGGACGGAGGGAGTAATATATTATAAAACATCGTATAATATGTTTTGACAGCTCATGAACTAAAATAATCGACTAATCAAGTATTTAGTTTATGTCAAATAAATTTGTGAAGCTTATGAATTATGATAAATCAGAGACTTATTTTATACGGAAATTCTAATTCAAAATAGTGGATCGAGTCATAAAGTATGTAGGTAAAAGTAGCATTAATGCATCGTCATATTGCGTTGGAAACCGTTGATTTCAAATTGACGCATGATGCAATACAATTTGTTGTTAACCAAAGTAAATTAGCCAAAGTTTGAAACAAAAATACTTGAATTGTCAATTTAATTGAAATTAAGGATCTTTGTACGACTAAATACATAAAATGTCTTAATTAAATATTAAGGGGACACGTTTTTGTGTGTGTGTGTTCTTGAAACACGTTTTTGTGCCAAGATTTCAATTTATTATGATAGGGGCCTAAATTACCGAAAGTTAGATATATAATCTTGAATAGATGTGACCTCGATTAGTCCAGTTTTCAAGCCTCCTGTCGCCAATTTACAATTGGATAAATACAACACATTTCCTTCACAATCATCTTAAATTGTAAAAATAAATAATTTAAATCTTATCAACGTCTTATAATTAAGTCGAGCTTTCGCATAATTTTTTTTGTTTGTTTGTATTGTTTACCTTTCTTGTGTGGTTTGCCAAATTTAATTGTAAGTTGTGATGCATTTTCAATAATATTACGATGCGCTTAGCGGATTTCCATCAAATAAAAAGTAAAGAAAGTTGGGAAGCTTTATTCATGTAATAAAGTTGTGCCGTCATTTATGGGTTGTTAGGTTCGGAGGGTCTCGAATAAGTGTATGGGAAGGGGAATACACCTATGGGTTATTTTTCGATAAAAAGAAACTTTAAATACAAACTGACTCAATCTGTTTACTGAAAAGAGTTTTGTCAAAACAGGGTTGACGACTGATACTGAATACTCTTCAGTAATGAGTTATCAGTTTAAGTCAAAGACTTTAACTGATACACGTAAGGTTTCAGTCGAGTTTGATAAACAGAGAGATGTTATGAATCTTACTGACTATCAGAAGACAGATCAGTTAGACTGATAACACACGCGTCAGAAAACTTTTGTTTCGAAATAGCCTGTGATATTAATCACGTTGTCAACAGTTAAGTTTCTCTTTGCAATTAATCAGTTTTTAGTTTAGGAAGGTAAGAGCACAAGTAAGAAGGTAAGTACTGAAAGCTGTAAATAACACAGAGATTTTTACGTGGTTCGAAAAATACTTCCTACATCCACGGTCGGTTGATCAGACCAACAATTTCACTGGGCATGTGCTTACGGGTGCACAACAAACCTGAACGTGTGCTTGCGGGTGCACAACAAATCGAGACGACTGAAGATCCTATCTTCAGTACCAACACACTGGGTTGGATTTCTCACTCCTACCGTGCTCTGGGCACTAAGATCTCACGGAGACAGAACACTGGTCTGAACTTCTTTTCGACACAAACACTCAATTCGGTTCGTTGAAAAGAGGTTTGAAAACTTACCAACTAAACCACAAAGAACAAATTCTTTGCAGTCAGTTTTACCTAGGCTTTGGATATACAATATTTGCCTAAGTTATAAGAGAATGTATGTAATCAGCAGTGATTGATTTTTGGCTTTGTGATTCTCTTCTTTGATTCAAACTTTGGGGAGGCTTGGTTTTGCTGAGTAACGAATTCGGCAGCATTTCAGCTTATGTTGTTGAATTAGTGAAGATTGAAGTGATCCTCGAGCGCAATTTATAGTAGACGTCTTGAATAGATTCGTTGGCAGATATGGTCTTCAAGATTTTTTCCGTTAGAGAGTAATTTGAACTTGGGCTGAGGCTTCAATCTTCGAGGTTCCTTGTTTGGTGAGAACGACTACTTTGAAGAGCAGGAGATGCGACATCTGTGAAAAGGTAATCACCAAAAAGGAATGGCATTTGCAGAGAAAGGACGATCCTGAGGTCTCTGCATTTAATGCGGCTGTATTTCTGGAGTGCGTGACTTTCTTTGAACGTTGGAGGTTCAGTTCGAGGAAGAATGTTTAACTGATACTTGACTTTAGTATCAGTCCGCTGAATCCACGTGGCGCGTATTAAGTAATCAGTCGAAACTGATCCTTCGACTGATAAGTCAAATATCAGTATTTGACTTTGCCTTAATCGTTACATCAGTCGTCATCTTCAGTCTTCAGTCCTTCGTTCTTCGTTCTTCAGTCTTCAGAACAACAACTAAACTAGAAAAAGAACTCTAACACTTGAGTTCGAACATTTCTAGTCTATTACAAGTGAAATCTATTGATTTTGGTATCATCAAAACTAGGATTAGGATATTTCATTAAGTTCCCAACATGGGTTATGGCTATAATCTAACTAAAAAATAAAAATTCTTAAAAAATTTTGGTTTAAAAATATACTGCATTCGTTTAATAACAAATGTGCTAATTTATTTCAGCACGAAAATTTAGGTGAATATAGAGTATAAAAATAAAAAGTGACAGAGCCCACTTTTATTTAGTTAGATGAATAGAATTAAAATAAAAATTATGAAAAGGTAAAAAAGTAAAAAGTGATGGAGTTCATTTTTTTATTTTAGAAATATGACACTTGTTGTTGAACAACTCAAAAAGAAATGTAGGACATTTGTTATGGAATGGAGGAAGTAATTAATTTTTAGTATTTTGTATAAATTGCATATAGTTTTATAGTATTTTTATTTTTAAAAAATATAAAAACGAAAGAAAAAAACTACAATGTGTACAAACACTAAAACTAGCTAAATCGTATATAAAAAAAATTGAATGAATCATTTTCATTTTCAATATGGTTAGTTTATGATTGGTCATGATGTGATCAAATAGCATTGCTCATAAACTTAATGCTTCTTTTTTCTATATATATATATATATGAAATGGTTTCAATGAAATCCATCATATATGGTGAGATCTTAAACTGATTTGTATGTGTTGATTTAATGTATCTTATGGCTGATATTTATCTGGAGGGGGAAAAATTTTACCGGGTTCGAATTCTGAAGGTGATAAACATGCATTTTTGCCTCTTGGTGTGTCGTATTTGATGCTTAGTTATGAGAATTTTGTGCGTTTGATGGTTTATTTGAGTGAATATTGGTTTATTGCTGAGAACTTGTTACTTTCTTGTTGTTTGAGCGAATTTACAGAAATATTAAAGCAAAATTTAGAAGAATGAACTTAAATAAAAGTTGTAGACCACATCGATACGAGTTCATGAGCGCAAATAGATCGCAAATCGAAATCCGAATAACAAATATATGACTGAAACAAAAACATCGCGCACAGCAGCAGAATTGCGGCAATCATGTGGCGACCGCTTGCCCGAGAAGGATTTTTGGCTTAGGGGCGGTGACCCAAGCGGCGATCGTCGGCTAGGTCACCAAACTCGCTCTTTTCTCCGCATTTTTGCGGAATTTTGGACTTTTATCAGTATTTTCGAGTCTTGTACTGTATTTGACACTCTGGCCTATAATTACTCCTTGAAATCTTCAAGAAAATACTCTAGACTTCACATTTGCTCATTTTTACACTTGGAGAACTTGAAGAGAAGACAAACTTCAAGATTGAAAATACCCTAGACTTCACCTACGCAAGTTTCATCCTCCCGGTCTCACTCTGAAGCTTAAGATGGAAATTATCCAATTCCAGCAATTTGATGGAGAAACACTGGCAGAAACTTGGGAGCGTTATTAGAAAAGCTCAAGAAGTGTCCCAGTCATGGATTTGATAAAGGCACACAAGTGGTCATGTTGGGAACTTAATGAAATATCTTAGCCCTAGTTTTGATAATACCAAAACTCTTAGATTTTCTTTTAATAGACTAGATCTTTTCGAACTCAAGTATTAGAGTTGACAAACATATTTTTCGTACCTCAATTCTACATGATTTGTTGTCATTTTCCTTCATATTTTGCTTGCCAATGCGTGTTTGTACGCTAATGTTAAGTTTTATGAAGATTTGATTCCTTGGTGTAGTTTTGGAGTGATTTCATGAAAAATTAAGGATTAATTGAAGGATTTTGAAGACATGAGATTGAATTACATCTCGAGAGGATTCCGTGAGCGCAAACAGCGACCAAATTCGAGTCCGGACGAGGGAGAACAGAGCAAAACGAGCGGACTGCGCATAAATCTCAGGACCCCGCGGTCCTGGGCCGCAGCCACGGGCCTGACCGCGAGCCTCTGCTCCAAAATCATCTAGAACGCCAGACGGCACCCGCGACCATGGGCCTGACCGCGGGCCCCTCCAACAGCTCCCCCACGGTCCTATACCGTGGTCACGGCCGTGACCGCGGTCAAAAGGCGGAATTGTGCATTTTTGTGGGCCCAGACAGGATTTTCAACACCAAATACCCCTTCTTCTCTTATTTTTCACACATCTACCACAAATCACCTCTCCAAACCCTAGACTCCATTTTTTCTCCTCCAACCCATCATTTTCTTCTACCATTTTCTCTCTTCCACACATTAGAACAACATAAAAATCAAATAAAGAAGAGAAAGACTTGGAAAGAAGCTCATCAAGACTACATGATTGAAGATCAAGATTATAAGATTTGTCTATGAATCTCTATCTCTTTATATCTTTGTTTATGTCTTCTTATGACTTGGGATTTGTTTTTATTATGAATATGCTTGGCTAAAATCCTTTATCTTAGGGATTAGATTAGATGGATTTGTAATGGATTGATTTCTTTGTTTAATATATATCTGATTGTGCTTATTGCTATATTTTCAAGCCCTAGATTTATCTTTTGTATGATTGGTTGGCCACCTTTTATGCATTTCTAATTTGTGATTTGAATCGGGAGATGATAATTATAATAGATTAGAAGTTTGATACATATCATCTCAATAAACCGGGAGGTTGAGAGTTGGGTAAGGACTTATCGATCTTTTGTGTCTTGGGAGTTATAGGTTAGAGATTGATCGAGGACGGTGATGAGCCCATATTTGTGCTCATTTTTCGTGTCTGTTTTAGGTCTAGATCGAGTCTTTTTCCTTTTTTTGTTAGAGTCAGTCGCATGGGAGGGCGTAGTTTTTGGGTAGAATGTGCATTTAAGGCATAATGCTGCTGCATTCCGTGAAAGATGCATGAGTTTGAAGCAGAGGAGTTTGGGACACTCAAAAGCTTGTTTTGAAGACCAAAAGTTCGAGAAGCAGAAAGTTGGGCAAATCGACCCTTTGCCCATAATACGACTTCGGTTCGGGAAAGAAGTATGAGCACAGATACAAAACCAGTTGGAGCTTGAAGCAGCAGGTTACAAAAGCTTAAATGAAGTTTGGAGTTGCTCAAATCAACATAGCGCTTTGCCCATAAGCAACGTATGGGACCCAATTGCATCAGAACATGATAGAGGGCAGAAGGTACAGACGAGGCAGAGAAGAAGAATGCAGGAGATGAAGTACATAAATTCGTGTTGAGGGCAAAGACACAATCTGATAAGAAGATGTAGATAAGGAAAGAAATCAAAAACCTTATCCCTTGAGGTTTGGATAAGATCAAATCAGCCTGCTGACCTGGATGCAATCTCTCAAAAGAAGCCCTAATTCCAACCCACTCCTTTTGGGCCGAGCCCTGCGTAGCCCTAGCTCATACCTATAAATACCACATAGTTGTGAACCATTCAGGGGAGAGAGGACGAATTTTGAGAGACCAGTGCTGTAGTTTTACTTTCCAGAGTTTGTTAGGAGTACTCGACCCTTATGGGCATAGTAGTTTAATTTTCTGTTCATGTTTTCTGCGGCACTTTTGGCCGTAAGTACCCTTTGCCTTAAGTAAGTTTCTATTTCAGTTTTTACTTTATATTTTTCTTTATGTCTTTTGCCTTTGTTATTTACTTTATGTCCGGCTAGTTTTATATTCTGATTTGGGCGAGATGATCTAAAAATGAACACTAAACTCGAGAGGTCTAATTTGGGCATAATAACTATATGAGAATATTCCCGATACACTAGGTTTGATTCCAAAAAGGTTGTAACAACTTGGTTAATTAATTGATCACTAGTTAACTATGAAGTTTTGGTCACAAGTAAACTTTGGGCAAATGCGACACGTCATTGACCTCCAAAATAGTACAAAGAGTGTTGGAGCCGTGATTGTGGTGAAATATGCCGCGCAAGAGTCAAGTGGGTCTATATAGTTCTAAAAGCACTTTGGGCAAAGCACAACTCACGAGAGGCTGTCGCACAGGCGTGGATGTTGCCTGGGGTAGTTGATTCACATTAGCTGATAACTTCTAAGGGATCATAAACTGAAATGATAGATTGGGCAAGGGGTTGTTACGTGCGTGACGAGTGACAATAGGGGCGTAGCAATTCTTATGCCTATAACCACTAGTATGCGAGTATAATGATTTATCTTTGCACCAATGACTGAGTGTCTAGTTCATATTTAGTTAATCAAACCCAAGTCAGAATTGTTTTGTTATTTGATCAAGTTACTTTTGTTATTTCAGTTTGGTCCGAAACCCTGTTCTGCCCATAAGCACGTTGTGGTCGGAACCATCAAGAAACAAACCTTTTTTAGTGACACCCATGCTAGAGAGATTATTGCCCAGTTCCCTGTGGATTCGACTCTGGACTTACCACTAGCTAACCTAGTTGTGGGCACATGATTTATTTGCGCGAAGCTCAAACGACAGCTTCGTCAAATTGGCGTTGTTGCCGGGGAACTGAGAGCGCTAGTAATTTCTTTTGCCTTTTGAGTTTGTTTGGCTTTTAGTTTGTTTTTGTTGCTTGGTTCAGGCAAGAGGTTTCTCTTAAGCCCTCACCCACGTTTGTCCAAAGCAAATTGTGTGGTGGGGGCTCCCAAAACTTCATCCAGGTCTGTTCAGTTTTAATTTAATTTTATTTTTATCTGTTTTGGTAGACCCCCTCTAAACACCCAATTTACCCAAAGCAAAGTGTGTGTGTAGGGGGGGTTAACCTAGTTTTCGTTTGTTGTTGGTAATCCTCCATTTAACATCCTTTGCCTAAGGCAAAGTGTGTGAGTGGGGAGGAATACCTGTTTTTTTATATGTTTTGTTTGTGTTTCAGCATGGTTCTCCTGAAGGACGTGCGCATCAAGGGCAACAAAGTTAGATTCACCACCCCTGAAGAGGTTATGCCCATAGCAATCTTTCAGCCATCTGCCCCAGCAAGTAAGAACAAGGAGAAGTCAGAGAACCCTGCCCTTTTGAGAGCTAGTAATAACGTCCGTATGCGCAGAATAGTAGCCATGGTGATGGAGACCAGAAAAGCACTCTTTGCCTACTTTGCTAGCACTGGTTTCAGGTGCCCACATGAACTCTGTTATGAGCATTACCCTCCCTAGGTCTTAGTTTCTTTTTAGTTTTCGTTTTGAGTCTATTTTTCGACCCCCTCTACAGACCTACTTTGCCCAAGGCAAAGTGTGTGTGTGGGGTGGGCCGAGCGTTGTTACTTTGTCCTGTGGTTATCCTTTTGATTTGCAATCAAATAAACATGATTATATTCTGAGTTTGTTGTGCAAGTAGTCTGAGATTTGAATTTCTAAGCATGTCGTATGTAGTTGAGAAAGATGGATAAGGTTGTGAGCATGCCATGTGAGGTTTTGAGCTTTTATATATGTTGTCTTATGCCCATAACAACTTTTTCTTTCTTGTGTGAAAATTGACATCTTGACTAAGGTAATGCTAGAACTTGTCTTGATTCTTAGTCGAACCCTGTGTACATAGTCTAGGTGTATTAAATGATTTAGGCAATTCATTCTTTAGCCCACAAGAGCCAAACTGACCAACCCTACATCTATCACTTGTGAACCCTTTTGAGCTTAATAATTCATTTGAATTCACTAATAAATTTGCCTAAATTTGAGCCGTCCTGGTCAAACTGAACTTAAGGGCAAAATAAGGGAAGATAGTGTAGTGGAGCCTATGGGCAGGACTAGTGCAAAAATTACAAAATGGGACATCTAATTCCAAAATAGAGAAAAAGTCCAGAAAAAGAAAAAGGAATAAAAGAAAGAAAGAAAGAAAAAGTTAATGTCTTGGTCAGTGTGTGCTTAGGCCTGCAAGAATAGGTAGGGATCTTAAAAATCTAGGAAGTCTATTGCCCAGAATGACCTTAGCCTCGTACCAAAATTTCCTACCTTATGCCTTAAGCCACGTTACAACCCATAAAAGACCTAATGAGATGCGCCTAGAACTTTGACTAAAAGGGGAGACAATAGAAGATAGGCAAGCCTATGGCAGAACCTAGCATGATGTCACGAGCGTAAACACTCCCCAAAAATACTTGAGAGTATGAGCGATGGGGAGGAATATCCTTACGCCCACAGACCCCTTCTTGACTCAACTGATGGCATTGCATGATTTTTTTTGTCTCTGATTGCTGGCATGTTTTTACTTAGATATTCTCTTGCTTTTTTGTATTGTATTTCGGTTGTGCTAACCCTTGTATCGAGTGTTGCCCGTTTTGCTTGTGTCTGTCTTTTGGGCATAATTGCATGTGCACGCTTGAGGATAATCGTGTTTAAAGTGTGTGCGTGTGATGAGACCATGTTGTGCTCGTTTTTCATATATGTTATAGGCCTAGATCGAGTCTTTTTCCTTTATTTTTTTAGAGTTAGTTGCCTGAAAGGGCGTAGTTCCAGGGCAGGTCCGTTCTTTGGGCAGAAGGTGCTTTTAAGGCATAATGCTGTTGTATTCCGCGAAAGAGGCATGAGTTTAAAACAGAGGAGTTTGGGACACTCAAAAGCTTGTTTTGAAGACCAAAAGTTTGAGAAGCAGGAAGTTGGGCAAACTGACCCTTTGCCCATAAGTACCGCGCGGGATTCAGTTGCATCGGAAAAAGGTCTTGGGCATAATGCGACTTCGGTTCGGGAAAGAAGTATGAGCACAGAGACAAAGACAATTGGAGCTTGAAGCAGCAGGTTACAAAAGCTTAAATGAAGTTTGGAGTTGCTCAAGTCAACATAGCGCTTTGCCCATAAGCAACGTATGGGACCCAGTTGCATCAGAAGATGATCGAGGGCAGAAGGTACAGACGGGGGCAGAGAAGAAGAGTGCAGGAGATAAAGTACATAAATTCGTGTTGAGGGCAAAGGCGCAATCTGATAAGAAGATGTAGATAAGGAAAGAAATCAAAAACCTTATCCCTTATCCCTTGAGGTTTGGATAAGAACAAATCAGCCTGCTGACCTGAATGCAATCTCTGGCAGAAGAAGCCCTAATTCTAGCCCACTCATTTTGAGCCTAGCCCTGCGTATCCCTAACTCATACTTATAAATACCACATAGTTGTGAACCATTCAGGGGGAGAGAGGACGAATTTTGAGAGACCATTGTTGTAGTTTTACTTTCCAGAGTTTGTTAGGAGTACTCGCCCCTTATGGGCATAGTTGTTTAATTTTATGTTCATGTTTTCTGCGGCACTTTTGGCCGTAAGTTCCCTTTGCCTTAAGTAAGTTTCTATTTCAGTTTTTACTTTATGTTTTCCTTTATGTCTTTTGTCTTTGTTATTTACTTTATGTCCGGCTAGTTTTATATTGTGATTTGGGCGAGATAATCTAAGCATGAACACTTAACTCGAGAGGTCTAATTTGGGCATAATAACTATATGAGCATATTCCCGATACACTAGGTTTGATTCCAATAAGGTTGTAACAACTTGGTTAATTAATTGATCACTAGCTAACTAGGGAGTTTTGGCCACAAGTAAACTTTGGGCAAAGGTGACACGCCATCGACCTCTAAAATAGTACGAGTGTTGGAGTCGTGACTATGGTGAAATATGCTGCGCAATAGTCAAGTGGGTCTATCTAGTTCTAAAAGCACTTTGGACAAAGCACAACTTGCGAGAGGCCGTCGCACGGGCGTGGATGTTGCCTGGGGTAGTTGATTCACATTAGCTGATAACTTCTAAGGGATCATAAACTGAAAGGATAGATTGGAAAAGAGGTTGTTACATGCGTGACGAGTGACAATAGGGGCGTAGCAATTTGATGAGGGATAGGATCCTCAGCAGCGCAGGAGTCAATAAACACCTCATAGTTAAATGATATCAACTTTCAATGTTGATTATTGTACATATTGAAGAACTAACAGCGCAGGTAAGGAAGTAGAACCAAAGGTGTGAAAACGAGTTTATCCCAAAGACAGTGCAGCCCGAGGAATTCAACCCTCACCACTGAAGACAGCGCAGCCCGGGAAACTCAACCCTCACCACTAAAGACAACGCAGCCCGAGGAACTCAACCCTCACTACTGAAGACAACGCAGCCCGAGGAACTCAACCTTCACCATTGTTAGAACTTGAATTTCTTGTAGTGCATGTGGAATAATAACAAAATTGGTTACCAAATACGAAATCTCTAAATTTAGGTTAAAATGCGTAGAAAACCAATAGTTAGAGGACAAGAGCATATACAATTTTGCCTATATTTAATATGACTATATAAGCATCATCTTATATACATAACATTGTATGATGGACAATGAGCTTTCTGCATGCTTCGGCAACTACGTTTGTTTCATGTAGTATACTCACTTTAGTTCATATTCTTTCGAGGGTGAAAATTAAAAATATCCACGTTTAACAATATATATATATATATATATATATATATATATATATATATATATATATATAAATACTGACTACTTTAGAGTGGATGTTGATGTGTTGCATGACGCGCGAGCTGGAGTTTTCAGAGTGGGGATAGTTATCCGTGATGATGAGGGAAAGGTCAAGGCCGCCATTGCTATATGAATTGGGCCTTCATCGAACCCTATGTCAGCGGAAGTGATGGTCGTCGTGCATGGGATAACCGCGAGCATCGAGAGAGGTGTGATGCCACTCACTATCTTCACGGACTCCCTTTTGGCAGCTAGAGTTATGGCGGGATCAGAGGAGGAACGACAATTCCTACTGGAGGACATTCACGAGATCTTAGAACTAGTTAGAGAGAGTTGCTTCATGGGTGTGTGGCATATGTTGAGATCAGAAAATTCTGTGGCCCATAGTCTAGCGCAATTTGCACGTAGTATTGAGTTGTCTATGGTGTGGACTCATGTTTTCCAGAGTTGGCTTCGGGATCTTGTAAGGGACGACCTTTCATAACAATATACGATGGATTTCGTCTAAAAAAAATACTGACTACTTCGATGAAAATATGTTAAAACGATCAAATCAGTTAATTGCCTAGCTAACGAGTATTTAATTTTTTGCCGATAAAATTAAAATACTCCCTCCGTCCCACGAATCCTGACACGTTTGGTTTCGACACGTGAATTAAAGAGTTGTAGAGTAGTGTTTTAAATGTGTAGGTAATAAAGTATAAAAGTGATAAAGTAGGAGATGGAAGGTGATAAAGTAGAAAAGAGAAAATAATAAATTGATAAAGTAGAAAAGAGAATATGATAAAGTAGAAGAGAGAAAATAATACTCCCTCCGTCCCAATAAAAGTTGCCACTTTTTTTTGGGCACAGAGATTAAGAAGGAGATAGTTATGTTTAATTAATTGTGGTCCACCAAAATTAAGGATTTAATTAAAACTTCTTCTTCCTCTCACTGCATCTGGGCGACGGCGACGATGGTCGGCGCCGGCGGTCGGCCCTCGCCGCCTCTATCTGTCGTCGAACCAGCCGCCTGAAATCATCCCCAAATCAGACTTTCCGGCGATGGCAGAAATCATCAACAAAAATCCACAAAAATGAGGGGGGGGGGGGTTTAGCCAAATCAATTCGACAAAAAATAGCACAAATCATCCCAAATCCACAAAAAAATCAGCACAAATCATCCACAAAAACGAGGCAAACCGCAAGAAATGAAGCAAACCATCTCAAATCTTGCAAAAATTTTAAAGAAATGAAGCAAATCTAAAATCCCACGACGATCTTTGACGAAAGTTACAGAGCAGCGGAGAGGCGGTGGTTTCTGAGATGAGATCTAGGGCTCCTCTCGTGGGCGTTATAGAGTAAGGCCTGAGAAGAGAGGCAACGTCGACTAGAGAAGCAGAGCGGCGGAGAGACGACGTCGATTGGAGCGGCGTCGACTGACGTCCAAATCGACGTCGGCGGCAAAGCCCTAGCCCCAAATCGGCGGCGGCAGCAAAGAGCTAACCCACGCCGCCCTCCGATTCGTCGACTTCCGATGGCCAAACCAGTGAAAACCCGCGCCGCCGACGAGGTAGGCGGCAGAGCCTTCAAAGAGAGAGAGATAGAGAAATCTGCTTTAGTGAGGGTGTTGTGTTTTTAGAGGGAGAAGAGGTGAGAGACGAGAAAGAGAGAGAGAGTCGAGAAGGTGACAGGCGACGCCGCGAGGGGTGGCCGGCGATCGTGGCTGACGGCGGTGCTCTTCGCCGGGGAAGAAGGAGGCGGTGTCGATGGTGTTGAGTGTGGTGAATGATAAGTGAGAGAGAAATGAGAGGTGAGTGAGAGAGGTAAATAAATGGGATTTAATTAGACAATCCTAATTTTAATTAAGTGAGCTTAATTAGTACTAATATTATTAATTTTAGAAAGTGACCACTTTTAATGGGACAACCCAAAATGGAAATGTGGTCACTTTTATTGGGACGGAGGGAGTAGTAATTGTTACTATATTTAGAAACGTGTCAAGATTCGTGGAACAACCCAAAAATGAATACGTGTCAAGATTCGTGGGACGAAGAGAGTACATATATTTCAAATAAGCAGTGTTAGAATTTCACTAATTTTCATGCAAATTTTGCTAAATTCAAAAGTTCTTTTTTATCTCTACGTTTAAAAATTGGATTAATATATAGTATATATTTTTATCAAAGCGAATTATATATGCACTATCAAATGTGGGTTGAATGGTAATTGTAAGAACTTACGGTAAAGAAGCTTGTTTTAGGGGTCACGAACTTGACATTCATATTTTAACCTCAAAGTTTATTCTTTTTCTTAAAAAACTAACCCCATACGATCCTTAAACATTACAAAATTTTGTGGTGTAGTTTATTATTTAGACTTCCTCAAGGAGAGACTTTTTTGGCAGAGAAATATTGCAGATGAGACCTATGATTTTGTGCAAATTTGAAGCTAAGTATTTTTTATTTTTTTTGTTGAAAGGTCAAGATGAGCAGATACTGACATAATATCCAACTTGCAATTAAACTTTTTCTCTATTTTGAACTGCCCAAAATTTCCGCTGAAAAAAAAAACTACTGTTATACACCCAAAAACATTATATATATAGTTTTCAATTGATTGCTTATACATGCTAATTCTGAATCCCTAGCTATATAAGAACAATTGTTTTTCCTAATTAAACTGTTGCATGTTATTGATGTTAATACTTAATTTATACTAAATAAATTAATGATAAAAGTAATAACAAAAGTAACAAATATGAAAAACACACTCACACTGGCACACAAGCGCGCATACGCGTGTATATATATATATAGGGGGCCGCTCCAATGAGACCCCCTAATTTTAGTGAGATCTAGGGCACGATCTGGTGCGTTTATTTTATCAATCCTATGACTGATATTGTATCTGGAAGGTGATTTTTTTTCGCAGGGTTCCAATCCTGGAGGGAGCAGAATATTTTAAATTTTGTTATTCATTAGTATATACTGCATTGTTCATCAGTATATACGGCCTTGTTCATCAGTATATATGTCTTATTCATTATGAATTTTTTAAATTTTATTTTTCATCAGTATATACATCTTGTTCATTAGATATACGTTTTGTTCATTAGTATTATATGTCTTATTCATTGTCCTCATGTTACACGAAAAATAGGGGGTCTCACTGGAGCGCGCCCCTATATATATATATATATATATATATATATATATATATATATATATATTTATTATATAATATACGAAATAATATACGTATATATTCCCTCCGTCCCACGAATCTTGACACGTTTTCCTTTTTGGGTCGTCCCACGAATCTTGACACATTTCCAAATAAGGTAATAATTATTACCCTCTATCTCCTACTTTATCACTTTTATTACATTCTCTCTTCTACTTTATCACTTTTATACTTTATTAACTGCACACTTAAAACAATAATCTACAACTCTTTAATTTTCGTGCCCAAACCAAACGTGTCAAGATTCGTGGGACGGAGGGAGTATTATACAATATCATTTTTCTTTACAATTGTTGGATTAGATTGTTGGATTAGTTATTTTGTAGAAGGATTATTCTTAAAATAATTTGTTATAGTTCGATCACTATAATTTCTAAAATTTATACACATAGAGTGTATCATTAATTCGCACTTAAACATAAAATTTAGGGGTCGAACCCCGTCACACCCTGATCTCAAGAAAAAACTATTCAAATAATTATATTAAACACGTAAAAAGTAAACTAGGTCAGCTGATATAGTACACTAGATCAAGGAATTTTGAAACTGAATGAATTATAATATATGAAATTAGTCAAACATAAAACTTACCTCAAAAGGTGAAATTTCTTAAAAACATATACTTGCATTTAAAACGATTTGAAAATAATTAAGATTTTGGTTGAGTTCCTCAACAAATTCAAAGATAGAGAAATTGATCGGTTTGGATATTCTCAACATGACCACGAGAAGATTGACTTGTACATCTAATCCTATAATTTATGGAACATTTTTAATTTTTATGTCATGAGAGGCCGTGCTACCCGGCAAGCAATCTGGTCCGATGTTTATTAAATTAAATTTAGGACAAAATGATACAAATTTGAGAAAATTAATTAATTGTTTGTAGCATTTTGTCAACGAAGATATTATTTCATGGATGTAAACTGCATGTAAATTATATCCAAATTCAAAAACGAATATGCCACAAGTCATGCCAAACTATTCAATTTGAATTGATGGGTTTTCAAGACTTCACATTTTCACGCATTTGAGTACATATGTGATGATTACATGAGTGTTGAATGCCATTAACTGATATTACAAAATAAATTGAAAATAATTTTATCCCTAATATATCTAAAATGTAAGGTGTGTTCACTATTAATTCAAAAAAAAAAGTGTGTTCACTATATATGTTAGGCATATTGCGCGTTTAATTAGGTTCTATCAAGTTTTATACACTGTTTAAGAATATTAAGAGCAAAAATATGGCGTTTTTATCTTTAAACGGGGAGTTTAAATAAGAAGTATAAACATATAAATTTGATATTTCGACCCAAGAGTTGGAAAGGCTGCCAGTTTTAAAAATCAAATAAAACATTTTGATAATTAAACTGATCAGATGGATTGGGTGAGCATATTAAACAAGTTTGGACATAATTGTAAAAAATTACAATTCTCAACTACAGATCAACAATTAAGTAGAGACAAATGACTACTATACAAATATACTCAAAACTCGAACTCCTATTTGATTCGATTAATTTTTCTTTTTCAAACCCAACTCAATAGGTGGTCAAATAAACTCAAATATAATTCTAAAGTCCTTTCAAAGCAATAAACTTGAACTCTGATTTTATTTAAGCACCCATCGGAATTCAGTTATTGGCTCCACATTAATAGGTCTTCCAATAATCTATCAAATATAAATAAGATCCATAAATCTATCAAATATAATAAACTCTTTTCTAGCATCACAGGTGGGCTGGAGAGAAAAGGCTTAAAGAGAGTTTTCCAAGACTCTTCCGCTTGAGTTGTAACCAGAGGGGTACTCTCTCCGACATGGGAGGCTGGGCTGACGGAGTGTGGGAGTGGAGACTTCTTTGGAAACGGGCTCTGAGGGAACGCGAGGATGCTCAGCTCTCTGAAATCCTCTCAATTATCAAAAATTTCCCTCTTTGCGCAGGTAAGCAAGACGGCTGGAGATGGAAACCGGACCCCAACGGAGTCTTTTCTGTTAAGACGGCTTACAAAATCATCCATGGAGTCAGAGCTTTGAGCAGAAACCAACTGAAAAATCCGGCTTTCTCGAAGATCTGGAAGGCCCCAGCACCCTACAAGATGAAGACTACAGCTTGGAGAATTGTCAAAGGGAGAATGGCGACGTGCGATAACCTCCTCAGAAGACAGATTCAAATTGCGCCTTCGAATTCTTCTTGTATTTTCTGTAAGTCTCATCTTGAGGATCTGAGTCACACCTTCTTCTCATGTCCAAACACTTCGGCTGTCTGGTCAACTCTCCTCCAGTGGATCGGGGTTCAATCGGTCCAACAGAAAGATGCTCGAGATCACTTCATTTCTTTTTTGAGTCTTGGTAACAAGAAAGTTGTCCCTCTTCTTTCAAGTCTGTGGATTTGTGCTACTTGGTGCATCTGGAAAGCTAGAAACGATTGCATCTTTAACCAAGGTTTGTGGAACCAAGAAAAATTGGTGAATGAGATTAAGACGAGACTGTGGAGCTGGACGAAGGTGTACAAGATAGAGCAGTCGCCTTCTAACCTTCACTCGTGGATGAGAAACCTGGATGTCTCTGAATGTTCTTAAATCCGACTGCCCTGCAGTCGACCTCTTTTCTTCTCTTTCTGGTTTTTTCTTTGTACTGATCTTCGCTGGACTTTCTTCCAGGTACCTCTGGTACCACGATCTTATAATTCTCCCCTTTTCCTGATAAAAAAAAAGATCCATATGGTTCCGATAAATAAGTGGGGATGTTTTAGATATTAATTAAGAGCACTCACACAGTGGCTCGTGGAGTGGACGCGCGCTCGGCTCGCGCAAGTCGCGTACCGATGTTGGGTTGAGAGGCGAGACGAGGTGCGGAGCTGTGCACTCGATGCGCGAGGAAAGAGGGTGTGATGCGTGTAGGTGACGCACCAATCAAATATATATATATATATATATATATATATATATATATATGAATTTAAAGAGCAAAACGACTATTTTGAGCAATTTTCATTTTTTTTTGTTAAGATTGAAAGAATTGTTTTGCTCTCAACGGTTGTCTCCATTTTTTTTTCTTAATTCTTAGTTTTCTTCTATAAATACTTCATTCTCCTTCATTCAATTTACACCGACATTCTCTTCTTCATCTTCTTCCCCCTTTTTTCGTTTGGAAAAAAATCGAGCATCAATTTTGAAAATGGTGGAATAACAACCTACAAAATATTGCGCCGACGTCGGGCCCAAAATCTTCAGGTGATGTTTTTTCGCTATTTTCTCAAGAATTAAACGCCTTCACTCTGGCAAGTCTTAGGGGGATCAACTTGAACAAAATTTGTGTTCAAGATGATGAAGTCGCTGAGATACCCACATGCCGATGACGACCAAGCAACGCAGAGGGCTACACTCTGTTGGAGATGGAGCTCATATGTACCTTGTGGGCCGAGGCAACACTAACGTTGTCAAGAGAGCCAATCAAAAGGCTCTCGTCTATTTGGGGGAAATTGTGAGAAAGTACAACGAGCAACAACCTCCCAACACAATTTCACGCAATGTGAAGCAATTCAAGTCGCACTTCCAACGAGTCCAAAAGTAGTGGCGGAGCCAAAATTTTCAAATTGGGGGTGAGATAAATAACTGCAGTATCATAATGTAAAAAATATTTAATTAATGATTAAAATAATACATCCCCAAACATTGTTCAATTTTGAAGTTTGGGATTTGTTTTTAAATTGCACTTATATTTTTCTTTGAGGTTATATTTTTTGAGGTGCAAAAACTAAATCTAAAATAATTTATATATAAATTTTAGGGGTAATTGCCTGTAAATCCCTAACGTTTACACGGAATTGGTTTTTGCACGTATTTTTATTTTTCTTCTTTTAAATACATAACCTTTCGTTTTTGTCTCAAATTTGTTCGGTCATCGGTTTTTTCTTACGCCGGCGCCGAAAATGCCACTGTGGCAGCCGGAATCGTTGATTTGGCAGCCGAAAATTGACACATAGCCTATTCATGACATGTGAAATTAAAAAAAATAAAAAAAAATAAAAAAATCTATGTCATCATCTTCCCCACCCCACCCATCGTCTTCCCCTTCCCCCACCCGGCACTGCCACCCTCTGCCGCCACCACCGCCCTCAGCCACACACCACTGGCGATTCGCGCGCCACCGACGAGCTCAGTCTCAGCCGCACCCTCCACCAGCGATTCCCTCACCTCTGCGAAACACAGCTCCCAGATCCATCTATCTATTGAGCGCCCAGATCCCTTTTCACCCATCAATTGAACACTACGAGGCGGTGACGCCGCCCCCTCCATCAATTGAGCGCCCAGATCCACCCATCGTCTTCCCTTTTCTCTTCCCCACCCCCAAACCCTAGTTTTCTGAAATTTCACGAAATTGTGTGGGGGGAAATGGCAGCGTCGCGCGACTCCACGAGGCCGAGGCGCAGCGCCTCCGCGACAGCCTCCATCACGGCTGCCTTGGTCGGCTCTGGGATGGAGAGGGTGGTGGTGGCGGCAGGGGGGAGAGGAAGAAGACGAGGGGGGGTGGGATTTTAGTTTTTTTTTTTTTAATTTTTTGCCACGTGTCAATGAATAGGCTATGTGTCAATTTCCGGCTGCCAAACCAGCGATTCCGGCTGCCACAGTGGCATTTCCGATGCCGGCGTAAGAAAAAACTGGTGACCGGACAAATTTGAGACAAAAACGAAAGGTTAGGTATTTAAAAGAAGAAAAATAAAAATAGGTGCAAAAACCGATTCCGTGTAAACGTTAGGGATTTGCAGGCAATTACCTCTAAATTTTAATGCTACTATTTTTTTTGGGAGAGGGGGGGGGGGGGGAATGCATTTGCACCCCCATGTTCCAAGGTGGATTCGTCATTGTACAAAAGGACGTAAAGGTTTAGAAGGAAAATACTGCTCAAAATTGGGGAGCGACATGACCGGTGACCAAATCACTACGGCGATGCAACAAATGTATTAATCCGAGTAGGGGTCTTTGTTCAAATATCCCCACGCTTGGCGTATTCTACTTGAATCTCAAATATTCGCATCCACCGGGATACGGCATCCACTTCTCCAAGCGTTCGAAGGAATCCGATGGGGCCTACACGACGACTTCATCCTAGCCGGGCTCGAAACAAGGTCCATAGGCCAAAAGTCGGCGAAAAGAGACAAGATGAGGGAAGAAGAAGGGCGAGTAGTCGGCCCAAGGGACGAAAACCGAAAGAATCATCATGGTAATGAAAAACATGGTTAAAGTCATAGATGCTTTAGCGCCATACACAACGAGACCCCGTCGACTACGTCCTCATGAGCAAGGATACGTCAACAATGAATCCGACGGAGTTGGCATTTCACCAAAATTTGATTGCGGAAATTCACTGTCGCCGAGAATGGTGAATTAATCATTTTTTATTATTGTAATTTTTTTTAATTAATGTAAATTTTATTTTTAATTAATGTAGGGTTTAATTTTAATGAAATTTTTGTTGTTAAATTCAATGTTTAACTTTAAAATATATTTAAATAAAAATAAAATTAAAGAGCCCAAAATAGAGAGCCACAATATAGAGAAGTGACTCTTAAGAAACTCAAAATACTAGTATAACAATATAGTGGGACCCATGTAGAAGGTGATTTTCTAGGTTCATTATTGCAAAGATAAATTTATAAAAGTTGGTGGATTTAAATTTTGATGCGGCACTGATGTGATACTATTAAAATTACTTTTTGAGTTTATTGTTATTACCATCCTAAGAACCCCTTTAGGCGATTTCTGGGTGTGAATACTCTATATATCTTGTTGGGTAATTTTAAATACAACCCCATTTTACTCTTTATAATCTCTTATTTAAAAGTTTAATTAAAATAATTATAAATATACACATTTACCCATATAGCTCACAAAATAAATTATATGCGAATTTACGTTGAGTTTAGAAGGCAGATTGATTTCGATGGGAGCCATAGCATGGAAATAAAATTTGCAATGCATTATTTTGATAAATTTAACAAAGTCGATAGATTGATTATTCTGACAATCAACTAAATTTCAGAATTTGTTTCATGAGAATATATGCATACAATCTAATTGGATCGAGCACAGACTTTGATGCCGCCAAAATTGAAATAACTTACAACGGCGGTGGCCGAATAGCATTGCAGAAACGCCATATGACGGCGGCTATAATCTTTTTTTTTTTTTTTTTTTGAGAGGGAAAGGTCTTTCATTCATAATCTCGATGTACAATCTCCTGGAGCCAACTCGGAAAATCCGATCTCCAGACCATTACATCAGAATGCCAAGTGGCAAAGTTTGCCAAACAATGAGCGGCTCGATTGGCCTCTCTACGAGCATGACAAAAGTCTAAAACAAGATAATGTTTAGCATACAAAAACGCTTCATAAAGCTCATCGCAGAGGGAGTCCGATCCGTTGTGTTGATCATGGACAACATGAACCGCAAGTAAGGAGTCCGAGTACACCACCACCGGTCCGAGATTTTGCTCCATGCAGTAGCCGATGCCCAGGAGAAGGGCGTGCAGTTCGCCCATCAGCGTGGTCTCCGTCCTCCCAATACGGCGCGCCACAGCCGCAACCACTTTTCCAGCATGGTCACGAACAATAAAACCCACTCCAACAATGGCTCCTCCTTCATGAATCGAAACATCAACATCCAGCCGAAGGATTCCTCTAGGAGGGGGTTTCCAGCGACGTTCTCCCTCCCTCGGCAGAAGTTGGCTTTGAGCATGAACTCGGGCCTTGGCTTCTTGGAAAGCTTTCAAGAAATTAGCACTCTCAAAAAGTGCTTCCTCCCAGTTGCATTGTTTCCCATTATGTTTCAGATCACAAAGATTGCGCCAGACCATCCAAAGGCAGATGCAAAACAGATCAAAATTCTCCTCGCCATGTTCCTTAAGGATTAGGCACAATAAATCCTCAACTTGGAGATGGAGCTTTGGCTTAAGAGTAGGCCACCACTTCGAGAGTTTCCAAAAAGATTTTACAACATCACACGCAAAGAGACAATGAACAGTGGTCCCCCACTCCCGTTGGCACCAGTGGCAGATACCGTTTGTGGGAATATGATGTCGACGAAGATTATCCTCAGTGGCTAAAAGGTTTAGAGAAGCTCTCCAGATAAAAATTCTGACCTTTGGTGGTAAATTAGAGCTCCAAACTGAATTCCACCACACTTTCCGGTCCGACGTCGTAGCTTCATGGGTGTGGTAGAAGCCAACTGCACATAAGTAGCCCGACTTCACCGAAAAGCTTCCTTTCTCGTCAAAGATCCAGTATCGTCCATCTTCTTTTTCTGAATTACTGATTTGAATGGTAAGAATATTAGCAACCTCATAAGGAAGAAAGAACTCAGCCAGCTTCTCATCATTCCAGTTACCACACGGCCTCAAAAGATCAGCCACCTTTAAGTTTTCTTCGCAAGGGGGGATTCGGGCAGCGATACCAGTCCTGCTTCCCGGGATCCACGGATCAAGGAACGCCCTTGTCGATTTGCCGTTGCCAATCTTCCACCGTAAGCCTTTAATAATAAGTTCCCGGCCCCAGATGATAGATCTCCAAGCGTATGAGGCGTTAGCTGTAATCTTTGCATCCATGATATCACAACCTTTATAGTATCGTCCCTTGAGCAGCCTAGCAACCAGAGAGTTAGGAAATTTTATCAGCCGCCAAAGTTGTTTTGCAAGGAGAGCCTTGTTGAAAGCTGCCACCTTACGGAACCCCATCCCGCCTTTTGACTTTTGAGAACAAAGAATATCCCACTTGGCCCAATGCATGTGTTTGCCCTGTACGGTTTCTCCCCACCAGAAGTTTGCACAAGCACGCTCGATATCCTTGCATATAGCATCCGGAATTTTGAAGCAGCTCATGGTGTAAGTTGGGATGGCCTGAATGACGGATTTGATAAGAGTCTCTTTGCCTCCGGCTGAGAATTGTTTGTTATTCCACTTGCTCAGTTTTTTGCACGCCCGCTCCCTTAAGTAATCGAATTGAATCCGCTTTTGTCGAACCACAAAAGTCGGGAGTCCCAAGTAAACTGCGAATCCTTGGGTCTCACGGAAGCCCAAAATGCTCACTGTCGTATCCATATCCGCTGGAGAGGTGCATGGGCTAAAGGTGATAGCTGATTTCTCAAGGTTAAGCAGCTGTCCGGATGCCGTAGAGTAAAGCTCCAGCGCCTCCTTAATAGCAGCGACTCCCTCGGCTTTAACCTTGAAGAACAGAAGACTGTCATCTGCGAAGAAAAGGTGCGACACAACCGGGCTAGATTTCGCGACCCGAAGGCCGTCAAAGAGCCTCTGAGACTCGTAGCTGTTGAGAATAGAGGAAAGACCCTGGGCGCAAATAACAAATAAGAATGGTGACAGAGGGCAGCCTTGTCGAATGCCACGAGTAGGGATGACCTGCCCATAAACCTTACTGTTAATGACAAAGGAGAAATCCACAGTGGTGACACAGTCCATAAGCAACCTGACCCACTGACTAGGGAAGCCGAGAGTGGTAAGCATGGCCTTCAGAAAGTCCCATTCGACGCGGTCGTATGCCTTGCTCATATCAAGTTTTGCTGCTGCGAATCCGTGTTTGCCGAGCTTTTGATTTCTGAGCCAGTTCATGCACTCATATCCAACTAAAATGTTGTCGGATATCATCCTTCCCGGAACGAAGGCACTTTGTGATTCATCGATGGCGCTGCCCAGAACTTTGCGCAATCTGTTTGTAAGGGTCTTTGCCACAATCTTATATATAGTGTTGCAAAGGCTTATTGGCCGGAAGTCTTTCACCAGTTTCGGAGCTTTGATCTTTGGGATAAGGACGATCAAAGCTTTGTTCCACTCCTTCACTGATCATGTTCCATTCAAAATCTGGAGCACATCCTTTGTCACGTCCCCGCCGATTTCTCCCCAATATTTTTGGAAAAAAATCGGTGGAAATCCATCCGGCCCGGGGGCCTTGTGTGGATTCATTTGAAAAACAGCCCTTCGGACCTCAGCTTTGGAGAATGGCTCAGCCAAAAAACGAATATCTTCAACACTGAACCTATTTGTCACCCTCTGGCTGATGATGTCGATATCTGAATCATTGGGATTAGAAGAGCTGAAAATATCATGGAAGTAGTTCTGAATGATACCTGCCATATCTCTTGCATCTTTTTTTAAGATACCAAAAGGATCCAGGAGCCCCTTGATCGTATTCTTTCTTTTCCGCTCGGAAGCAAAGCCGTGAAAATATTTTGTATTCCTGTCTCCCAAACCCAGCCAATTGGCTCTAGAGCGTTGTTTCCAGTGCGTCTCCTCGGCGTCAATAAGGCGCTCAATCCTAGCGTCGATCTCTCGCAGCTCATTGTTAGAACCTCTGTTGGTACAGCGGTTGAGAAGTTGGGCCCGTTTCTTCCTCAGCTCTTCAAGTTTCAAAGTAGGGTTGTTGAACTCGGACCTCTTCCATTTGTCGAGGTACCTTTGACACTGTAAAAGTCGTTCTTGGATCGAAGAGCCTCCACTAATCCTCCAATTCATTAGAATGTCAGCACTGAAATTGTCGGCTAGCATCCACTTTTGCTCGAAGTAGAATCGCTTGTATCCTCCCGCCGAAGATCCTTTTTCTTTTTCCTCAGCGCGCCATAAGATCGCCCTATGGTCCGATCCGTAGTTATCCAGAGCTCGGGCAGGGGAGTCGCCAAAGGCGAGAACCCCTTGCATATTGATTAAAAATCTATCAAGTTGTTCAAAGATGGCATCATCCCCTGACCTCTGATTATGCCACGTAAAGTTTGCATCGCATTTGATCGCCTTAAGTCCACACGCCTCAATAGAATTTCGGAAATCAGCCATATACCGCCAAGCCTTCTTTTGTCCTCCATGCTTTTCCTTTTGATTAAGAATCTCATTAAAATCTCCCCCAACAACCCATGGTATGGTTTCATTTCCCTGATCTGCCAACCTTCTTAACAGTTCCCAAGAGTAATGTCTCTGGTTTTGATCGGGGTGTCCGTAGAAGCCCGTGAAACGCCAGCTTTTGTCATCCATCTTGACCCTGCAATCAATATGGCCCATGGAGTAGGTAGTGATCTCCACGTCCATGTGGCTTTTCCAAAACAGCATTAAACCCCCACTGGCCCCTCTGGGTTCAACAATAAAGTGGCCCTCGTACTGTAGAATATATTTCCATCTGCTACATTTATTTGCTCCAATTTTTGTTTCACAAATGAAGAGTAAATCTGGGGAAAAGCCGGTTACCATCCGGCGAAGTTCATGGAATGCCCGTGGTTTCCCCATCCCACGAGCATTCCAGACGAGGCAACTCATGGCGATCGGCGGGGCTGCTCGGCAGCCTCCGCCGTTGGTAGCTTAAGAAGTTCGGTGTGTGGCTTCTCATCCTTCTGAAAGTGAATTTTTTTGGAAATTTTGCTGGTCTTCATCAGTTCTCCATCCTGTGCTTTCCTTTTGTTTCCCACTTCAATCAGAACATATTCATTGTCTGTGGTCCCCTGTCCCGTTTGTCTCGCACGTCTCTTCCATCCTTTACCATATTTCTTCTGTGGGCTGCTACTAAGAAGGATCTCTTTTGCTCTAGCATGGGTTGGCTTCGGGGATGGGTTTTTAACACGCTTACCCGCTGATTTGCTTGGGCTATCTGTGGGTGTGGTAGTTGCTCGCCGGCCCCTTTCGTGTAGCTCTCGGTCCTCGTCCTTGCCTGGTGAACCATTGGCTTTAGGTGTACTCGCCCGAGGTTGAGCATCAGTGGGGATAATCACCATAGGGGTGGCGGAGTTTTCACTTGTGCCCGTGCCGACTGTGATGTCCATATCTGCCTCGTCAAGCAGAGGTTTTTCCTTCTCTTTATCAGTTATAGGCGGCAGCATTTTGGGACGATCTGTAATGGTATTTTGTTCCGGGGACTGTTCCCGATCTGTGGTGGTACTGATAGCGCCTCTTGTGGGAGGGCGCGGCCCATTTGGGTTAGCCCTTGGTGACAAAAGGGCTCCTCTTTCCTTGCGAGATGGTGTCGGTCTAGTTGGCGGGGGGTTGGGCCGCGAATCAGCCCCTCGTCCTGCCCTGAGCCAGTTGCCAAAGCTGGGATTAGCTTTCAACTCATTGTCGCAATCGCAGTTCTTGAGATGATGTCCGATTCGGCCACACGCAAAGCAGAAGTTTTCTGGGAGTTTTTCATATAGCACAAGGACGAGAGTTTCCGCTGCACCAGGCTCACTCTTTATCGGGATACATTGGGTCAGGGGCTTATCAAGGGAATGAGTAACCCTGACTCGAGCATACCTTCCCAAACATAGACCTCCATTCTTGCTATCCACTTCCACAACTTTTCCTAGTTGCTCGCCGATGCGTCGGATAAAGTATGTATCCATACAGGTGATGGGGAGGTTGTGAAGTTGGATCCACATAGTAATTTCATCAAAAATAGTATCAGTGGCCGCACGCAGCGGATCTGCCTTCTTAAGTAACATTAGATGGTGGAAGTAGTGCCAAGGGCCGTCCTCGAGTATCCGTTTCAAATCAGATTCGAGATCCAGAGAAATGACAAAAATGTTGAAACCCACGATTTCAACCTCCATAGGGCCGCGGGGCTGAAGAATCAGGGGTAATTGTTCACGGAGGGTTTCACGATTTACCTTTCGATCATCGAAGATCTTCCCGATTATCATTTTCGCAGCTTTATTCTTTGTGTTTTCCGCCTCCGTCGTGGTTAAGGTGATAGCTTTGCCCATTGCGCTAGATGACAGCCGCAGTGCTGAGATTCTCTTAGCAATCTCCTCAGAATCCATGGTGATGCAGGGGTTCAACTCACAGCAGCAAGAGACTCCACTCCCAAAGTGGAGGAAATACACTTTTCCAGCGAAAAGAGTTCTTCACTCTCGCAACCCTGGCGGCTAGGTTACAGAGGAGAGTCTGCTATCTGTACGGCGGCTATAATCTTTTAATGTGTTTGTTTTCTAAAAAATTTGGAGTTACGATAATTAGGTTATTATTTGCTGAGGTTTATAGGTATTTGTTGCGGCAGTTAAAGTATATGAGATGCTAAACTAATGGCAGAAGTGATGGATGAAAGGGATTTGCCGGTTGCTGACTAGTTGCAAACATTGAAATTAGGAGAAAATTAAGGACTAATGGGGGCTATGGGGTGATGGATAATATATTTTTTTTTTTCGTCTTATTAAGGATTAAGGGCTATTGAAAGTAGAAGAGGATTAAGGACTAGGAATGTTGGATATTTATTTCGTTAATTAATAGTATTACTCTAAAATTTAAGTTATTATTTAGTTGATAATTAAGTTAAGGGTTACAAAGGATAAAATGATAAAAATATTATTATTTTTTAAAATAAAAGGGTGCAGTGAGTAAAATAGGGGCTACGTATAAAATTACCCAATCTTGTTTTATGAAACTCGATACCGTGTTTTTATATTAATGGACCCGGATATCGAATTGGGCAACCGGTCTAACTGGGAACTTTCTCGAATTATTTCATTTTGAATTTTGATGGATTCAAAGAATTAAGGCCAAAGTCAATTAAGATTCGTTCCATTTCTTTTAATTTTTTTTCCTGTTCCAACTGCCTTATCTCGATGGTATGCATCATCACTGCCACTTGCATCTAAACAAAACATAATTTGCCCATAATTTGGTCCTATCGATTGAGATATAGAGAAGATTGCATTATGTACACTAGGTTATGGATAATTTACTTATAATTTACTTTGGGGTTAATAGAAATTATTATCTCATCATTTTAGCATTTTATAAAAAATGCTCCATTGTAAAAATAATGATAATATATATATATATATAAGTTAAACAGAGAATGCTAAATATTTAGAGAATAGAGAAATCGTGAAACAAAAACGAACAGATCTACAAATTTAACGAACAGATCAATGTACCGCATGAACAGCAATTTGAACAGACGTATTTAGTAAAAAAAAAGAAAATCTCGCCACCAACAGGATTCGAACCCTGGGCAAATTGTTGTTCATGCGGTACATTGATCTGTTCGTTAAATTTGTAGATCTGTTCGTTTTTGTTTTCGATTTCTCTATTCTCTAAATATTTAGCATTCTCCGTTTAACCTTTCTCTCTCTCTCTCTCTCTCTCTATATATATATATATATATATATATATATATATATATATAACATTAAAAAAAATACTATTCATTTATGTCCTGTAAAAATTTCTGATGCCTGATTTTTAACGTGCGCTACCGGATCTCCATCTTGACAAGTAGATGTTGCTTTTGTAATCTACATGAATTTTATGTTGAAATTTAATAAATAAAAATCCACCCAATATAAATCGATGTCGTATATATCTTTGCACTTAGCAAAAATTCAAAAAAAAATTCCATTATGTTATTCCCCAAACACTTAGCAAGTTTTGAAATGGATATCCTAAGAGTGCGACGAAGAACAATGGAACCCTAAATCGAAACCCCTCTCGATTTTTCCCCAAACACGTAGGGTCTAGGTTTCCCTCAAATCCCAAAGCGCCCAACCCATTTATGTTCTACAAGAAGGAGAGCTTTCCCCCAAATTGTTGTTTATAGTTTTTGAGGAGTGTAGAAAATAGAAGTTTAAATACTTAAAGATACAGTAAAAAAACGACGTCTCTTAGACGATACAAAATTTAATTAGTAAGATGACATCTCGAAGATGATACAAACTGAAATTTGTCTGCAAAAATATGAACCAATAAAAGGTAACAATCAACACAAAATATAATGTTTGAAGTCTACATTGTGTCTCCAACAAAACTCATTATTATTATTATTATTATTATTATTATTATTATTATTATTATTATTATTATTATTATTATTATTATTATTATTATTATTATTATTGTTGTTGTTGTTGTTGTTGTTGCAATCTAGAAAACTCGAAAGAATAATATTGAAAAATTATTAGAATCTCAGACCAAATACAGTTCTCTTCTTTGCCTTGGGAAAATACAATTCCGATAAGTTCTAGTTTGAAGTAATTAATACCTTTTTACCAAAAAAAAAAAAAAAATTAATACCTTTTTACATATAATGATATAAATATCTCGAACATAAAATCAAATGCAATTTTTGTGTTTATAATAATTTACTAATATTACGTTTATAACAAGTCTCCCCCTTTCATTTTTCGTTGAAGATATCATTAGCCTTATATTAAAGGAATATCACAGCAAGCTTTCATATCACTGATTTAATTGGACATTGGGCCTGGGTTATATACAAGTTCATTATTTTAATTGGACAGTTTGGGATTGGGAGTGGGTTATATACAAGTTTATTATTGGGCTAATAGCTTTTTCACATTACTATATTAAAGGCTCTCTATAAAAGTTGTCGAAATCTTCAAAAATCTAAAATTAAAACAAGTTGTATTAACATTTTTGAGATCTTTAATTATTTCATGTTGGTGATTAAAAATTGGGAAAGACGTGCTCCCGTACGTCTCACTAATAGTCCAGTAGGGCTGGGGAAATATATTGAATCGGTCATACCGTATCGAAAAATACCGTAAAATATCGAATTTAAGGTATACCGAATTTTTCGATAAGATATGATACCGTACCGAAGATTTTCGATAAGGCAAAAGTATAAATTTTTCAGATACCGATGTATAATCAATAAATACCGTATTAAAGGTATATACCGAAACACGGTATGATACCGTATAATCGGTATACCGGCATATACCGTCTAGCAATATATACCAATGATGCGGTATGATACCTTTGCCTAATATACCGCAATTTACAGTATATACCGATATACAGGTAATACAATATCATACCTTGTTCCGGTATGATACCGTAATTGACGGTATACCAAAAATTACAATATATACCGTATCAAAATCTATATTTTAAAAATATATAATATATATTTTCATGTATATACTTTTAAAAATATTGATAATTAATATTGTAGAATGATTTATATAAGCTATGTAGTTTATTATACAATTTAAAATAGGGTTAATAGCCGGAAAATACACGAACTATTTTCGAATTTGCATTTTGCACATCACCTTCAAAAATAGCTCCAGAATACATCACTTTTTAATTTAGTTGTAATTTGCACATGCGTTGACCACCACCTTGATCGGTGTTGACGTGGCGCTCGGAATTTTTAGACGTGGACTTACCGGAATTCAAAACGACGTCGTTTTGAGCGAGTATAAAAAAAAAAGAGGGAAATCTTTTCCAGTTCTTCTTCACCGGCCTTTTCTGCTTTCTCTCTTTACGCGGATGGCCTCACAACGGTGCCCCCCGTTCTTCTTCATCGGCGTTGATGCCGAGCACCACTGCTACCTTTTCCAGACGCACCACCGCCACCTTCTTTCCGCACAACATCAACGTCACCCCTTCCACCCCAAAAAAAACCTAATTATTTGGAAATATGTAAAAAAAAACCTAGATCTGTGGCGGTGGTTATGGTGGAGGTAAGGCGGCGCGAACCTAGATCTGTGGCGATGACAGAAATGAGAGGGGATTTCAGAGAGATTTAGGGATTTAAGCAGAAGGGGTTTCTGAAATGGGGAGAATTTTTGGTGTTTTGAGTCGGAATGAGAGACGAGGGGCGGCGTCGACGTCGGAGTTGTAGGGGGGATGGAGGCTGAGGTGGGCGCTGATCTGCTGCTGCGTTGGCGTCGGTGTTGCAGGCGGGGAGGGGGGAGGATTGGGTGGGGTTTCTTTGATTTCTTTGATGTTTGATTTCTTCCGATTGAGAGGCAAATGCTTGAAGGGGTGGTGGAGATTTCTTTGATCTCTTTGATGTTTGATTTCTTTAATTTTGATGTTTGATTTCTTCGATTCAAAGGCTGGGCTGGGCGGGTTTTGGTGTTTGATTTCTTTGATTTTTGTGGTGGAGATTTTTGTGCTAGTGGTTATAGTGGAGGTGAGGGAAAGTGATGGCTCGCCGGAAAAGCAAGGATTTTTTTTTTCAATTTTTTTTAATCCTTCAAAATATCAAAACGACGTCGTTTTGCCCACGTGGCTTGCCAGCGTATAAAAAAAGCCACGTGGCTGTCCATGTCATCGTCGGTCAAACTTAAGAGTTGCCGGAATTTTCGCCGTGTGCAATTTACAACTAAATTAAAAGGTGATGTATTCTGGAGTTAATTTTAAAGGTGATGTGCAATATACAAATATCATCAAACTATATAAAAATGAACAAAATATAATATAATTTAATATAATCGAACTATAGCATTGTTTATATTAATATTATAATATTATTATATAATATAATAATTCCCTTATCTTAGTTACATAGTTATAATATATATGTATGAAAATATAAATATCATCAAACTATATAAAAATAAAACAAAATGTAATACATAAATAATACAATTTACTATAATCAAATTATAGCATTGTTTATACTAATTTATAGCATTGTTATAATATAAAGATCACCTTATATAAATTAAACAGTTTTAATATAATAATAACCTTATATGAGTTACGCAGTTATAACATTATAAATTATATCTAACTTTATAATATAACCTTATAAAATACATTATAAATTACCTTATAGTATAATATTATTAATTACATCTAATATCTAACTTTATAATAATCATATAAATTACATCTATCTAACTATATAACATCTAACGTATAACTTATTATATCTAACTTGTAACATCTAACTTGTAACTTATACTAACATTTAACTTTTAACATCTAACTTTATTGTGTTTGAATTTTATTATTGAAATTATTATATTTATTAGATGTTATTCATTAGGTAAACAAGTTTTTTAACAAATAAATTATCGATAATACCGTATCGAAACTCAATTTCAATATACCGATTATTTTTGTATATCGTGAAAGTACGATATACCGAAATATGATACGGTATACCGAAACTAAGATACGGTAAAGGTATGGGATTTTTCCATACCGTACTTTAAGATATACCGAATTAAGGTATACAGTAGGTAAATATAAGGTAAAAATATGCGATTTCTCCATACCGGAGGTAAAGGTAAGATATAAAGTACGGAGAATTTAGTAAGATATATCGTATTGTCCCACCCCTAGTCCACAATTTCATTTTTCTTGTCCTTCAAATATGGTTTACTCTTCTCATTACTTAATTTTTTTTTTTACTCTTATATATGATCCTATTTTTTGTTCTTGGAATTCACATTGATTTTAAAAGTAAATAAGGGTAAGGTAGGGAAACATGTTTTTTTTAAATCATATGAAGCTAACAAGTAAGAAATATACTATTTATTTTCTAAACGCAATTCCTAATAAGAAGCGCCCATGGCCTAATGGATAAGGCGTCTGACTTCTAATCAGGCGATTGTGGGTTCGAGTCCCACTGGGCGTGCTATATTTTATGTTTAAGTTTTGGTCCACGAATATGGGCTTTGTATATTTTAAGCCCAATAGAAAAGCAATAAGTCATGAATGTTTATACCTATCCTTACATCAACTGTTTTGATTTTTTTGAATAAATAAACTTTTAGAGATTTTGTAACCGTGAACTCTAACATGATACATTTGACCTTAGACATTAACTACTCTATCAATACTAAGGGGGGTGTATTAGTTCAAGACTTATTTAGATTTTAAAAGTCCATAGATTTTAAAAGTCTATAGAATTATCACAGATTCTTCATGATTTTGAATGAATTCTTGGTCGGATTTTTAATGAATTAGCAAGAATTTGTCGTGATTTTCTCGGAGTTGAAATCCACAAAGTCAGCGGGCGTGGAGACCTCGCGAGCGCTGCAGGCCCCGCGAGCGCTAGGTTCACGCGAGCGTTTGAGACCCAGCACTCACTTAAGCCCAGCGACCGCTGGCAACAAAAAATTCCAAGTATCGCGCAATTATGATTCTGGTAGGGAACATAATCCCCCAGCTCACCACATTCAGCACTCCATGAATCTGAATACAGCACCATTATTAATCCCCAAACATTTTCACCAAATCAATCAAACTCCTATTTCAAACTAGATTTAACACAATTATTAATCCAATCACCAGAAGCGGCAGAAGCGGTGCTCTGCAGCTTGAGCAAATCAAGGCTGCCCTTAGGATATACAGTCACGTAAGCCAAGATTATTGAATTAGGATAATCGGTTCCTTACATTCTTGGATTTGTCTTGTGAGAAATTGAGGTTTCAGTTAGGTGTTGGATTGTTGCAGCGGCCGTGCGGCCCCAGCCAGTGTTGGATTCTTGGCCAGCGACCGCTGGGTGCCAGCCGGCGCTGGATAATCTGTAGACTTTTGAATTCTCGTGGTCTGAGGTCGGATTTGTTCATGTGTAGTTTTTGAACGAAATCAATGAAAGTCATTCCAATTTTAAAATCTATAGATTTTTAAATATCCTTAAATTTTCATAGACTTTTAAAAGTCTGAAACGAATACCTCTAGATTTTTATAGACTTTTAAAAGTCTTGAACGAATACATCCAGATTTTCATAGACTTTTAAAAATCTTGAACGAATACACCTAGATTTTAAAAGTCTGCAGAAATCTATTAAAGTCCTGAACCAATACACCCCCCTAAATCATCACATATATAATATATACCTATGTTTTGATATGAAAACAAACAAGATATTAAAGTATCATAATAGGTATTTATCACATTTTTATCACGCGTAACAAGTAAGTCATAAATATATGTTAGATGACTGAAAAATTTGAGAGACCCAATAGTTGATTTTTGGACAATTTGAAGTTCAGATAGCATAGTCGAATCCACAATGTTAGATTATAGTGCATTTTTATGTTTGCATTTTATTTCATAAGCACACTTTATGAGAAAGAAACGGCTGTTAATTATTCTTATCATCCCAAAAAATTATTTTCTTTGTTCCATCTAAAGTGAGACACTTTCCTTTTGAAAAACTCAGCTAAAATGAGATTCTTTTTTTTAGATAAAAGTTTTACTTTTTAATCATTTTTTTTCCTTTTTCACTTACATACAAAACACACATTTTTTAATTCTCGTGCCCCATAAAAAGGTCTCACTTTAGTCTGGACGGATGGGGTAAGAAAGAAAACCATTTATGTAATTCTTTGATGCTACAATCTGCTCGCGCTATAGTAAAATATAAAGTATAGAATTTCCACCGACATAGTGCCACGCATTTGCCCAAGAAATGGCAATGGAAATTTTTTCATCTGATCTGATAAAAATAGAATCTTTCGATCTAAATATAAAAGTTAGTTCTCCATTAAGAAATAATTCGTAGGCTAGAGTGGCTGGGACTGGTCCATATTCTAATGTAAAGCAAATAATTTCAACAAATGGCGATCACATTATGTCAAAGATAGTTGAAAATTTATGGCATTCTAATTCATAAATAAACCAATTCAACTTCATATCTTGATATAATTTATTATTTGTAGTGTTTCAATCTAATTAATAGCAACACGACAGATTAGTAAATTACTGATTAAAGGCAACAGAAAAAAATAATTTAAAAATATCGACCGACATAAATAGTCACTCAGCTCTGCCTGCCGTAAAAGGGGTTTGCCATTGAATGAAAAAAAAACATTTTCTGGTAAAAATAAAAATAAAAATAATCATTATTTAATTTTCTTTACTCGAAACTAAATATTGAAAAATAATTTGTGGTTTTAACTTTTAACAAATAATAAATCATAGCCTGTGAGAAGGCCCTTTCGAGTGACTGGCAAGCTGGTCCATATCGTACTTTGAGTAGGAAATGCCCATAACTAACTAATACATTTATTATATACATATATATATATATATATATATATATATTTATTAAATAGGTTCAATTATTTGGTGCCAAATCCCATTATTCATGCAGAAAAATGCAACTCGTATTGGGACCACGTAACCCGAAGTTAATAAATTTGCGAAAACAATAATTTACTTGATTAAATTGCAATCACACGATCTATGAATTATGAACGATCATTCGCTTTGAATAAAATTGCAACCACATATACAATCTATGAATTTATTTTTTAAACTCGCGCGGCCTTTAATATTCTTTCATGCCGTATGATACAAAAGGAGAATCATTATTAATTGTGTTCAACCTGAAAAAGATAAGAAACTTGATGTTCATTTTTTATGGATACAATTATCGTTATAATTTGTGTGATTTACAATATCGATATATTTTCAGTCAAAAATCGATGTGGTTGTTAAAAAAGTAGACGTATACTAGCCATACACATAAAAGAATTTACAAAAATTGCAATGACATCATTTAAGGTGGCTGACATCGTTTATACAATATACTTTTCAGAAAATCACGTTAGTTTTAATTTCACCTAATTTTGATAGGTGTTGTGATCACTCATACTATAATTTTTTTTGTGCCAAGATTTAACCATTCGATTTTACTTGATATAGTTCGTCAATACATAAATATGAAACACAATATAAAATGAAGCTTTATCCTCAAAATTAGGGCCATGGACTCATGAATCATGACTTTAGAAAATATATTTTTCACATAGCGCTTTAAACTTGAAAGCAAATATAAATATTAATATTTCCTTTGAAATGGGCTTAGACATGTTAGATTCTACTTTTTTGGAGCATGTTAGATTCTTGGGGGTTCTCTATCATGCTTTGGTATTTTTATTTATTACTCAATGTGCATTTATTCAATCAATTCCTTTTCATTCGAATGTGCAAGATCACGTCATCATATTTACTTATGAAATTTATTTCAACTAAATCCAAACTCATTAGCAATGTGAGAACTAGAAAACGAACTATTTCAGTTTACATTGACCTAATAGGTACATTTGAAATCTGATAATAGCCCCTAACAAGAGTCGATTCATCATACTTATACATAATAACTCATATAAATGAAGTAAAATATGATATTTCTAAACGTAAAAATAAACAACGAATCGAATTCAAGATATTATCCCTCTTATGCGATATCTTGTTGTTGATGTAATCAATTCAATGACAAGTCTTGGCCACAAACCATCTAAGCACACGTGTGTCGACATTCTTCTAAGATAGGGGGATTAAGATACATCCATGGACAAGTGAATAATGAATTTAATGTGAAAGGCCCCCCTCCAAGATTTTGTGTATTATTGACTGGAAAAGAATAAATTAAATTGTAAAAAAATGTATTGATCAAGAAACATTTTTGTGGTAATTATTATGGGGGATGGGACTAGACCAAATACAATACCACTAAAGAGAGAAAATTCAACATCCAATTGGTTGGAGACATATCATTTCAAGAAACTGTGACATATACATTAGCCAATCAAATCAACATATGTAAATTGCCAAAATGATACAGTACAGGACTCTCCCTATATGTGACATTTCACCTCCAAATCTGATTCACTCTCGATTTTTTGATATTATATCACGTGAATATATATTTAATTCGAAAGGATTAATATGCATTTCATCCTCTAGAGCACCTTTTGTGATCACACATTTAGACTATGTCAATATTTTTTATTTTAATTTCTCAAAGTTTTCTATTAGAATCACCGAGTTTACAAATTATATAAAAGTTAAAATTTAATTTTTCATTTTCCCCTTTAACTTCGAAAAGATGAACAAAATAACAAATCAAATTTTAATTTTTATGTAATTTATAAATTTGATGATCTCTTTAATAACTTTAGTTGTTAGAATACAAAATAATACTCCTCCATTCTAAAATAAAAAATACTCCCATCCATAAAATAGTTTGTGCATAATAGTGAATATGAACTTTATCAAAATTTAGTTCCTGCATAATAGTGGATATGAACTTTATCAAAAATTTGCGTATTTGGTGAGAGGAGAATAGGCCTCACAATTTAGAAAAAATAGAGATAATTTATAAATTTATGCAAGTCCATTAATGTCAACACAAAATCAAATTAATGTAGCTTATCTTTTTATAATGCATTACACATTATATAGAAGCTTACACTCTTTGATGTGAGACTCAATACAAAATCAAATTAATGTAGCTTCTCGTTTTATAGTGTACTGTAGTCTACACTCTTTGATGTGGGACTCAAAGTGTATGTTTTCAAATAGAATAAATATTTTAAATTTTGTTTTAATGTAATTTTTTTAGGATTATTGAAAATTTCAAATTAAAATTTAATGAAATTTTCAATTTAAATTTTATTTAGAATTCGATTTTTCTAAATGTGATGAAAAATCTATGAGGCTCTCATTATGGTGGGGGTGGCTCTATATATAGAGGCTCCCACCTCTATAGAGCCAACATTGGAGATGCTCATAACGCATGTTTGTTTTTTATTCCTCTAAAGGATAATATAATGAAGTATAAATTTATCACTTAAAATGTGAGGACTATATTTTTCATATTTTGTTTATTTTGAATGATTCTAGTATATTTATGGTGCAAAATGATAAATACTCATTTTGGAAGACATAACCTAAAAAATACACATCCTCTACAAAACATACAAATTATACTCATTTAAGATATTTTTACCCTTATATACCATATATTTTATTAAAATTATTAAAATAAGAATATAAAAGAGAAGCTTTGTCATCACCCGCCAGCGGAAGACGACCTCTGCATGCTACCGTTGACTGACAAACCGATGACCGACGACCACCACATGCTACCGTCGGCCGATGACCACTACACTGTCGCATATCGTCGTGCTTTGCAAATGTACGTACACCATCACCACCAATTCACAAATTCAACACCACAATACCTGAATCAAAATGAATGCTCGATCCTAACATATTTGACTTGATGTTTAATGCTCACACGCTTGATCGAGCGTTGTCGAGTATTCGGGTGTCGAGCGACGAAGGTCGAGCATCGAACAATTTGAACTATTGCTCGACACTCGATGTTAGGTGTAGAATGTCAAGTGTCGAGTATTGAGCATCAGGCGTCGAATGTCAAGCATTGGAGAGAGAGAGAGAGAGAGAGAGAGAGAGCGTTGGCCCTATGGCGAGGAAATGTCAGCACGATGACGAGACAATAGCGAGGAAGAGAGAGAGAGAGAGAGAGAGAGAGAGAGAGAGAGAAACGCGTTTCTGGGTGTGGCGGCAGATTTGCTGATAGAGATAGGTAGAGCGCCACTGAGGTGAGACAACGACGAGGTTCTACGTAGTGACAGGGGGTGGCACGACGCAGAGGAGGAGGGTGGAAGATCTAGGGGGAGAGAGAGAGAGAGAGAGAGATGTGGATATGGGGATGGGGCATAGGCATATTTGCCGACAGAGAGAGGCAGAGCGCGAACTAGGCACGGTTCTACGGCGATGGGGCAATTATGTGCATTGCGATGATGAGGCGGTGGCGCGGTGAGAGGAAAAGAGGCGACAGATCTGAAGAGAGAGAGAGAGAGTTTTAGATGTGCTTTTTTTAATTTTTGTTTTTAATTATTTTTTCATTAAGGTTATAAATGTTTTAAATGAGTATGAATTATCTATGTGTTTTAGTTTGTATTAGTAGTTTTTTTGTTTTTGTCTTTGAGAATAAGTAAAAGCTACAATTAACCGTATATTTATTCCACTCTTTATAAAGTGGTATAAAATATTTTCTTAAATATAAAATTATACATTATCTAAGAAAGAAAATATTGCCCAAAATTTTATACTACCTACCTGAAATTTTAATTATATCAAAACAAACAAATGCGCCCCTAAAGTTTCACTGTTACGTTGTGGTTGCAAAGACATCCATTTCATTTTATGCACTACATATGCAAGAATAATCTCACGCCATGGAAAAGGCATCTAAATGGTGTTATAAATAGAGTATTAAAACCTACAACTACTCGTGGTACTAGATTATACTATAAAATATAAATGCTTATTACTCCAGGCATTTTGTTAGTTTCTAATTAATTATGCATTTATGTAAAGTTATCAAAGCAGCCTTCATTTTCTATAGCCTTTATATAGCCTAGCCTATTAATTATCTTCCGATTTAGTTTTATAATTTGTCGCATCGTATTTATACACGTAGCGTAACATGGTCATTACACATATGATAAAATTAATCAAATAAGAATAAGATTGAAGAAATTAATGGCATGACGCATAATATAGTGGGAAGGAATCTCAAAGTGGACATTCACTGATTAAGATTAGAAAAGAAATAATCTAATAAACCTTCTGCTAGCCTAAAAAGGGCAAATATATCATGGCCGAAACGTAAAAGAACTTATAAATTTATGGGATTTTATTCTTATAGCCCTACTTTTTCTCTTCTCAACATTATATCTCCCATCCTTTCTTTGGGTTTATAATTGCAATAATTGTTTGCGGTCACTTTTATTTAATTTTATTCTATATGTATTTTCAATGATATCTTGTCCTTGAATCAATTCTCAATATTCTTCCGTCAAGATCAAGTTTTCTTAGAAACCTGCATTCGAGACTACGTTATTGACAACATAATGCGATCAGGTAGATTTTATGCTTCATTTATTAATATGCCTCTATTTAATATTATGTGATGAGGAGTAAAATATGCGTAAGGTAAACCTGGCAGCGACGAAGGAGTCAGCGCTGCGAACAGAAAGAAAGCAAAGGGCTGGAATAATGTTTTTAGGGGAAAACCTGAAAGGCAGAAGCTTCTGGGCCATTTCGAGAGGGTTCTAACACTAAGTGTTCAGGGCTGTCATGATCAGAGAAGAGGAAACACAGATCAGAAGTCAGATCTGAAATAAAGCGGCAAAGAAGTAACTAGCGGACTCGGGCAGGGCTGACGTATCCAAGGAAAAAGCTTCAGAGCTGGTAGACGCGTGCAGCGCTGGAAAGGATTGAAGGCATAACTGATCACTAACAACCTCGAAGATTCTTCCTAACTACCAGGGTCGCTATCAAACGTGAAATTACCGATCTACCCCTATTTGTAAACCCCTATAAATATGAGATGTGTCTGCCATTGTAAACACATGCTATTCTAAACACTCAATACAATACTTTTCTCTTGCTTTTAGCTATTTTTGTCACTCTTTCTCAATTCGCTACGCATTACAGGTGAATTATTCTCTTCATAATTAAAGGGTGAAATTATCGAACACATCAACTGGCGTCGTCTGTGGGAATAAGCGGATCGAGTTTAAGACGTGAAGAAATCTGTGCATGAATTTTGCTCACCTGAATTTCTTGGCAAAAATCATATATCTTTGTCGGGAATTCGGATTTGATGGGCGTATACGTTTGTTTGCGGGTGTTTTCTGGTGTTTTGATCGGTTCCGTGGTGGGGCATTTGCCTAGGTCTTCTCAATTTGACATGCATCTTAGATGATTTTAGATTTGACGTATCTTTCGTGTTTTTCTGCTGTTTCTTGCGCTGATTCTCGTTTGGATTCATGTTTCTTGTGGCGTTGGGGGTTTCTTATTCGCAGAATCTATGGAATTTTTGGGACTTGGTTTTCTGTTGCTTTATTTGTGGCAGGGATCCGCCAGATCCGTCGGATTTCTCGGGAATTTCTTGTATGATCTCTGTATCGAGTGGAAATTGGTCTTCTTATGGGAGTTCTTCATGGGAATTATGAGCTGCTATCTCTGCGGATAAAAACACATATTATTTAGGGAATTTACCTTATATTATTCTTTTTGGGATTTCTAACTTTGTTTTTATAGGTTATGGAGGACACAAACATCATCAAAAATCTGATGGGGGATTTCGCGGGAGATGGCAGGGATCCTGTTCCTACTACAACTGCTACCGTAACTAACGAGGGAGTCCGCGTTGAGGACTTCACACCTACTGGCCCCCTTAGGCCTGTACTTTTAGGGCTGCAAGTGACACCAACTGAACAAGGATCTACGGCACAAGAAACGGGACTGGTTAGTGTCACCATGACAGAACAGATGTTGTCTTTTCTGAGCTATGCCTGCATGAGACAGGTGTTAGGAACATCCGCACCATCAATGAACTTGGTGTTGCCAGCAATTGCAGGGATGCCAACCCAAACCGCTTACAGACGCATTGTCAACTGAAAATCCACCACCCTTAATGAAAAGTACTATCGTCATTCCTCCGAAAGGAGCTGGGAAGTCTAGGGCTGAGAAAGTTAGGGACATGCATCAGTAGGGACCTTTGTCCCCTGGAGATATGGAGGGTATCAAGGATGTCGAGGACACCTCTAGTCACACTAGACCCGTTACAGAGCATCGAGAGAAAGCTGCAGCGCTAGAAGACCCTGCCCAGCTGCAGGAGAGGGTTTCTGCTATGCAGCGACACCTTCAGAAATTGGAGGAAGTAATTGAGGAAAAAGAGAAAGAAAGAAGCAAAGCTGTCTCACGAAAAATGGGACGATATGAAGACTTTACCCATTCCAGGGCTGAGAGTCATCGGGATCGACATGACAACTTGAAGGAGAAAAATAAGCATGCTAGCAGAGTTGGAGAAAGTAAGCGCAAACATACCAGTCAGCGCTTCCCGGGTGAGGGAAAGAGAGAAAGCCGACGTCATCATTACTATCCTGAAACTGCTGCTAGGATGGGGTCAAGTCCGTTTTCAGAATACATCTTGGCAGATCCGTTGCCCCGTCATTAAAAACCCATTAACATGCAGTATGATGGATCCGATGACCCGAAAGTACATATGGCTAGATTTGAGACCATGATCATGTTACATTAGTTTATAGAAGGGATTAAGTGTAGAATCTTCTCTACTACGTTAACTGGGATGGCTCAGCAATGGTTCCGAGCTTTGGAGCCCGATTCTAATCATTCTTTTGAGCAATTACATGGTGCTTTCATGTGCCAGTTCGTGAGCTCTAAGCGCGTTGCGAAGACTGCTGTGTCATTGATGGACTTAAAACAAGAACCTACAGAGACTCTAAAGGAGTTTGCCGCGCGTTTCACCAAGGCATTGCTGGAGGTTCCCAAGGCCGAATCTCAGATTAAGGGTTATGCCTTTGTGCGTGGTTTACGACCTGGGGCTTTCTTCGATAATTTACAAGTAAAACAGCCACGAGACTTTGATGACATTCTAGCGTGACTCTCAGGGTATATACAGCTGGAGGAAGCCAGAGCTACTCAGAAGACAGAATATAGTGGTAACAAGCCCAAGAAAGTGGAAAATAGAGCCGAATCTTCAGATACTCGCTAAATGCACCATACAGCGGACTGCCGCCTCGAATACTACCAGGAGAGGCAATGCCAACATACCAGCCCGCTCGAAATGAGAAAGCATTAAGAGGAGTAGATAATGTTAACCGACTTACTAATCAAACCCCACTGAATAAGCCTCAAGATGAAAATTTTCATTAAATCAAGAATGAACCGTGGTTCAGGGCTCCGCGAGATTTTGCTGTAGGGGCCCCTAAGCCTGGACCAAATGGTCTACCAGTACCTTAATCATTACGGACACCCTACTGAGTACTGTGGGCATCTGCGTCACCAATTGGAAATTTTGGTAAGACAGGGAAGGCTGGATCAATTCGTAAAACAAACACCACCCCCGCACCTGCAAGACAATAACTATAATCCCAGAGTTGGGAGAGAGCAAGGGAATCCAGGGGATGATCGCAGGGCTGCTCCTCAGCCTCGTGAGGAAAAGAGGCAAGTGCACATGATTATCAGTGAAGAAAACGGGCCCATATTCAATAGGGCGCAAAAGCAGAACATCCGTTCGTGCAGGGTCGGGACTTTGCCCAAACAAGTCATGAGCGTCCACAACACTGCAAGGGAGCCGAGTATTTCTTTCGGGCCGGAGGATCACGTCGGGCTGGTTCACCCGCACGATGATGCTTTAGTTTTCTCTGCGGATGTGGCGAATTGCACTGTGCACCGCATAGATTCGGGCAGCACTGTGAATATAATTTACAAAGACTGTTTAACAGGCATGGCTCTGGATGCCACCTTGAAACCACCAAGCAATCCAATGTATGGTTTTACGGGGGAATCTATTTTGCTGCTGGGATCTCTGGAGCTGCCAATGACATGGGAAAATGAAGGGGCATCACGAACTCGTATCCTCAAGTTTTTGGTGGTGGACTTTCCAAAACCAAGCTATAATATCATCATTGGGAGGCCAGCGCTGAATGCCTTTCAGGCCGTGATTTTCATGTACCATCTGAAAATGAAGTTCCTGCTTGAGGGTGGTCGGGTTGGGGAAGTGATTGGAAACCAGGTTACCTCGAATGAGTGCTTCGTCAGAAGCTTAATGTCCTAGGCTGGATCTAAGAGAACTCAAAGATTGCAAGGAGGGCCAGCGGAGAAGATTGCCAGAGCTGAAGGTAGATCTGGGAATGCAGCAGAACAAGCTGAGATCGAAGAGATTGGGGGATCTCCCGAGAAACAACCAATGATATCAACCGATGATAGATGCGTGTTAGTGGAGTTATTTCCAAGAAAGACAAGTTTTACCACTCGGGTGGGTACTGAGATGTCTCCAGCTCTGGAGAGAAAAGTGATATAATGCTTGCAGCGCAATGTCGACGTGTTTGCTTTCACCACAGCTGATCTGAAAGGGATTGACCGAACACTAGCGGAGCACTGCTTGAATGTGGGTCCGACAAGGAAGTCGATTATTCAAAAAACAAGGCATTTTAGGCCGGAGAAGGATGCAACGATCAAGGAACAAGTAAAAACTTTATTACAGGCGGGTCATATAGTGGAAGTGCAATATCCTCTTTGGCTGTCCAATGCAGTGATGGTCGAGAAGAAAGAAAATGAACGACGAATGTGTGTAGATTACAAGGACTTAAATGCAGCTTGTCCAAAGGATTGTTACCCTTTGCCCCGTATCGATCAGTTAGTCGATTCAACGGCCGAGTATGAGTTGTCGTCCATGATAGACGCTTTTCAGGGCTATCACCAAATTAGCATGCACCCGAAAGACATAGCAAAGACAGCCTTCGCGGTGTGTTGTGGGATTTTTGGATTTGCTAGAATGTCGTTTGGGCTTAAGAACGTCGGAGCTACGTATCAGCGCATGATGGATACAATTTTCCAAAATCAAATCGGGCGAATCATGTCAGTATATGTTGATGATATGATGGTGCAAGGCAGGGCTGCCGCTTCACACCCGTCAGACCTGGAAGAGGTGTTCAGGGTTATTCGACAGCATAGACTGATGCTGAATCTGAAAAAATGTACGTTTGGGTTCAGGACGGGAAAATTCTTGGGCTACCGGGTGACCCCACAGGGCATCGAGGTAAACAAGAATAAAGTACATGCTATCATAAACATGACACCACCCATGAATATCAAAGAAGTGCAGACATTAAATGGGAGACTCACAACGCTTGGGCGGTTTATCTCTCGATTGGCGGATCGGAGTTTACCTTTTTTTCAAATTCTGAGGAAATGAACAAAATTCGAGTGGACTCAAAATTGTCAACAAGCTTTTGAACAATTGAAAAAATATCCAGCGGAACTTCCAGTGCTTACCAAGCCGATTGCTGGAGAAATCCTATACTTGAACATAGCAGTGGGGACAAAATCCTTAGGATCGGTCTTTATCAGAGAAGAACGGGGGCAGCAGATGCCAATTTATTTCGTCAGTGAGATGTTACAAGGGGCGGAACGGAATTGCTCCGAGATTGAACGGGCAACACTGATTGTATTAGTCACGGCTCGAAGGTTAAGACCATATTTTTGGCGCACAAAGTCATCGTGCGCACATCACTGCCGTTTAAGCAAACATTGGGGCGACCAGATTTGTTGGAGAGAATGGTGAAATGGGCGGCAATCGAATTGAGCGAATATGACGTGGATTTTAAACTGTGAACCGTGATCAAGGCACAAGCGTTAGCAGATTTCATACAGGAGACTACTAGAGCTGCAAAACAGAAGCCCTGGAGGGCATTCGTTGATGGGCCTATCACCAAAAAAGGGTTGTGGTATGGGCATCTATATTCTATCCCCCACGGATGATGATTTACAGTTTGCTATTAAGTATGAGCAGCGTTTATCTAATAACGAAGCAGAATATGAAGCTGTGGTTAAAGCTCTGAAGATCTTGTCAGAGCTGGGAGCTGAGTCTGTGCATCTAAAATTTGATTCACAATTAGTAGTACAGCAATTGTTGGGTGAGTACTACATTAGGAAAAGTCGAATGGTTGCATACCCCGTCAGAGCTAGGGAATTAATGTCCAAGTTCCAGGACTGCCTCATTGAACAAATACCACGGGAACATAACAACAGAGCTGATTTATTGGCGCGAATGGCCAGCGCGGTTGAACTTAGTTGGACAAATTCTGTAACTTTGCTTTTCGAGCCTAGTGCAGAGGGCAGATAGGGTGTCTTAAGCGTGGACATAAAGGAGGATTGGCGAACACCCATTATCCACTTCTTACGGACAGGGGAATGGCTTGACTCGGTCATTTCTCAATGCTGCCTCTATGGAAGATATTACATAGTCAATGATCAACTGTATAAGAGATCTTTCACTCATCCATTGTTGAAATGTCTATCTCCAGAAGAAGCTCACTTCGTTGTTAGGGAAATTCATCAAGGTTGCTGCGGGAACCACGCTGGGTACAAAGATTTGATGAGAAAAATAGTCAGGGCTGTGTTTTATTGGCCTACAATGGCGGAAGACGCCAAACAATTTGTCAGAAAATATGAAGTTTGTCAGAAGTTTGTCAAAAATAGTCAGAGCTTAACAATCACACAATATGCGAAGGGCTGAAAAAACGGCTGGAAAAAAGTAAAGGCAAATGGGCGGAAGAGCTGGACGGGGTCCTACGGGCTCATCGTACCAGTCCAAAAATAACTACAGGGGAAACACCATTTACCTTAGTATACGGCTCCAATGCTGTAATACCCGCGGAGGTACGATTGGCATCACATAGGGTCTTGCATTATGACCCCATACAGAATGACGAGCTCCGAAGCTTAGATCTGGATTTCGTAGAGCTAAGCAAAGACGCGGCTATTCTCAGGGTTGCCAAGTATAAGAGCATCATCAAAGCAGGATTCGATAATAAAGTGGCCGTTAGAAAATTTAACAAGGAGATCTGGTATTGAAGAGAACGGATGCGCTACACCCAGCCAAGAAGTTTCATCCTAATTGGGAAGGCCATTTTCTGGTGACAGAGGTACTAGGCGGTGGAGCATATCATTTATCTGACAGCGAAGGGAGGCCTCTCACTCGGCCTTGGAACATCAATACCCTAAAGAAATTCTATGCTTGAAAGGCTCACAATTTGAATTTATCTTTGTATACCAAATACTCATTTTCCCCACAGGGGTTTTAACGAGGTTTAGGATCAAGTTTCTTTAATAAAATGAGATCCTTGGTTTCAGGGTAATTACCCATGTCTGATGGCATTTTGCATTTATACCGTATTATTTATCTTTAACTAATCAAGAATTGCAGGGCGGAAAAACAATCGTACTTAACTTCTAAAGTACGCGCACGACACTAGGGAAGAGTAGGGGTGTATTCCCCATATATGCCCACTACACTGTGATAAATATTCTATTTTTTAGGGATAAAAAATTCAAAATTTTAGCATGTCGCCTAAGTTCGAGCTCCCAGAGCTGTCTTAGCGCGGGCAGCTGCCTACACCGGATCCTAATGCTGGTCGTAGCGCGAGCACTTAGAACCTATAAGTCGCCTAAGCGCGAGCTCCCAGAGCTGCCTTAGCGCGGGCATTAAGTGGGAAAAAATTTAGAATGTCGCCTAAGTCCGAACTCTCAGAGCCGGCTTAGCGCGGGCAGCTGCCTACACCAGATCCCAATGCTGGTAGTAACGCGAGCACTTAGGACCTAGAAGTCGCCTAAGCGCGAGCTCCCTGAGCTGCCTTAGCGAGGGCATTAGGAGGGTTAAAATTTTCAAATGCTGCCTGAGTTCGAGCTTCCAGAGTTGGCTTAGTGCGAGTAGCTGCCTACACCAGATTTCAATGCTGGTAAGTAGCACGAGTATTTAGAATTTAGAAGTTGTCTAAGCGCGGGCACCCAGAGCTGCCTTAGTGCGGGCGTGAACAGGGTTAAAAGTGTAATGCTGCCTAATTCCGAGCTCCCAGAGCTGGTTTAGCGCGGGCGTCAAGAGGGTCAGAATTTCAAATATCTCATAAATCTAAGCTCTCAAAGCTGGTCTAGCACGAGCACTCGTTCAAAATGGGAAAATGACAAAAACAGGGAGAGATGAAATTAACTTATCGCCAGCAACAAGTTTATCAAAATAATAGATTGAGAATAGGAAAATGGCTAAGTGATTCATATTGGGTAACAAGTTTGTGTATATACAAAATCAAAAGAAATATCTAGACATATGATCTGGAAAGATAATACATATACATTCTAGCATATCTATGGATGAGCAGTCTCGGATTGGGGAGGAACTGAGGCAGAAGCAGAGCCGGAGGGACCTTCATTGAAAATAGGCAGGGACCTGGAGGCGTCAACATCAGGGAAGTGGTCTGGATCTTTGGATAAATCCCCGACCAGAGAACGTGTGAAGCTGGCCTCGTCCTTGTAAAGCTTGGCCAATTCTTGAAGGATTTCTTCTCGAAAAGCGGGAAGGCTGGCCATATCAGATGATAGAGGCTTGGGGGGGGAGGGTACAACCCAAATTCAGCAAAGGACAGGGGTGCAGCTCTATCCCCAGATAAATCTTGCACAAATTCTTGAAGGATCTCAAGAAAAGGGCTGGAGAAAACAAGCTTTATGGGGACATCATCAGAGCAGAGTCCCACGGTAAATTGCTGAAGGGCGCAGTTCTGTGCTGGATACCACCACTCAGGGCTGGCAGGAGCCTTGGGGTCTATGCCCAGTTTAGCGCAAGGAGCGTTGTTGTCCAAGGACCTCATTAACGCCCGCAGATCCAGCTTTGCCACTTGTTCGGCAGTGGCCCCAGTCATCTCCGCCCCTTTGCGGCCGATTTCCATTATCATGTAGGCCAGGGCGGGGACAAACCTCCGCAGGAAGTTTTGCAGAAATTGCGTCCACCGTCCCCTCAAAGAGGATCTTGAGAAATTGATGACCCTGGGGCGACAAGAAGAATTCCAGTCGCTGATCGCGGGCCCCAAAGATGTATCCCTCTCGGTGGGCTCAGATACGGGCCTCCCTCCATCGCCTCTTAGATTCATCATACTCCTTGGAGTAGCATTCCTTGAATCTGTACCCCAACTCGTGAGTCTCTCACTTTGCTTTTTGATAGGCAGACTCTAAGGAGTTCTTCTCGACTTCCAGCTCTGCCAACCTGGCCTGAGCACGGGCCAGTTCTGCCTCCACCTCGCTGAGGCAAGAAGTTGCTTGGGAAGCCTCCTTCTCTTTAAGGGCCAGGGCAGACTTGACCTCGTGCAGGCTCCCCTCCACCTCATCATAAAGCTCTACTCGGCGTAGAGCCTCTGCCTTCTGGGCTTCTTCCTGGGGATTCACAAAGGATTAATAAGGAAATAAGAGGGAAGACATAAAGACACTAGGGAAGGGAAAAAGTATACCATCATGTATGTGTGGCTTAATGACTCGGCCAGTGCCTTGCCCGAGGCTTTGCGGGCAATGGCTTGATCATTCGGATGGACTCGGGCTAACATTTGCTCATAATATTCCCGTCCCTCCATAGTAGAGACAGGGCATATCAGTACCATGGTCCGATCCCCGGGACCGTCCCCCGATAGCTCTGGCTCCGGGGTCGCAGACTTGCCCAGGTGGATCGCCTTCTTCTTATGGGCCAGGGCTTCCACCTTCTCCTTGAGAGGGTATCTTTTCTTCCTTTTCGGGCCAGTCTTGGCAGCCCCAGGGCGGAGAGCGGACAGCGGCTCCACATTGAAGATCTCTATGTTCTCTTCAACTTGCTCATCCTCATCCTCGTCCTCGTCCCTGAGCCCGGTGTGGACGGTAGAAATGGCAGTAACTTACTTCAGGACTGGGCTGGGCCGGCGAGGACTGGGGTAAAACGGGGCAAAGGAAATCGAGACTAAGGAGACACCCTCAGTCAGGGGAATATTGATAAAAGAAGGGGCCTCAGTCGGGCCACCAAACTTTTGAGCATCGTTGACCGTCTTAGACGTGTCAGCTTCAGATGGATCATCCTGGAGAGTCTCATCCTTGGGGGTGTCCGCCCTGATTTCCTCCTCCTCTGTCGGAGCCGGAAGGAGGCCCTCGCAGTCTGCCATCCAATCCATGTCAGAAGCAAACAAAAAGAAGATTAACATCCGGCATAACTTATCATCACACACACTAAACAGAAAAGGAAGACATAAGTAATTTCATTACCTATTTTTGAATTGGGAAAACGGGAGAACAGCCCGTTTGCCGCCAGGGCTGAGTTATTTTATACTAAGCGGTTGGAGGGGAAGGGCTTGGAGAAATAAAGGAAATTGAGGCGGTTGAAGATTTCTAAATCACGGTCGGAAGATGGAGGGAGAGAACGGTGTGGCAGAGCATGTCGCTCAGGGTGCCAGATTACATCATTGACACTGGCGAAGGCACGCCAGGTCCCTTTGTCAATAGAAACTATACATTATTTATTTACAAAATTTTTATCTGTAGAGAGCAGTTTACTCATGAAAGTGGTCTTGAACTTTTTGTTGGATGAGAAGCTGTAGTGGGTGTTGGTCTTCTTTAAGATCTGGGTTTGACAAAAAGCTGCGCTATGTCTTGGCAGCCATAATATTTCAAGAGGATGTGGAAATAGAAAGCTCTTCGCAGAGCTGAGGGGGCGAGTTGATAAAAGGGGACACAGAAGTAATTGTAGATCTCTACAAGGAACGGGGGTGGGGGCAAAAGCAGTCCTGCTGCTCCCACATAGCAATGCTATTTTCTCTTAAATTGGGAGGGGGGGTTTCTAAAGACTTATTATCGGGGAGGCGGAAGGTCAAGCCAGGGAAAGGCCCCCGCAAGACCTTTTCCAACCGTTTCATTTCCCTTACGCTCATAATCGAATGGGGAACAGAGTATGAAGTCATTTATATGGTTTTCACGATCTTTTTACCTAGAACTTTCCTAAAACAGAAGGGGTGACCAGGGTTTTTACAACCACACAACCCGAGGAAAGGAGAATGGAAATAATACCTACATTCAGTCGCGGGAACGAGAAGGGAGTAAGCAGAAATTGGTAGACGTCGAGGAAGCGTCCGAAGAGCGGCAGGAGCATACACTGGTCGGGAGTTGTGGAGGAAGAACAAGAACGCCTAAAATCAAAAATGGGGAAGATGAAGGGCATTATATACGTTGAGGCAGCGCGGAGTACGAGGGTCTACATCGGCGCAATTGGAAGATGACACGTGACATTTTCAAAACGGTGGTTAAAATCGAAAATGCGCATTTTTCTGAAAAGAGAGAGATGATTAGATGGGTCGGGGTCCACTTAATTGACGAGCATTTAATGCTCGTCAGAAGGAAAATGGCAGCATTGAAACTTGAAGGGAAGGGATGAAGGAACTAATTGAGCGTAAGTGACGAGAACGCTCAATTAGATTGGGGGAGTAGCTGATGAGGAGTAAAATATGCGTAAGGTAAACCTGGCAGCGTTGGAGGAGTCAACGCTGGAAACAGAAAGGAAGCAACTTCTGGGCCATTTTGAGAGGGTTCTAACACTAAGGGTGTCAGGGCTGTCATAGTCAGAGAAGAGGAAAACGGATCAGAAGTCTGATCTGAAATAAAGCGGCAAAGAAGTAACTAGCGGACTCGGGCGGGGCTGACGTATTCAGGGAAAAAGCTTCAGAGCTGATGGACGCGTGCAGCGCTGGAAAAGATTGAAGGCATAACTGATCAATAACAACCTCAAAGATTCTTCCTAACTACCAGGGTCGCTATCAAACGTGAAATTACCGATCTACCCCTATTTGTAAACCCCTATAAATATGAGATGTGCCTGTCATTGTAAACACATGCTATTCTAAACACTCAATACAATACTTTTCTCTTGCTTTTAGCTGTTTTCGTCACTCTTTCTCAATTCGCTACGCATTACAAGTGAATTATTCTCTCCATAATTAAAGGGTGAAATTATCGTACACATCACTATTGATTGAAACCGATTATGTTTCTCATAGCATTCATTCATTAAGGGGGAAAATGAGAAATACACTGAGATAACGAAATCCTCTATATATCTTACTTTTTGGTGTCCGTCTATTTCTCACTTTTAAATTTTAGTTTTTTTTCCTGCAATTTTATTTCTTAGTATAATTTTATAATTGTTAACTTTTTTATGCTTTTATGCCATATTTTGAAGTTAATAATTGATTATTTTATAATTAAGATACATAACTTTTCAAGCTTCAATTATTAATTAGTAATATTAATTAAAATATAGCATTATATTAGAAAACTAAAATAATTGATAATTTAAGTCGTGTCAACAGCTTTCTTTAATCAACCCATCACATAAATAACGTATCATATGCGAGTAGCTAAAAGAAAAATTAGCTGCAAAAGGAAAGTGTATATATATGTATTACTCAGTAGATGGATGACATATTATGACATCTTTAAATAAATAACACTACACATTTTTTTCACTATCATAATGATTGGTTTTGCGATGGAATATTTTCAATTGTGTGCTGGAAAAGACCGAAAGGGACAGTTTTTGTGTTGCCACAATCCATTAATTCTTCTCAGCTTAGCCCTCTCGTCTCTCTCCCTAACATAGAACGATATAAATGGATATGCAAACGCTCTATAGTGCAAACGAAATTTATTGATCTTAAAATATAATATCAGTTAATGTCTCCTAAAACTTGTTAGCAAAGTATTTATAAACCTATAGCAAAGAGATTAATAATAAATTAAAGATTCGTTTGATATGCATGATAAGAGTGAGATAGATCCTGATAAAAAAAAAGAGTGAGATAGATATTTATAGCACTTTAATATGTTGTTTGCTTCAAAAATCAAAATATTTTTATAAATTAATGATCTGTTATCTATTATTCATATATTTTTTATTTTGTATCACAACTGAGAGGTGTGTTAGCTTAACAAATTTTTTATATATCTTACCAAATAAGATATTGATATCTACTCCACCTAACAAACGAGCCCCGCCACAGAAGAGATATTAAGAGCATTGGCAATGCCTACACGATAGCAGCTTGCTCGTGTAAGTCTGCTATCGTGTAAGCGATGCGGGCCGAACTTACACGAGGGCTACACGTTCTATCGTGTAGCCCTTTAAACGGTTGAAAATAGGCGCGTGTTTTACACGCGCCTTTAAAAAAAATGATTTTTGAATTTGAAAATTGCTTTGACTGCCTCGGTCTCCGTGCCAAATTTGATTGTTCGATTTTTTTTAAAAAAAATTTTCTTCTCTTTATATTCTATCTTCCTCCTTCTTCTTCCTCACTTAATTTATAATTTTTATGAAATTAAACTTAAATGAAAAATGAAAAAATCAAAACTAATGCTATCATGTAAGCTATCATGTAACCCCAATGCAGCATCTTTACACCATGTGGTCCCCCCTCTTAAAGTAGGCTATCATGTAACCCCAATGCGAATGCTCTAATAAATTAATAGACATTTCAGTCAAAGATATACACATTATCTCATGCCACCTAACAAACGAGCCCTAGAAACGCCACAAAAAGCTTGAAACAATTGAATTTGGGCTTACAAGGGCCTATAAATCACGATGAATTTGTGAGTTTTGCTCGTCTTGCCATTTCACTTTTCAAAAGCGAAAACATCTTATAATAGCGATTTTGAGCTCGACACCAAAAACTATGTGCATTTTGAATTTCATCAACAGCCGATCGCCTTAGCCATCAAAACTCTCTCTCTCTCTCTCTCACTCCTGCGTGAGTGGCAGAATTCGATGAGTCGAAACAGGAAAAAAGCATGGTTAAGTGTTGGATTTGGCCATAATTGCATGCCCGAAATTAGACAATGTATATTATGAAATAACAGCTGTTAGAATCAATTGACTGTTGCTTGAAACGACAATTGCAGAAACACCAAGTACGATCTACTACTCATTGTTCATTATGCTTTTTTCACCCTTTAATATTTTTTTCTTTCTCTAGTGGATTTTTTAGTTTAATTATCAGTAATAAAAGATATTTCTAGAAAACATAAGGCTGTTGTTGGTTTTGTTTAGGGAGTCTAATGAGGGAGGGAATTCTGAGAGTACCATTTTTAGATGGCACATTGAAAAGTGTATATATAGACTCCTTTTAAATGTATAAAGAAAATAAAATATACAATAAAATAAAATTTTAAATGTAATTGCTAAGCAAAAAATATCTCAAAAGATAAATGAATAATAATACTGTATAACATTTCCACCACACAGTGGAGGGCATTTTTTAAAAGGTGTCTTATATAGGGGAGCAAGGGTAGGGGTGTAATCGAGCCGAGTCGAGTCGAGCCGAATAGTATTTTGCTCAAGCTTGGCTCGTTTAACTAATCGAGTTGTTTGCTTAATTATCGATCGAGTTTTAATCGTGTCGAATACAGTGTCGAGCCTAATCGAGCTTTTTAAATTTGAGTTTTATTTAAAATCTTAGTTATTTTTCTAATACATAAGTTAATTTTCAAATATATAAGTTATTTTATTCACAAAAATATAATTGTAAGGGGTGAATCCGACAATTACGGAAGCGACGTCAGTCACGTCTGGATCGACGGGCACTAGCAACTTGAGACCACAAATAACGTTAGAGCCCTCCGAAGAGCACCGGTGGGGGTGTCGATAGAAGGGCCTCCGACGCTCAAGTCAGTGAATTGATATAAAATAGTAACGTAACGAAAATAAATAGATGATAAAGGAAAAGGCAATAGTAAATGGAGTATCCGGAAGATCGGGGTGTCCCGGAAGTTAGATCAAAGCTGGTGAGCGACGATGAACAAGGGGCGACGAACGTCCGGGCTAGCGGGGCTCGTCAAGCAATCGGAACCCTTGAAGTTGTGAGCGTGGAGGCGGAACGGAAGAGCGGAGAGAGCAGGAGAACACCAGATTGAAAGATCGTAAGTATTAGAATGAATGTCAATGACGGCGTCCGTCGATTGTGTTAGTGAGGTAGTATTTATAGGTTATGGGCCTGCGGAGGTATGATTAGGGTTAGAGTTTGTTGGAATGTTCCTTGAAACCCTAACGGTTTCGACTTCTTCGGAGTTCACTTGCCGTAACCTTCGTTTGACCTAGTCAGCCACGTTGACTAGGTTTTCGTAAGCTTATAATCCAATTTGTATACTTTCGTGTTGAAATGTTTACTATGGCGCTGCTGCTAGAGCAGAGGGATCGTGCCTCTGCAGGAACAGAGAGATCATACTGCTGCCAAAGCAGAGGGATCGCGCCTCTGCCAGAGCAGAGGGATCATGTCGCTGCCAGAGCAGAGGGATCGCGCCTCTGCCAGAGCAGAGGGATCATGTCGCTGCCAGAGCAGAGGGATCGCGCCTCTGCCAGAGCAGAGGGATCATGTCGCTGTCAGAGCAGAGGGATCGCGCCTCTGCCAGAGCAGAGGGATCACGCTGGGCAGAGTCAGGGTTTCCCATTTGAGGATTTCGTTGGCTCCTCTGGCGAGGACTTCGCTGATTCCTCTGGCGAGGATTTCGCTGACTCCTCTGGCGAGGATTTCGCTGATTCCTCTGGCGAGGGTTTCGCTGATTCCTCTGGCGAGGATTTCGCTGATCCCTCTGGCGAGGGTTTCGCTGATTCCTCTGGCGGGTCGGATTTTATCCACTACAATAATATATTTACTATTTTCTTGTAAATAAATGATGTTAATTAGATACTTAATCCAAATATTACTAATTATAGTATAAAATATAGTAAGACATTTAATGAATAATCTTATATTTTTAAGATAAATCACTTAACGAGCTTGTTCACGAGCTAATTAACGAGCCGAGTAGCGTCATGCTCAAGCTTGGCTTGTTTAGCTAAACGAGTTGTTCATTAAGTTACCGATCGAGCTTTTATCGAGTCGAACGTCGAATAGCTCACGAGTAACTTGGCTCGTTTCTTAGTGTTCCAATGAGATTTTTTATATGTGGTGAGATCTTAGATTGATTTGTAGGGGGAGGAAGCGAATTTTTTTTTTCTTCTAATTTTTTGAATATCTTTATTTAATAGTCCTATATATTGCCTTATTCAACAGTATGTATTGCATTATTCATTAGTAGCACGATCTCACGAAAAATAGCAATCTCACTAGAACCTAGTTCTGTGTTATGTATTTGGATGAGAATTTAATAAATCAATCAAAAAGTATATGCATATTTTTTTTATAAATTATTTCGCACGGAGATATGAAAAACAATAGAGTGTGAATTATTTTTTTATCCTTTCTATTTCTTGTAATAATATAAGTATATTAATCTTTGGGTTGACATAAACTCAAACACTTAAAAGATCCATGAAAAATTAACTTGTTATTTAAATAAGTAAAAATAGATGGCGTCTCATGACACAGAATTCTTCGAATTGTGGTCGTACTCTCCTTTACAGCAAATTAAACATGAAATAAATTTTCATTAGGCGTGCAAATTTAACTAAGCACAATTTAGTACATAAAAAGGTGATTATGAAAAATTGAATAATATCAAAGAATTATGCCAATGATGCTTTAACAATTCTCTGATTATGATTACTCTTGCTCTTGTTTTTGACCAAAAAGTGGGTGAGAAAATATAAGTAGAGGGCCCAACTTAAACTAGAAAATAAGTACGCTTTCACAAGGTTGGCTATTTTAAAGAAAATCTTCCACTTGTTGCAGTTGCCAGCCAACTATGCTAAATTGCTAATCTGAAATTGAAATTAAATTAAAACTTGCGATAATTTTTCATTTTAGATAAAATTTAATTCAAGTTTAATGTGATCTTGATTAATAGTGTGGAATAAAATAATAGCTAGGGTCGACACTTGTCAGATGACTCAGTTGATCAAGCTTGATTCAAGTTCCTTTTAACACAATTTTTTTGACAGCAAGTATAAATTTTCAAGCGTCATTTGTTGGTCCGTTTAGGTAAAATTATAAGCATTAATCTTGTACAATAACTCGTTAAGCAAAGAAGAGACAAACCACAATAAATATACCTTGCGCAATGTACTCGAATTAAGGCTATAATTTCAAGCTTATTTTTGTTATATTCAATTAACAATCAAATGGACTTGAAATATATATCTTTGAGAGTTTTTTTTTTTAGAATTACAAGAGCTATCTATTATATAATCAAATAAGCAATTCGTACGCAGACGGGACCTCTACACCACACAAAAGTGGAAAAACTACCTGCACGCTAACGAAACCACTACCCACACAAAAGTGGAAAAACTACCGCACACAGACTAGATTGAACTCCAGACATCTCGCAAATGAGTCTTTTAAATGTTTGAAAATTCGGCAAATTATAAGAAAAGGTTAAATGTTTTAATTAGGTTCATTAATTTGCTTCCAAACTATTAATTGGTCATGTAGCAAATCAACTCAATCCTTTTCGAAGATACATATAGTGAAACACAACACATTAATTTAGAATTTATTTTTCAAAGAGATTATAACGGAAATTATATGAATCAAATTAATTTCAGTTCAATATATTGGATGTGGACTATAGATTTTATTGTGTGCGTATGTTGGTCTAGTGGTAGGATGTTAATGTTCGAGACCTGAAGTCTTAAATTCGAGTACTCCATCGCGCGATCTTTAAATATATTCATTTACTTATGTAATTTATTAAAAAAAATTATAGATTTCTTTGTGAACGTCTACGAGTTTAAACTCCTCTCCCAAGTAAAAACAAATAAATAGCTAATGAGGCATTGCTCTAGTGACAAAATTGAGGTATCCAAAGACTCTCCTTTGTGAGAGGTCTTAGGTTCAATTCCGCCTGCGTGCGTTGATACTTTCTCAATTTTAGGTGGTGTTGATTCTCGCTTGCGTGTGCTGTAGTTTTTTCATTATTTGGGACCATAATAACACGAAGTATATGCGCCAAAAAAATAAAATAAAATAAATGGATTTTGCTAAAACTACAAAAACTGAAACAGTTTGTGGCCAGAATCTAAATTATTCGCGACTTTCCTGCTTAAGAAGTTAAACATAGTGCAAGACCCATTAATCCACGCGCATGATATATCATCTTAGAAAAAGTAGGTTTTAATCAATTTCTTTATTCCCATTACTATCTACATTATAAAATGTGGTCCCTATAAGCAATTTTTATTGATATACACACATATTTCTCGTAAACTGGCTTAATATTGATAGAGTGACGATCTCACTATAAAAAAGTAATGTCTTCAAATTTTATCAAATGTTAGGAGATAGCGAGATTCGAAAACAATACTCCCTCCATCCCATTTGTTGTGCCCAAAAATATTACCTAGAACAAAAAGTAAAAAAACGCGAGAATAGTGTGAAAATAAGAGAACTTTTGTATTGAATATAGCGTAAGAATGATGATTTTACAATAGAATTTTATATGTATTTATAGACAAAATATTAAGAATTCTAGTATGAAAAATACTCGTTTTAGACTTAGAATTGGACTCAATCTCTTGATAATTATCTTATTTTTATGTTGTAATCTTGACCTTGAACTTGAGTTGACCGAGCGTTAGAGGATTCTTCAGGATAAGGCTAGGTCCGCAAAATTAGGGCTGCGCTGTACCCAACAGCGTAGTTTTGGGATTTTGCTTGAATTCGTCATATTCTTCCGATCTTCATGGAATGCATATTTATCCTCATCACCATTATTCATGGCATATATTCTTTTTTGGACCGTCTCATGTAACATGATTTATTTTCTTGTTGGACCATAATTAAAACTTAATTAAACTAAGTATTTAAACCTAAGTTCTACTTTTTTTTGAAGTCTTGCGCTATCTCGCTCTCTCCCCATTTTCTTCTCGCCGCCTCACCCATTCTCTACTATTTCTACTTTCATCTCTTCTCTTATGCCTCACCTCCCACCACTGTGTTGACAGTCGATACAGAGGACTAGAAAGATGGTGGAGATCTTCGTCGTGATGAAAGCCTCGGGTATGCTAGCTCCAGATGAAGGGGACGATGAGGCAGGGGTCGAAGATTCAAAGGGGTTTGCTGATGAAATTGAGGGGATTCTGCCGCTGGATGGCAACGAAGGAGTTCTTGATCTTCGTTGCTGAAAGCCCTCTCCATCTGCGTCGATCCATCGCGATTCATGCTGGAGGCAATCTCTAAGGTCTTCTCGGTGGTGAGCCACGATTCGTGGTGTTTTTGTGTCGAGAGAAATTTTATTTTCGATTTATGAATTGTGAAAATGAGAGATTGGGAGAACTAAGAAAATTTGATGGTGTGACTATTTGAAAATTGTAAATCAAGATTTGTGAATTAGGGTTTTCAATTGGATTTTGGCAGAAGTGGCCATTAGTTTGGAAATTTGTGAATTCTTTTCAATATTTGAATGTCATTCATTATATTTTCACAACCCAAATCCCAATTTATGACATCGTTCTTCAAAATTGTTGCAGCACAGTAAATAATGCTTTTAAGGCATATTTCCATAATTTGGTTTTAATTTCCGTGAAAGGAGAGCAAATGAGGAATTAAAAATTACTTTATTTAGACAAAATAAGTATAATAAAAAATTCCTTAAACAAATTACTAAATATGTGGGACACATACATTTCCCCTACATTTATTATCCTTAATCTTCGTACTCGTTTGGTACGGGTGATTAAGGTGTATAATATATTTATTACACCATAATATCTTGTTTCATAAGTAGTACAAAACACACGGGCCTTTATAAATTAAAATTCCAAAAATATGATACTTATTTGAGTGATTCTGTGTACCACATGCAAAGATGGTATACGTAATACAAATCGTAATTATAATTAAAAAATTTTTATCAAGAAAATTTTATTAGATGAAAGGTACCAGAGGTACCCAGATGAGTCTTCCTTACAGGACACTAATGATCAACTCATTTGAACACCATGAAGCTAAATCCATCTCCTTATCTACTATCTTAAAGATCTTATTCCAACACCACATCCTAATCTGGATCTCCATAACAAAGCTTTTGATATCCCACTCCTGTCTTTCGAATCTTCTCTCGTTCCTTTTCTTCCACAGAATCCATGTGCAACAGACCCAAATTGCCATAAGGAGATTTCTAATCTTCTTATTTTTTCCGAAGCAAGTGAACATACCAAAGTGTCTGTCGACCGATTGTGGGCGAGCCATACTGATCCCCAACCACTTCTGAATCTCGTTCCACACCACCTCCGTCTTCGAACACAGACGGAAAATGTGGTTTGTCGATTCTCATTGATTACTGCACTCACTGCACATGAGTTCCTCATCTCCCACGGGGACGTTCATCTTCCTCAAGCTATCACATGTTGGAAGTCGGTTTCGCAGCAACCTCCACGCTGTCACGATTGCTTTCTGGGGAGCCGGAGATTTCCACACCGATGCAATCATCTTCGCGTCAATGGTCTGCCTTGGGTTCACATTCCAGCTTGATATAATTGTTGAGTACGCCAACTTTGTAGTGAACCTGCCATCCGGGGAAGCCTTCCAAACCCAACCGTCTTCACAACCTGCAATCGGAACACATTGGGAGAGAAAAGACGTTAGTTGATTGATTATCTCCAGCTCTCTCTCAAGCAATTTTATATTTTAGTTATAATTATTATTATTAACTTTATATAATTTTAGTCATCATACCAAATAACATATTATATTTTACAGATATTAATGCATTCTACCAAACATGGTATTAATATGACATATAGTAAACGACATTTCAATAAAAAAAATATCACACCTTAATTATCTCATACTGTGTACCAAATGAGCCCAAAAGTTATAGATCATAAATAATTAGACGAAAGAAGTAGTATTTTAGTTAACACTTCATAAATCTACCAACTAAGTTAATCTATAGAGACAATTAATTTAATTTTGTTGTTATGAGATATCATAATATTATACATATACACACATATAGATGAACACCTAAATACATTGAATATATATGGAAGACAGTTCTTAGGATATGATGTTGGAGTAATTGGATGCATTAATACATTCTTATGTAATTTTGATGAGATGTTATTTTCAAATTATTAAATCCAGATATACAAGTATGAGATCATTTTCATTGGTGAGGGGGATATGGACCATACAGTTGGATCCATCTAGGGTTCATTAAGAAGAAAATGAAACATTCTTGTTGAAAAAATTTATAGAGCATGGCATCTTTATTAGGACGGAAAATGATGGTGGCCAGTTTTTTAATTCTTCCACCTAATTTTAGAACATATAATTCATAAATTATACGTTACATATTAAAATTTGTACGCTTATTTGGTATATATAAATGCGTTTATATCGTCTGGAATAGAAAGTAAGATTTTTTTTGACAATGAATAGAAAGTGAGATTGATTTAAAAAAGGGTAGTGCTAAATGGCCATAATTATGGCTGCCATAATAGGTTAAATTAGTAATTTTCTATTTATATAATTATATATTTAATTGTTTTTAATCAATGATTTATTATCTTACAATATTACCCCTACATATATTCTATTTCCTTAATAATCAAAGATTACTTCCTTATATATATTAAACTAATTATACTATGTTTGACTAATTAATTATTACCTACTATATATAGATTGATTTAGTTTCGAATTCAATTCACATATCATTGTGAGTTTTGTAATGGATTCAATTTAAATGTTATGTGTAATTCAAATTAAAATAACATCACCATAGCCATCCCATCACCCTTAATCTTTTATGTTTTTTCAATATACAATTAAAATCAAGATATATTTGAATTTGCTTTTTATTTAATTTATAAAATCAATAAGTCAGTAACAATATTTGAGTCACTTACATATTTTGATCTATATATTTTTTATATAAAATTTATAAAATAAAATTCAAGAATCATGAACGGGGTTTTAGTTCAAAATTTTCAACTTTTTTTTCAAAAACTTGGAATATGTGATAACAATGTTTAGAAGATATATTTTTATTTGGGAAAGATAAAAATACAAACTTTGAATATGTAACAAGAGTGTTTAGAAGATATATAGTTTTAATCGACAAAGATAAAAGTATAAGAAAATTTATTAAAAAAGAGTGTAATGGATAAGTGTATGTAATTTCACATGTACAAATTTATTTATTTATTTATTAAATTGCGGCTTTATTAATAAAATGAAAAAAGAAAAAAACTAGTACTCCCTCCGTCCATAATTTAAAGCCCCACTTTGGTGTGGGACACGGAGACTAAGAAAGCTGAAAAATGTGATGTTGATGAAATATAAGGGTAGTTGACTAAAGTGATAAAGATAATTAACTAAAGTGATAAAGATGTTGTGAATGAGTCCACTAGTGATAAAGTGTAGTAAATATAGAATATAAAAATGATAAATGTGTTTTAAGGTGGGTCTATTAGTGGCAAAGAGTAGTAAATATAGGAAAAGAAGAAGAGTAAAAAAGTACAAAAAAACAGAATAAGAGTTTAATTTGTGGACAAAAATTTAAGAACAAGTATGGCTTTAAATTGTAGACTGATGGAGTATTTCTTTTCTATTTATGATTAAATGTAACAAGTAGGTAAGATGGTAAAGAGTTAGGTTAATATTTGATAGGTCTTAAAATCAATTCATTTTTAATATTTTTTTCTTATTTTTTATTTCTATTTTCTTATTTTGTATCTTCAATTTATTTTATTAAATATTCGTCGAATATAATTATTTTATTTTTGTTTTCTTATGATGTATGTATGTGATAGATATAAGTGTTTTTTTTAATCTCTTATTTTAATTTGAAATCATATTATTTTATTAAATAATTTTTATAAATCGGCTCAAATTAAATTTTATCCGTTCAATTCAAATATACTAATTTCTCATAATTATTTTTAAATTTTTTCTTATTTTTCATTTCTATTTTTTGTTTTGTATCTTCAATTTATTTTATTTAATTTTCATTGAATATACTTTTTTTTTTCTATTTTCTTAATTATGTCATGTGTATGTAATACATATACATGTTTGTTTTATTCTACCAATTATTTATCCATATCGACACAATTCAAACTCCAAATCCATATATATATATATATATATGGAATAAAAAATAATTGATCATTTACGTACATCATGGAATGTGTAATGTGTACGTGTATAAAATATTACATACAATTATGGAAAGAAGAGTATTAATTGATGATTAAGGAAATAATAATACATCCAAAATAGTTTAAGGATATTTTAGTCATAAAATTTTCTATGTAATTTCAAGGGTATTATGGCTCCATATAATTTCCCTTTAAAAAAGTAGGAGTATTAATTATTACAAAATTATTCCAAATTAAAAGCATGCTTCAACACCTGAATTGAATGGGCGTTACGCAAAGAATAATTTAAATTAGATAATCGATTTTTCAGCCCCTCATATTAGATTTCTTTTCTTTTTTGGAGACAAAAATTCTTAGCAATTTCCAATAAAAAAAAAAATCTTAGCAATTTATTACAGATATGGTTTTTTATCTGTTGTAGTCTAACTTTATTTGGAGTGTGATAAATGATTTATTCGTTTCAATTTGAAGCTATGCCTATTAATTATTATATATAAATAGGAGTAGATGTACTATTACATCCTATTTTTATATCTAACTAGTGCGCCCTCCCGTGCGATGCACGGCCACGATATATTTATTTATTTTTAAAATTTGAAATTATGTAAAAATATTACTCCCTCCGTCCATGAAAAGAACTTCCTAGGAGGGAGTGACACGGATTTTAAGAAAAAATATTGTTGAGTGTATTGAGAGTGGATAAAAGGTAGTTGAATGTATTGAGAGTGGTGAAAATGTGTTATAATTAATATTGGGAGTTGTGAAAAGTGAAAAGTAAGAGGATTATAAGTGGTCGGGTTTAGTCCAAAAATAGGTAGGAAGTTCTTTTGTGGACGTCCCAAAAAGGAAAGATATGAAGTTCTTTCGTGGACGGAGTGAGTATTATTTATGAATCAAATTAATTAATAACAAAAAATATATTAATTTAAATATTAGTATTTGATTTAAAATAGTGTATAGTAATAATTTTATCAACTTAATAAGTAGGAGTATAAAATTAAGTTCAATGAGTATTGTATAATAATAATTAAATTTATCGAAAGTTTTTTGTTATTGATTATTATTTTCTATTAAAATTAAAATTAATAAATACTTTTATAATATTGTCTCGATATTTGTTGATAATTGTGCATTATATTTTTTAATTAATATTTTTAATTTAAATATTTTTATGTATGCTTTGATAAAATAATTCAACAAATAAATATTATATTTTTTTAATCAAAAGATAAGAGAAGATATATAAATTTTGTAGGAGAAAGAGATACAAATAGAAATAATATAATAACAAAATAAGGAGAAAGATAAAAAAATAAATAATACTGTAAAAGAGATAGGAGAGAGAAAAATAATCACTTTAAAATTTTAAATTATAATAAATTATTTATTTCAAATTCATATTTAATGAATTATAAATCAAATTGAAGATCTTGTCATGATCTTTAACTTAAGATACACATCAAATATATTTTTATAAAAGACGAAAAAGAAGTAAAATAAAAGAATTGGGTTTTGATTTTGTTTTAATCTTAGTCAGCAATTTAATCTTAGTTAGAAATTAATTACGTGGAAAAAAATAATCCACATAAGTTTCAACTCATCACTCCGATGGCCGGAAAAAAATGAGGAGACGAAATTGCAAAAATTGAAAAGGTTATGATTTAATTCGCCACACTTTAAAAGTCACGTTGAAATTGCAAATTTAAAATTGTTCGTGATTTTATTTGCAAAACCCCCCTTAAATTTTCAACAATACTTACTAACATTAAAGTTGACAGTTTTTCTCTAAAAAATGATGGCAGTTTTTGTTTTCTTTTTTGAATTAACAATTTCGGCTGTTTCTAATTACATGGATTAAGCAATTTTTTCCCATAAATTCCAATTATATCCTTGCAATTGAAATTATTTACATTTACTTTGCTTTTTATATATATAAAGATTCAAGGAAATAATATAGTATGATGTACTATTATAAATTACGCATGCATCTTCACAAATTTTGGTTATACCTATACGATCTTTACTTATTTTACCTTTTAAGGGTAGATTAATGATTTAATATATACAAGAGATAATAACTTTTTTTGTTTTGTTTTGTATCTAGAATTCTTCAAAATTATGATAAAATTTATCTTGTCTAGATATATGTTATTCGAAAGGGTTAATTAATTGCATATAAATTAGTGAACTCTCGACAAATTCTATTTTGCATATGAATTTTAAAATCTTTATTAAAATTATTCAACTATTAATTTTTTCTCATTTTACATATTTACTGATTTTTCGGCCAAACTTTGGGCCTAAAACATCGTTTTCATCTAACTATACAATATGACGTCATTTCTATTTTTTCACACGGTTATATTTATGCCACACAAGCATATTCATGCCAAGCGAACATATTTATGCCATGTTACCATGACGAAAAATGGCGAATATACAAACTTAGAAAAAAATACTAATAGTTGAGTGATTTTAATAAAGATTTTAAAATTCGTGTGCAAAATGAGAATTTGTTGAAAATTCAATAATTTATGTGATGAGGATAATATGTGTTAATATACCTTTAAATAACCATTTTACTCCATAAAAGGTTAATGGTAGCTATAAAAATAAAAATATATTAATTTTAATCACTTTTTGTATAAATAGACTATTTTACTATAAATAAAATTATGAAAAAAAAAATATATCTAACTAAAAGAAAAGAAAAGAAAATTAAAAATTGAAACAATAAGAAAGAAACATAAAAACACGACCTAACCAAGTAGGGGCGATTCTGGGCTATGCGCGGGGTGGTCAACTGTACAGGGCCCCAAAATATATAAATCTTTATAAGTATTATATGTATATATCATTATTAAAACCCCTTTTATTTTTTAAATGTTCAAAACAGTGGTGAAGGCATTTTCTTAATATCTTTAGACTTGCTATCAATCCTTCTTAGCAGTGATTTTTTCTAATATTTGCAAATTTTATGTTGAAATTTATGTCTCTACATTTTTTCCTCAAAATCTTCTTTATTTTATCTTCTCTTTTCTAAGTTTTTTTCAACTACCTCTCAAACTAGACAAGGTAATTTTTTAAAAATTTTCAATCTATTTTATATTTTAATTTTTTTTTCTCAACTATGAATAGCTAGAGAACCCAAATTTAAGAAATTTTTAATCATATAGTATATATATTTCTCAACTATGAATAAAAGGCCCAAATTTAGAAAAATACAATCATATTTTGTCAACTATCAAATATATTCTCAATTATGAATAAAGGTCCCAAATTTAAGAATTCACATAGTGCGCGTATTTTCTTTTATTCCCGCCCCTGTACCCAACGCTACAAACTCGTCTTATCCAAGGTTCCGATGAGCACTGCCACATCCACCCTCACTTTATCCCATCTCCGACGAACAACAAAGCACTGGCACTATCCACTCTTACCCCTACCTTTCGTCTACACAACACACAACACACAACTCAAGTCGTTGCCGTCGAGCCTTTCCATTGGCTTCAATTAAGCAATCGTCGTCTGGCTTTATACAAAGGAGGGGAGGGTAAGGTTTTGATTTTTTTTAATCTAAACTTTTGTAAAATAAAATTCAAAATTTGTAAATTTAGATTATTATAAAAATATTTTGATAAGAGTATTTATAATTAATATATTTTTATTTTTATAGTCACTATAACTTTTACTTAAATAAAAATGGCTATTTTAGTTTTTATTTCTATTTAAATTATTCACTTAACTACGAGTATATCACCCATCACCATGCTAGTACTCCCTCGGTCCCATTTATATTGGCCCCCTTGCCATTTTGGGTTATCCCAATTGTATTGGCCTCTTTCTTAAAACAACAAAAATAAAGGTTCTTAAGTGGGCAAAAGTAAAGCACTCCACCTACTTAACTCATAAATAAAGACTTTCTTAATCTTCGTGCCCAAAAGTAAAGGGGCCATTACAAATAGGACGGAGGGAGTATATCATAACATAACATTATGTTGTAAATATAATATATGAAAAAACTAAAAAGAAGATTCATCCTATAATTAGATGCAGGTGATGTGGGCAGCAAAGGAAAAGGGGGCGCCCAAATCAACGGCCTTAAATATTGGACCATAGACACTAATACACTTTCCAACAAAATCTCAAAGGACCAACATCCTCTCAAATGTCCCATTCTCCAAAAACCCACGAGCACCCTCTTCTAAAAAGTACTATTTTTATTAATAAAATAAAATCAACACTAAAAAAATTCAAGATTTCTTGTTCCTCTCAACTTCCATCTAAGCTAACTGGGCATAGAAATAAGTAGGGATGTCAATGCAGCCCGAAACCCGTGGGCCGATCCGAATAACCCGACAAAATTAGAGGGTTAGGGTTGCAAAATCGCAACCCGAAAAAACCTCCAGCCCGATTAGCCCGCACCCGACTAACCCGAAACCCGATAGGGCTAGCCCGAAAACCCGATGGGCTGACGAAATTGTGACTGATGCATCCAGTTATAACTTCTGCTATGTTTAGATCTATGGTATTTGCTTACATATATATGTAGCCTCATTAAAAAAAGTGAAATTAATTAGTTAGAATATATGTGTGTGTGTGTGTGTGCAATCTCATTAAAAAAAGTGAAATTAATTACGATTTTTTTGTAGAAATTGATTATTAGTATCTCATTAGTTAGAAATTAATTATTAGTATCTCATTTTAAAGAGATACCAATTTTTTTATTTTTTTTCTGTCAATTTGACGTGCATGGCAAATCCACTAATTATTCAGTAATAATCCAGATTGATTCTAGTGCATTGATACATGTTAAATTTTACTATCTCATTTTAATATAATTTTGTTTATGTAATCTTGAATATCTTATATTTTTGCATTTCATGCTTTGCTATATAATTTATATCTTTAATATCTATGTATATTTTATACATTATACATTAGATCATTAGGAATAATAAAATACAAATGATAATTTTATTTTTACGCTTTTAACCTGATTAGCCCGATGGGCTAGCCCGAAACCCGAAAGTTTAGGGTTAGGGTTGAAGATTTACAACCCGAAAAAATTTCCAACCCGATTAGCCCGCACCCGACTAACCCGGAACCCGATAGGGCTAGCCCGAAAACCCGATGGGCTGGCCCGATTGACATCCCTAGAAATAAGCGTCGAAATAGTCATTTTGACAAAAAACTTTGAATGCTAAGCTACATAGGAGCACAACACATCTACATTGCTCATTTTATTTCATACCACATTCATCGTCACTAATTTTGAGCTCTTGGATTGTCACGAAATAATAATCATTATTCAACAAGGGACTCAATATTATGCACATAAACTAATGCGCCCATTCCAATAACATCATGTCGAACACTTTGCTCAAGTCTGTTTACTAATTATGCTCCATTAATCTTTGTATAATTTTCGACAATCATAAAAAGAAGCATATACATATTTCGGAATGCTTTTTTTCGTTCTCTCAAAATCAAGTGAAATTTTCCATTAGCAATAAGGGGTGGCATAGGCCCCCATAAGATGATTGAAGGGTCGAGGGGGCCACTGATCAAATGGAGTGCTTCAAGAATCATGTGGGTTTGTTCATTGTATGGTCTAGGGGGAGCATTATACATTGTACGACCAAAAATTGAAAGGATTATAGGATGGGAAAATAAATAAATAAAAAAAAGATAATTTCAAGAAAGAAACCCAATTAGAAAGAAAAAAAAAAGTAAGAGTGAGTTTTGGGTGGCCTAAAAAGACTGATTTCTTGCATAGTAGAAAGGTACAAAATGCAAATACAAAGAATCCCATCATTCCAAAATCCCCTTTAAAAGAACACAAGAAAACAAAAGAAAACACGAAGATGGCATGGCAAAGACTACATATCTAGGAGAAAGCAAAAACCCACAAATTTCAATGAAAATAGAGGGGATTGAAGGAACAATTCCAGTTGCTCGAGGAAGAAAAAGAGGAAACTAAAATCTTGTAAACATGGAATAGAAGAAAATACAATATGAGGTGAAATTTATTAGGTCGTGTAAATTTAGTACTAAAAAAGTTCAGTCCAAGTCAACATGGTATTACAACACAATGAACTCAATCTAACATCATAAATAAGATTAGAAAAAAGGGCCAAGATATATATATATATATATATATATAAGATCACACACCTTTAACACAAATTTTTATCTTCCTTTTTCCTTTTTGTTTCCTCCCATCTCCACATAATCAATAATGATAAACCACTTTGTTGCATAAAACAAAGCTCTTCTCTCTCCAAAAGAGAAAAGAAACTTGATAATTTCATCTACCTCAAGTTTTCCCTGCTCTCATCTCCCTCAAGTTTTTCCCTTTTTCTTTTTTCCTGCCCATTAAACTATGAAAATGGCAGATTACTAATCATCCTTTCCCCTCTATAGGAAACACTCATCATTGCTCCCAACAATCCTTTTCAACCTTAGAAACCTGTGAGCTTCCAAGATTTGATTTTCCTTCCCTTCCATTCCATTTCTTCTCACTCTCTCTCTCATCCTCTACCAATTTAAATACCACAATCTTTGCAACTATTCTTCTCCTCCCTCTTCACCCCTTCCAAGTCCTAACCGCCCTCCCTCTCCCTCCTATGATGGATGCTTCTTCCACCAACTCTGTCAATGGCTTTTACAACTTCCTCACTCGAGGCATAGACGATCTCGAACGAGCTTTTTTATCGAGCAACTTCATGTCAATCCAGTTCCTCCAAAGAGTCCTCTCCCTCCTAAGATCCTCCCACAATCAGCTCACCCTTTTGGTTCAAAAACTCCACTTACCCGTCGGTGAAAAATGGCTTGATGAATACATGGATGAAAGCTCCAAGCTTTGGGAGGTCTGCCAAATCCTGAAAACTGGGATTTCAGGCATGGAGAACTACTACTCCGCCGGCCTCAACATCATCTCCTCTCTCGACAGCCACCGCCATTTGAGCCCGCAGCTTTCTCGCCAGGTAAGAGTCAATCGATAAAGATTGGATTTTTATAAAAATTAAAGAAATCACTTTTTTGATTGGTGCATTTCATCGAACAGGTGATCCGCGCTATATCAGGATGCAGGAGGGAAGCGGTAGGGCTGCAGGAGGAGAACCGCTCGCTCACGGAAACGAGAATCGAGCCTCTCTCACTCAAATTCGATAACGCGAGCATCTCTGTCGAATCGCGGCTGCACGGATTCAACGGATTCCGCGGCGTGCTGTACGCCATGAGGAATGTGAGCTCCCTTCTATTGACGATTCTGCTCAACGGATTGGTCTACTGCTGGCCGGAATCGAATCCCCCCAATCACGGATACGACGACGACTGCGTCCTGTTCGGATCGTCGCTCATGATCTCAACGGCGCGGCTGCGGCAGAGGGTGGCGGCGGAGATCGGGCTGACGGCGGCCAGACCGGGGGTGCTGCTGCACGAATTCCGCCGCTCGAAGGCCGCCATGGACGAGCTGAGAGCGGAGCTCGAGCGGCGGTGCTCGCAGGGGATCGTGGAGTGGGAATCGGAAGTTGGGGTTAGAGAGAGAGTGGAGAATCTCAAGGGCTGTTTCGGGATTTTGAGGGGCGGGACTGAGAATATAGTTGGGCAGCTTGATGATTTCTTCGATGACATCGTTGAAGGGAGGAAGAAGCTCTTGGATTTCTGCAGCAACAGGTAGAGAAAAAAGTGGTAGCTTTTTTTTTTTTTTTTTTTAAATTCAAGAAATGGGAAGAAAAAAGAAAAGGAAAAAATGAAAAATGTTAAATGTAGGTTTAGATTTGTAGTTGGTTATTGTAACTTATGTTTGTCTAGCTTTTACCTTTTTACCCCTTTTCCCCATCTCTCGAAATTCCTCATTTTGTTATTTGTATTGTAGTTTTAGTAATATCGGTAAAATGCTTAAAATTATTTGGGATATAGGAAATGTTGTGTGTGAATTGTGATTCTCCTAAATTTTGCCAGAAATATCCCACTTCACTGTGAGCCCAATAGTTTTTAGTCAGAGAATTAATATTTTATTTTATAGAGTACAACTTGAGCATAGTATCAAGATTTGATAGGCAGCTAAATTTGGGGGGGGGGGGGGGGGGGGGTGCAAAATTGGCTTTTCTCTATTGACACATCCCAAAAAGAGGAAAAAAAAATTAAAAATAAAGTATCGCTGCAAAAAAATACTAAAAGTTTTCAGGTATCATGAATGAGCGTTCAATTTAATAGGTTAAAAAAAAGGATTATTAGCTTTAAAATGTACTCGTACCAAGTTTGCTTCATTTTTGGTTTTTTCCGAAATCTAAAATTGGTGCTAAAGTACATGAATTTAATAATTATAGTAATTTTATCATAATTAAAATTATGATATAAATTATGTTAGTTGGCTTCGACATAATATAGTTACAATTGAAACAATGTTATTTTGGTTATGAAAATTTGTGTCATTGTGTTGTAACGCAATTTTAACTTTTGCAAAAGTTTTAATTATGATAGAATTACAATAATTATTAAATTCATATATATATTTTTATTAACTCTGAAGTTGGTGTGTAAAATAAAAAATAGACAAAAATGGATGAATTTTAACCCAAGAGCACACAAAAAAGGAGTTTTTTTTTTTTCAGAGGCACAAAAAAAAGAGTTAAAAGGAAGTTGCGCTGGAAATGACAACACCAAGATATAATGCAACAGAATATCGAGCAGATTTCAACCAAGCACAAAAGTAACTTCTTCTCTGTTTATGTCTCTGTTTCCTATAAAAGAGAGCAGTGAAAAAAGTGGAATGGAAACTTCTTATTACACAAACAAGGGGGGACAAAAAAGGTCAAATCTTGACCTATTTCATTCATATTTCTGGATTATTTTATTACATTATTTTACTACAAGTTGCTGTCTTAAAAAAAATCTATACTTAGGTTGTTGTGACACTCACTGATAATTCCAGTAGAATAAAAATGATGAAAAGTGGAGTTGGGACAGTAAGAATGGCTGTAAGATTCCTGGATTTGGCTTTCATGCCAAAAGCAATTGCAATTTTTTGCACTCTGTGAAGCTTTTGTCTGTTTCAGTTCACCTTGACAGCAATGGATTTGATGATGAAAGTTCTTCTCTCTTCTCTCTCTCTCACACACACACAGGGACAGGAAACACACATCAATTCCAAGATTAGTTTTTGTTGTCATGTTGCCATTTTCTTCCTCTTTTTGGGGTGGGATTGTGGAGGGCAGCATTATAGTAATAACACTAATATGAGAAAAGATTTTTGAGAGTCCCTTTCTTCACCTGCTAACCGGATCTCATGCTTTTTGTCCCTTGCCGGAAATTCATGCACTACCTGACTTAAAGTTTTTAGTCTTTTTAAATCATTGCTTAATTAAACAAATTTATATTATCGTAGACTCACAAGTCACAACATGGCAAACTGTGGATCATAACTGCAAATTTGTGCTGGTGGTTTGGAAACCATGTTTATAATCCAACTTCATTGTGTTTTATAATAATTTGTTTTGCCACCTATTTTATCTCAATATATTTTTACACCATTTGTAGCAATTGAATAAAAAAACTGCTCGAAAACTTCACTAGAATACCGATTTTATAGCTAATCTTCCTTAACTATATTCTATGTTCGAATTGCAGAATTTCTAATTAAGGATGACTTAGTTAGTTTGGTGGAATCGGTCATCCAGTTATTGGAAAGTTGCGAGCTTGAATTCGTTTAATACTATATATCTTTTAAGTTATGCTACTGATCAAAATGCATCTATCTAGTTTTGAAACTTAATTATTGTAATATAGTAGATAGTTTATTTATGCTCGATCGTGTGAAAATTTATTTATTTCTATTTTCTCACCCAATTTATATGATGAAAGGACACTAATAATGTCCTTGCCATAGCAAGGTGAGATCTTATGCTCCAATCTTTTACGGCCATTGAGTCGTTTCCTTTAGGTCCCAATATGCTTAATTGGATTCATTCGTATTATGTTTCGAAAATGAAAGTTCAAAAACATTTAAAATCAGTTTTATTTTTTAATTAGATGTAGCCATTAGTGGAAATTGATTTCATCTGTGTAAGTGAAATTATTGATAAATCCGTGATACTCAGAATTAATGATAAAATTATTTGTATTTAAGTAGCAATTCACTAAAACAAACAAGTATTTACATAATAGACAGTGAAAGAAAGAAAAATGAAGGACAAAATCTTTATGGCTAAATTAGAGTTTTGGCAGAGCAATGTTGTACATTTAGCACAACTGCCTACTGATTTTCCATGAATATTCTTTTTCTTTTTGAGATCCCATGATATAGCATTGGAGATGCACAAATTGGAGAATATTTCATTCTTGAGAAATCAGACCAAGAAAAAAAGACCGATACAAGTAGAATAGCCCACTAAATAAAACATGTTAGTCTCTTTTAAAATTGTTACAAAGTTTATAATTAAATATTATAAATTAAATATAAATTTTAATTTAGGATACCAAATAAGTAATTTATCTTATCTATATTTTATATTTTAGCTATCAAATATAAAGACATAATACAAACCATTCCTTGTTTATGATGATGATGATTTCTTTGTAACGTAGAAAATATCTCACGATTATAAAAATGAGTTATTGAAATTGAATTGAGAGTGATTCTTTTATAAATAAATGATATTTAAAATGATAAAAGATAAAAAAAAAAGATTTAAAGTCATATTCTAAAAAGAATAATATCATATTTTTCATAATCGTACTTTTGTGAAGGGATAAGTACATATTTTGACATAAACTTTACTATCCTAACATGCCTATTAAACGAAGTATTTTTTGTAATTCGTACCAGAAGAAATGCGACCTTAAAATTTTCAGTCCGAACCTGATTTTATCCCTCAGCCGGTGGATTCGGTCGGGCCGGAACAGATCAGAGCAGACCGGACCGGCCATTTGAGTTCTGGAAAGAACTGGAGGCAACCAAGTTCCGTCTAGGCCTTGTATTTATCACCTTGCTAAATTTTCAAAATTGGTCCTTGTTTTTTTAGTGTTTCATCACTGTGATTCTCAATCATGCTAAAATATCATAATCCATCAACACTCTCATAAATAATAATTGATAAAAAAAATATATATATATATATATATATATATATATATATATATATAATTCTTTACGTTGCGCCATCAAATTAAGTCAACTGTTGCCAAGAAATTAATATCGCACCACCAAAATTCTATCAGATAAAAAAGAGAAATAAATTCTTCTAAAAAGAAGAAGAAGAGAGAAATAAGCAAATCCACCAAAAGAGCAATCAAAGTAAGATACTTCGAAACAGTTAAAATTTACATCATATCATGCTCAACGATGATCATCAAAAACATTTATTATACTAGCTGTTAATCACGGTTAATTAAGGGTAGGAATAGAAGCAGCAAAAACAGCGACAACACCGCCTGAAGCAGTTGCAGTGCGCATACCGAATCGGACTCCGACGATTTCCAGGATTTGACGGAGCTGATGACGAATTCTGGCCGCCCGATTGAATTTTCATTCCGATCAGATAATGTGTGTGTGCGAGAGAGAGAGAGAGAGAGAGAGAGAGAAGTGTGTCTGTGAGAGAGAGGGAGGGGCGAAAATAAAGTCGTCCAAAGTAGAATCGCGTTTAAGATATAAGATGCGTTGATGCGATTAATTGTCTGAATTTGCCTGCAATTATGGATTTTATTTTATTTTACAAGATGTTACAACTCTCTACAATTAGTGGAATTACATTATTTTATAGATTGTTGTTCAAGGAATATTAACTTTATTTATTAATATTGAGTAAACTTTTTATTTACATGAAACACATACATACACATATATATTGTAATTATTTGTATGCAACTTAATTATATTGGTTATTCTTATACAAAATTTAAGCATTTAGAAAAATTTCCATGCATATCGATTTAAGAACGTATGTGTAATTATAGGTGTATATATAATATATGTATGTATGGAGAGGTTCAAATAAGAACCACTAATAAAATAATAACAGAGAGCCATTTTAAGCCATTCGATCATCAAGATCTACGGTGGATGCATCATCTTGGTGGATGGATGCAGATGCTGGGTTCGAATCCTGAAGGGAGCAAAAAAATTATTTTTTTTTGATGCATTAAATTTAATAGCGGATGCATTAATTTGTATAGCAGATGCAGTAATTTTATTGGTTCTTATGTTCTCACAATAATTGTGGTTCTCACTATAACCGCACCCTATGTATGTATGTGTAATAATACTATATAATAGATTGTTTGTATATAAGAGATGTTACGAAACTGGAATATTATTTTACTTACTCGTACTAGCCCGTCGGGCCAATCTGTAAATTCATCGGATTAGCAAGGCTAGCCCGTTATCCAATTGATCTGACCCAATTTTCATTACACGTTATAAAAATATAGCCCTAGCCTCTAATTTTTTCAATTTATTCTCTAATTTCCTCAATTTATTCGGTCAATCTACATATTTCTAATCAGATTAATGTCCCATATATGTATGTTGATTCATTAATATATTGTATCATACAATATTGATATATGTACGAGTATAATATTAGTTAATACTCCCTCCGTCCCACGAATCTTGACACGTTTCGATTCGGCACGGGAATTAAGGAGTTGTAGATTAGTGTTTTAAGTGTGTAGTTAATAAAATATAAAAATGATAAGGTATGAGAGAAAATGTAATAAAAGTGATAAAGTGTGAGAGAGAAGATATTAAAAGTGATAAGGTAGGAGAAAGAATGTAATAATTATTACCAAAAATGGAAACATGTCAAGATTCGTGGGACGGTCCAAAAAGAAAAACGTGTCAAGATTCGTGGGACGGAATGAGTAGTTAAAAACTACACTAAATATATAAGCCACACATGACACACTTTTTCCTTTTTCCTTGTTTTTCATCTTCTAAATACATATATGCCAAAAGAAATTAATCATGCATATTAAAACGAAAAGAGGATTACAAGTGTCAAAATAGGCCAGATCCAACTTAGGATCATAAATTTGACCGGACCGGATTTCGGGCTTGGCCTAGAAAAATAGACCGGAGCCCAAAAAGGTAATGGTTTTGGGGCTGGATCGAGGCCATGCTTTTAAAACTAGTTAGCTGGATTTCCACCAGGTGGGCTTGGATTTGTCCGTGAAAACTTTTATGTTACATTTTAATTTTTGATGTAATTCTATTTTAGAGGTATTCTAAAATAATTTTAGTATATGACATTAAGGTGCGTTCGGTTATTCAAAATTACATTTGATATTGCTCGATATTGAATTAGTTCAAATTATTCGATATTATCATATTAGTATTGTCATATGGACGACCAAACATAATCTACCAAATCGACTACATATCAAACTGAGCCCATCCAACTTATCATGTGATTAAATCTAATCTTATCTATCAAATCGACTACATTTAAATGATAGGTGGTTAATGTTCAAAGTCTGAAGTTCTGGGTTCGAGTAAACGGTTGTGCGATTTTTAAAATATTTTTATTTACTTGTGTAATTTATCAAAAAAAGTAAAATAAAATTATTTCATTCAATGTTATAAATTTATTTCAATGTTGACGTTGATTTGGTAAAATCTTCCGCAGGACGTCTTCGGGTCCTTGTTGACTGGTTCAAGTCGTATACGAGAAGTCTGATGTCGGTGAGTGTGTTTATACATACATATGCATAGACAGAGCAATCACACCACCACCACAAAAATGAAACGAGATTTCTTCACAAATTTACCTTCAGAAATCACCATAAACATCCTCTCAAGACTCCCACTTGGAGGCATCGCAATGAGCAAGTGTGTTTGTAAGCCATGGCTTCATCTGCTCGCTACCGACGACTTCATCAAATCCCATCTTGCTAAATCCACCCCCGCCCTAGCTGTCTTGACTTCGTCTTCCTGCACAGTTTTCGAATTCGAAGACCACCAAAACCTCGACCGCCACGATCTTCACTACAATCCACTCATCAAATTCGATCTCCCTCACGCCGCAGGGATACAGGACTCCGCCAACGGCCTGCTTTTTCTGTCCATGTCTGAAGCTCACTACGTGTGCAATCCGATCACCCGTCAATATGCTGAGCTCCATTACCCTAGAGAAATAATCCGATCATTTCCAAAGGTAGGGAGGGTCTAAACAAAGTGAATCCAATTCGAATATTTTTTTAAATATTTACGAGTATTAACATTGTTTCTCATTTATATTTGATTGTATTCGTATAAAATATATATTTGCACTTGGATTGGAGTCATAAAAAATTGAACACTCAGAATAAAGTGCACAATTATTTGATTTGTATAAAATCCTATCCACAGGTAGTCAATTATCCCGAGATTCTCAGCGGGTCTCTCCACTCTTATCCACAATCCGTCACTTATGGTTTCGGCGCGAGCAGAATAACCGGCCAACACAAGGTTGTTCAAATCTACCACGATTCCGTCATTGTTGACGGAGGAATAAGAACAATTCCAGAATCCGAATGTCACGTTCACACGCTCGGAACGGGGACGTGGAGGCGCGTGAAGCCCGGGGCCCTACTCGAGTACTCTCCCCGTTCCTCATGCGTGTTCCTCAACGGCAATCTTCACTGGGTGGCATCGGATTCCGACGACAGGTTGTGGATTTCTTGCTTTGATCTTGAAACAGAGCGTTTCAGCTCCTTTTCGACTCCTCCCCTTCATCAAGGGAGCTTCGAGCTCATCCCGGGGCTGTCTACTTTGGGGGGTCGCCTGTGTTTATGTGATCACACTAGGGAAGTTGAGACTGTTATTTGGGCGATGAAGGAATATGGGGTCGAGGAATCCTGGACAAGGGAATATGTGATCAACTTAAATGAAGATGATCTTGATATTGAAGGCTTTGAGCTTGTTTACCCTATTAAAGTTTTCCAAGATGCTGACATTTTGATGCTGCGAGAGAACGGCCAGCTCTTCTACTACTCCACCAACACCGGAACTGCTAAAGATATTGGTATCTTTGATGTGGATTCTTTCGTCACCGCGATTCTTCTCACTCCGAGTTTTCTTTCACTCAAAAGTTTGGGAATGAAGAGTGTTGTCTCGTTTTGATTTGTTAAGAATGCGGATCTCCGTTGCTTTTGCAATAGATATAACGTATGTTATGTATTGATTAATGCTGCATATTAAGAGCGTGTAACGTATGTTATGTAGCATATTAAGAGCGTGTTTGATATTGGCTAATACATTGTATTAGTTAATTTAGGGGGGTGTATTCAATTAAGATTTTAAAAGATTTTTTTGTATTTTAAAAGTCCACAGGTATTCAATTTAGATTTTAAAAAATCCTTAAAAATCTGTTGGTATTCAATTAAGACTATTAAATATCCATATAAATCTGGTGATATTGAAAATTTTTAGGATTTTAATAAATCATGGACTTTATAGGATTCTTAATACCCTAATATAAATACAAAGCCTCTCCAGAAATCTCACATGTGCGTAAGAGATTTTGATATACTCTGTCTTTCTCTCTCCATCGAACGTAAACAACTATCTTTCTTTCTCCATTGATAACGTGAACAAGAAAGATACCAGGTATGCAACTTATTTGTTTTACTGCATCGATCAATTATTTGATAACGTGAAAAAGAAAGATACCAGGTATGCGAATATCTTTCTTTCTTTCTCCATTGATAACGTGAACGTGAACAATTATTTGTTTTACTGCGTCAATTAATTCTTTTTGTCATCAATGTTTCCCTATTTTGCTGTAGTTAATATTGGTCCTAAGTTTGCCACTAATGACGATCATAGTGGGGCATCACTAGTTAATGTGTAATGCTATCTTTTGAGGTAGTAACTTTTATTGTTTCAGAGAAAGGTATTTCCCAAAATATTCAACACTCTAGCACTATATCAAGTGTGCATAATTTACGATAAAAGGTAAAGCATAGAACAGAGAACTGCATATAAAAGCAAGATGAAAGGTATTTCCAGAACGATGGGAAAATTCATAATTTAGGTGTGTTATATTAATTATATATACGAACTGTGTGTGTTTTGTGCGTGTAGTCTCTTAACTAGAATGAATGACTTACAGTTAATTATTAGTAATAGCCAATGAACACCCTTTTATCAAAGACGTCATTATTATTATCATAACAGAAAATTAAGATGATCAAATGTGTTCTCGTTTGAATTTTGAGGTGCAAAAGTCTTACTACTAAGGTGTTTGCCATAGTGATATTACCATGGGAGATTCACAACAAGATATCAAAAAGAAGGCATCTTATGAGCAATGGACTAAGGAAAAAGCGACTTATTGTTAGAACTCATGGTTGATGCTGCGTCTCGGGGATGGCGTGATAATAGTGGTGTTTTTGCAAAAACAACGGTGGAAGAAAGAATACTTCCTGCTCTTAACTTGAAATTTGGGTGTAATAAGACCTACAACAATTACCAAAGTCGGCTGAAATGGTTTAAAAATCGTTGGTTATCTTATTCAAACCTATTGCGATTTAGCTCTGGTTTTGGATATGACTATACTACCAAAAGGTTTACAGCCCCAGATGAAATGTGGGATGAGTATCTAGTGGTAAGCTTCTTAAACATCATATTACATTAATATTATAATTTTTTTTATTTTGATGATATAGTGAAACAATAGTTAAAAAATTAAAATTTTCTTTTTTTTTGCTAGGCTCACTCAAAAGATGTGAACTTGCACTATGCGGAGTGTCTTGATTATGAGGATTTGGAAATCGCTGTAGGAAATGGTGTTGCTGTAGGGAAAAGCTCCATTGGGTTGGGTAGTGAAACTGATGCAAGGACATTAGGAGATGGTGGAAATAAAGATGCGCGCATAGAAGATTTCACTTATGATGCTGAAAATGAGACATTTGTAGGAGTAACCCAAAATGATCCACCATTTGGTTCCTCACCACCTTTAGGATCCCCTGAATTGTCTGAGGTCTCCAATCAAAGAAGAAGCCAAGCAAAAAGAAGTAGAGCCCAGTATGAAACAAATTCTAGCTCTACTGAAAATATTCCTCAAAATGGTATTATGGAAGAAATTAAGAAACTAACAACCACTTTTCAAGGAGTTTATAATATACTGTAGAAAAGAGAAAGAGAGAGAGTTTATACTACTTGGGATGCTATCAAGGAGATCCCAAATTTGAATGAAGACATTGGTGTCAAGGCTTTTGACTTGCTTGACACCAAATCAAAAAAAGATGGCTTTTTGAAGATGACTCCTGAAGAACGAGCTAATTGGATCAATCACAAAATAAGAGAATAATGATTATTTGAATCATGTATTAGATATTATAAGCTTATTTTTTGAGGTGCATCTTTTGTGATGTCGAGACTGTTTTGTGTGGAATTTTAGTTGGACATGTATTTTTTTATTTATCCATTTTTCTCTTTTTTTTTAATCATTGCTTAACCCTGCTTTGAGTTGTTCGATCCACAAACTCATTCCGCATTGATTTTTTTGTATATATTTTAAAATCTAATTTATCTTTTAAGACATTCTTGATTAATGCAGAGTATGGAATTAATTAATTTGGCACTAGCTAATCCGTGCATTTGTTGTTACAAAATGGTGATACATGTCTTAGTTAATTTAATACACTGAAGAATATGTCATTAATTTTGTGGATCATTTTTGTCAGTGCAATGTGTATGAATTTTTAGACCGATGGTTCATCTGATGTCTAGCAGCTAATTAACCACATAAAAGTAACAGATAAGTGATTTGCGATTCTCTGATTGGGTGAAGTTTTCAAATAGAAATTAGGTAGATAGGTATATAATTCCTATGCTAGTATGCTACTGCATATTGATTAGTTATAAGATGCTCCTGCATGGGTAACAAATTTGATTGTCGGTGAAGAGTTGTAGTGGTAGCATGTCTAGTTCTCCATGGTTAGTCAGTTACTCTCATTCTTTATTTCTTAATGTAAAGATTATATATTATCTATATAGGTCTAGGGAAGTGAATAGTGTGTGCATCTGCTGCTTCTAAAGAGAACAGGGCTCTAGAGTATGCATTATAGGTTTTGAGTTTAAAAAAACAAGTAGAAATTCTCGATCATTATTAGCTTTTGTTGTCTATACCACACATGAAATATACCGAAAACTGAAGAAAAAAACTTATAGAGCAGAACTTGAATCAATCCATATTTTAGCTACACAATTTTTTTATTTTTAATCGAACTACTCTTCTTTTAATTTTCATTTTTGTTTGTTTTGTTTACCATGGAGAACCACATACTCATCCATTTGTTTTTTATATGCAGCATGGAAATACATGAAATATTGGGAGAAGAAATAGAAGAAGAGGAAATAGAAGAAGATATGGAGATGGAACTTTACAAAAATATTAAGTTCTTAATGTCGGCAATTGAAGCAGTGATTACCTTATTAGGAAATATCCTTGTGACGTCTCGACGTATTGAATCTTCTTTGAAGCGACGACCAATTACTAGAATTGGATATCATTTTGTACATAATATGCTCAAAGAAGATTCACAGAGTTTTCGAGAGTTGCATAGGATGTATCCGGATGTGTTTCTAAAGTTATGCACTATTATTAGAGAGAAAGCTCTACAGGAAGATACATGATATATATGTGTTGAAGAAATGGTGGCAACATTCTTGATCATTGTAGGACACAATGATCGATATTGTAATGTTCGTCAAAGGTTCGGTCGTTCGCATTTTGCTACTAGTCAAAACTTCAACAAAACCTTAAAGGCCTTGAACACTGTAGCACCGGAAATGATGGTTAAGCCCACTACAGGAATGCCTGCAAAAATTCGGGAAAGTACAAGGTTTAACCCTTTCTTTAAGGTATGAATCATTTTGGTAATATTTTCAATATATATATCAAATGTTGTAGTTTTCTTTTATTAAGAATTTACTTTATATTAGGATTGCATTGGAGCTATTGTTGGAACTCATATCCCTGCAATGGTAAAAGGTCGAGAAGTAAGCAGTTATCGTAATCGTCATGGTATTCAATCCCAAAACGTTTTGGCAGCTTGCAACTTTGATTTGCAGTTCATATATGTGCTTAGTGGGTGGGAAGGTTCAGCACATGACTCAAAACTTCTAAATGATGCCTTATCAGGAAGAAATGGGCTTGAAGTGCCTCAAGGTAATATATATATATTTTATTGTGTTTAAATTTTTGAATTAATGACAAGCTAATTAATTAAATACAAAAATCGTACTTCCAGGTAAATATTTTCTCGTGGATTGTTGATTTGCTAATCGACGTCAATTTTTAGCTCCATTACGCAGTGTTCGATATCATCTAAAAGATTTTGGTGGTCAAGGTCGTCACCCAAGAAACGCAAGTGAGTTATTCAATCTTCGTCATGCATCATTGAGAAATGTGATTCAGAGGATTTTTGGTATCTTTAAGTCGCGATTCACAATTTTCAAAACCGCACCTCCGTTCCCATTTCGCACACAAGCAGAGCTAGTATTAGCTTGTGCTGGATTACACAACTTTCTTCGGAAAGAATGTCGCTCTGATGAATTTCCAATTGAACATGAAGAAAATCAAGCTTCACCACATCTTGACATGGAAGATGAAAATTTTGAAGTGCTTTCTCAAAGCCAACTACAACAAAGAACGGAAGCCAATGCATGGAGAGCGAGTATTGCTAATGCTATGTGGGAAATGAGGCCGGGGTATAACGGTGATGAGAATGAAGAGGGTGGCAATGAGGATCACAATAATGATAATGAAATTAATGAGGAACACATGGATAATGAGAATCAATGACTATCCAAGGAGCTGGTGGCATGCTTAATTATGTTTACCTTTGTTATGGTATTCATACAATGCTTAATGTGGTGGCGAACAAAAAATGAGTTGGTGCGGCTGTCCTCGTTCGTTTCCATCCTCCAATCAGTGGAAAGTTAAAGGAAGTTAGTTGATGTACCATTGTGATCTTTTGCAATAATGCTCTCGTTCTATTGTAGTATTCATCTACAAGAAATCCTCATGCAAATATGTTGATTGCATTGATTGGATTAGTGATAGCTTGACTATAGATATATGGTATAATTATTGATTATTACAAGATTTCCTATTGTTATTTTAAGGACTGGGGCCGTGGTTTGAAGACTGAGAAGGAGGCCATTTTTTGATATTTTATATGACATGTTTTTTTTATTATAACAATCTATAGACTTATAAAGTCTATGAAAATAGAGATAAAATAATCTAACAGAATCTGCTAAACTCTACATAGAATTAAAATAATCCATGGAATTAATAGAGTCCACAGATTATAAAAAATCTGTTCAAATCTTTTAAAATCTTAATTGAATACACCCCCCTTAGTATAGATCAGTCTAGAGTTTGGTACTCCCTCCGTCCCATGATTCATGGCTCAAAACTTTTCGGCACGGATATTTAGGAGAGTTAAATTTAGTATAGATCAGTCTAGAGTTTGGTACTCCCTCCGTCCCATGATTCATGGCTCAAAACTTTTCGGCACGGGTATTTAGGAGAGTTAAAGTGGTGGTAAAAGTAGTAGGGACCGCAAGATTAAGGTATTTCTTTCAACTATTTTATTCCTCAACACTTTTACTTAATAAAGTGCTTTATACAATAAAATAAATAAAATTAATTGAAAATTCAGCCAAAAACTGGGGCTGGAATAGAAATGAAAATTTGCTCTTAACGATAGACCAAATTCCACCGCTACGCGGTGGCGCTCGACTCTTGCGCCTGCCCTAACTTCGGCGATGAGAAATGGTTGGTGTTGGAAATGAGAGGATGGCAACGGCGAGGCAGCAGTGGAGGCTTTGCTGCGAGGTGGCAGATCTCACGCGGCGGTGGCTTTCCGATCGTGCTATCGCCGGGAATTGAGGCCAGGGGCTGAGATTTGAAGGATCTAGGGTTTGGAGGCGCTATGGCTTCAGCCGCCGCCGCGAATCTTAACGCCGGCGAGGCCAGCCCCTTTCTTGTGAAAATTAAGCTCTTATACAAAAAGCTCCAAATTACCATAAATCAAGCTCTGAGAAATAAATTCCATAAAGAAAAAATTGAATTACAGAGAAACCTCTGCACTCCAGTCTGCAATCCCATCCACCTCTGTTCTGTGGCGCCACCGAGCCGCCGATATGCTGCGACGCTGCACCCTCCATCTCTGTCACCACCGCACCACAGCCTGTAGGGGAGGCAGAGGACGCGGCGGAGGATGGAGGCGGAGGTAGAACATGCGGCGGAGGACACGGCAGAGGATGTGGCAGAGGCGGTGGAGGCGGAGGCGGAGGCGGTGGCCGACGACTAGTGGAGAGAGCAGATGAAAAGAGAGGGAGAGAGGGGAGAGCGGCTGAGAAGAGAGAGAATTGATGGGGTGAAAATCTGGATAGAATTTAGGGTTTTATTCAAGTATTAATTAAGTAATTAATCTAAACCTAATTATGGCCCAAAAAGGAAACGAGCCATGAATAATGGGACAGATGGAGTATTATTTAGTAATAATGCGGATGACCCGGTTTAATCCCACGACCCAGTATTATTAATCCAGATTTCTTAGGATTAATAATACCACCTCCCCCTAGGATTAACTTAAACCAGGATATTCTGTATTTAGCTATGATAGCAAACACCAACTCAGTATTAATAATCTATCATTATCCACACTAAATATCCTGGTTACAAATTATCTTACATAATCCTTTGCTGAAGATGGTGTTTGGCTAAGCTTATTTTAAAGAGCTTATAAGCTTTTGGAGCTTATAAGATGTCATTTTTAAGAGCTTATAAGTTGTCAAAGTGTTTGGATAATTGAGCTTATAATCTAGAGAGAGAATTTTTTTGCTAGAGAGAGACAATATTTTTTTAGAAAGAGAAAATCAAAGAAAAATGAACTTAAATGATATATGATGAAAACAATAAATTATAGTTGAAAAATATTTGTAAAAAGATTGTTTCATATGAGATTATAAAAAAATAAATTGGGGTAGAGGAACATATTTTTTGGGGAACTTTTAAGCTCTTGGAGCTTATTTTTGGAGCTTATAAGCTGTTGATGAGCTTATTTTGCCAAACACTTTGAATGAGTTTATAAGCTCTTAAACAACTTATAAGCTGTTTTGAGAAGCTTATAAGCTCAGCCAAACACCCTCTTAGAGCCAACAGTACCCTAATCTAGTCAAAACAACGTAGTAAAAGGATTATGCAGATAAAATTGAGGAAATAATATTTAAGTTTGATACCCACCAAGATATCCATGTAGCTAGTCAACACCCTAATCCTCATGTTCTTCCATTCTTTATTTTCCTCACGTAGTTAATCAAATTTGAAATTACACATCGATTTTCATGAGACTTTATCTACAGAAAATCTAAGTAAAATGATTTTTTTTTTTTTTTTGGTGTTTGGGAAATTAGTGAGTATAATAAATACATGGGTTTGAGATATGGGTGAACAACTTTGGCAGCACGCCGAGTTGGAGGAACGAGACTTTGGCAGCACGCCGAGTTGTGACTCTTCAGTCCGTCCTTCACGCTTCACGCCTCCAGGCCCTCCGGCGACCGGTGCTCTTCCCACCGGCCATCGGCGCCGGTGTTTTCCTCTCCATCGCAGCTGCTGCACCTGCACAAGACCGCTGCTGCGCAGTCCTCTGGAACGAACCAGCGTCACCTGCACAGCGCCGCCGAGAGCACGCCGCGACTCCAGGCGTCGAGTTGCCGATCCAGACTCGGCCGCGACTCCAGGACAGTTCTGCTCGGATTCTCGATCCGGTGGGCGGCGCTGATAGCACGACGGGCCTGCCGATCCAGAGGGCTCTTCTCACCGCGAGGTCTCTTCTCCGATCCAGACTCCAAACTCTCCACCGGCGAGGGCTCTTTACCGATCCAGACTCCAGACTCTCCCACCGCGAGGGCTCTTCTCCGGCCGGCCGCGACTACAGATCCTACCGGTGATGGATTCGAGTTCGCCGGAAGTCCATCGTGACAAGGGGGGCCTCAATCTTCCCTTGGTCTCTTCTAATTTTGACAGGTCTCGATCTAAGTCCCCTGCCAATGTTCCGTCTCAGCACCCGCCTCTCGTAAAGCCGGGTTATTCTTCCGGCGCAGTGGCTATTGGGCAGCGCTCGTCGGGTTTTTCACCGGCGCAGAGTTTGATCGGTGAGCCTCACCAGGCCATCCCTGGTTTGATACAGCCGCTGCCGACTACAGTAGCGCAGGTGCCGGGTTCTGCTCCGGCTGTTTCTTTCGCTGCCAAAGTAGCTGATAAAGTCCAACCCAAATCCCTTAAGAAGCCGGATGTTGCAGCGTATGGCCTCCGAGGCCTTCAAATACAGCGAGAAGGAGAGGTTGTCACCCTCTCAGTGCCCAAATCGGAATATCAAACAAAGTTGGAAGAGTTTCAATTTGCACTAATCGGTAGACTTATCCAACGTAAAGGGGACAAGCCACGCACGTTCGCCGACCTCTCTCATGAACTTCGAACCATATGGCAGTGCGCCGACTGTCAACTGGTGCCCATGGCTAAGGGATTCTTCGTTGTTAAATTTTTGACGATGGAAGCGAAAAAGAAAGCTAAGGGGAGTTCTTTTCTCCAACTATCAATCGGCCACGTACGCTTCCGTGAATGGACTAGGTATTTCGATCCGTATAAGGAAGTGTCGTCTCTGGCTTAGGTATGGGTTCGGATATATTATCTCCCTGTGGAGTTATGGACTCCGATGATTATTGCTGGTATAGGTCGTGTGCTTGGTCATCCTATGCGAATTGATAATGCCTCCGCAACTGGTCATGTGGGACACTTTGCGCGGGTTTTGGTGGAACTTGACATGGCTTTGCCTATTCTCAACTCGATGTACATTGATGACGGCGATAGATCGTTCTACATTGAGTTTGGTTTTGAATCTATGCCCCTTTTTTGCTCGCGTTGTAAACTTACGGGTCATTCAACGGATAAATGCCGGAGAGCTGATAGGGCCACGAGCAAGCAAAAGATCACTGAGCCTCCTGTTGTGGTTGTGAAGAATCTTGATAAGGAAGAGGGTCTGACTCCTGCATGGCAGCCCAAAGTTGATATTCTTAAACCTCTATCAGGTCCTGATCTTCTAGACGCGGCACCTTTTAAGAAAAATGATCTCCCTCTGGCGGGGGATGCTAACCGATATCAAGCGCTAGATGAGGATGAGGAAGAGGAAGAGGAAATGGAGGAGACTATCATTGCGGACTCCAATTATGAAGCAGAGCCTTTACATGAGGAAGAAAATGATGGGTCGCCTCACACGGACAAGGCTAGTGATAAGGAGGGCTCGAATGTAGAGGGAACTTTGGAGTTGGATTCTGGAACGAATAGTGGAGCTGTGGTAGAGCAACAACCGGTAGTTGGGGCAGAAGATTCAGCGAGCCAGCGGGTTAATTCGCCGATTAAGGAAGTTGATTTTGATAATAAATCCATTTCTTCTCCGGATGACATGGCGAGTCGTATTATTAGGTTAGAGGAGCAAGTTAATCAGGGGATGCAGTTGCTCTCGGAGCAGAAGCGCGGACGTGGTCGTCCAAAGGGCTCGGTAAAGGGACGAGAGCCTATACATGCAATTCCGGAAGGTTGTATTAAAAGTCGTCTCAGGAATGCGGAAGAAATGGGTAACAAACCGATGGAGTTTGTGGCTGACGTCACCAATAAGCCTAGTATGATTGCAATGAATAATGTCGTCCATAGGCGTTGGTCGGATGATTTGGATAATGATCCTGACTTTCCTTTTTGAGTTGTTCTCCTTCGCTTTTTAAGTTTTGTGCCCTTAGTCTGCATCTTGTGCTTTCAAGTGATGTTTTTTTCTTTTTCACTTTATAATAAACCTCAATTTAATAAAAAATGGGTTTGAGATATGGGTAGTAAAAATAATTTTTTTAATTTTATTTGTGACATGTAAAAGTATATAAATTCTTAATCGATTTTAATATTAATCAACATGCCCATGATATTTTCCTTTTTTTTGTTATTTATAGTATTTATTATTAATGTGTGCTTATAAATGTTCACATTTTTTTTTGAGACGCATAAGCAATAATTATATATAAAAATATATAAATTTAAACCAAATCAAATATTTAGTAGGTATTGTTATATGATCAGTTTGAGATTAGCACGCATAGAAAAATTATTTTTCAATATATTGAGTATGTGATAGTTATACGTATATCTATCTATATCTATATATATATGAAACACCAGTTTTTAACGGTAACTTTTTACCGTCAGATTTTCTCTCTTCTTCTATCACTCATTTTATCACACTTTCTCTCTCCTATATCTCTCATCTCACACGTTCTCTCACCATCTTCATTATATGATTTTTACCAAATTTTATTTCACTTCTCTTTTTTCTTTGATTATTTCCTAGAAATCATCAAATTTGATTCGTGAAAAATATTCAATATGGATGTTAAATTAAAGATCATGACAATATCTTTAATTTGATGTAAAAATTATATTTAAAAAAATTGACACAAAAAAGTTATAATAGTTTGAAATCATAAAATTAATTTATTCCTCTCTCCTCTCTCCTCTTTCCTCTCTCCACTCTCCACTCTTTTTTTTAATATTGAAGTCACGTTATAGTATTTTTTAAATCATATTAGCTCATTTCAAAGCTCTTCAATTTAAAAGTATTGTTTTTAAAGTAGAATTTAAATTAATTTAATATAAATTTGTAGCTAATAATAAATTACTATATCATCTTAAAAATTATATTTCAGATATGGTTTAAATTTATTAAATCTTTAATTGTGTTTGTATTGATTTTTATATTTATTTGTATTAACATATCTACTATTACTATTTTTAATTAAATATTATATTAGATTTGCATTTACTATATATTAAGCATCAAAATGGCTCATTGAAAAATTATTAATTGGAGAATCAGTATTGATACTATTTAAAAATAAAAAAATAAATTGAACTGCTTAATTTTATAGTAGCACGTCTATTTAAATTTAAAAAGATCATGTATATTATTTAAAAATGAATGACAATTATATCATGTTCAACCCCTGTTTTTACACTAATCGATTGATAAAAAAAATATTTGTTTGTAAAGCAACACAAATTAAAATTTAAATGCATATAAAGATAAATATTTTCATATTTATTCAAATTACTTGGCACATATAAACTTACAACTCATCAATAACACCATTATTGAAATAATCTATATATAATACTCCCTCCGTCCCAACGAAAGCGGTGCTCTTCTTTTCGCCACGGGATTTAAGGAGAATAAGATTGTAGTGTAAAAATGTGTAAAGGTGTGTGGGGTCACATTGTTTGTAGTGTAAAATTATTACCAAAAAAGAAAATGCACCACTTTTGTTGGAACGACTTAAAAATGAATATGCACCGCTTTCATTGGGACGGAAGGAGTATAAAAGAGGAGTTTGTTTACCTCCAATTTTTCTCTCTCCTCATAAACTTTCCCTTCAAATTTTATAGTATCTTTTTTTTAATTCTTTTTAAAAAAATCATTAATTTCTATTATAAAAATAATGAAAATGGATGTTAAATTAAAGATTGTGAAAAGATCTTTAATTTGATATAAAAATTATAAAAAATAAATTTGAGATTATTAAGTTATGATCGATTAAAATATTAAAATTAATTTTTGTTTGCTCTCATTTATCTATAATGTTGAATATCGTACTCTATTTTCATTGTATTTTCGTTTATTGGCGACAAACATAAGCATATGTCATTTTTTTTTCTTTTAAAAAATTTTACATGATTTTTAAATATAATTATTTAAACTACAATAATTTTTAATGCAATTAAGGAGGAGGAAATTTGTATTAATTTTAATATGAATTTGTAAATAAAATATTAGTTATATATCTTAAAATTAGAATTTAAAATATTATATATATTAATTTAATTATGTATACAAATTATTTATTTATTCATACAACAATTTAATAATATACGATTTGGACTTTTACGAGCCAAAATTATTATATTAAATAACGGCTATTAATTTAGTTATATTGATGTTTTAGTGTAATCGTAACCCGTGCATCGCACGGGAGAGCGTACTAGTAGACTTTTAAACATGAGTTAAAAAAACAAACAAACATGCATGCTCTCTAACATATTTTTTCTATTATAATTTTAATTATCTTATAAAACTTTCCTCAATAAATTATCAAATGCTATTACATAGAAATAAATTATATTTATAATTCTATAAATCGTTGATTTATTTTTAATTTCATATTTATAATTTATAATGTGAAGTGAATTTCGGTCGAATTTCGACAACTTACTGTTGGGTCCCGGAGGGTTGACTGAACATGTGTATGAGGGGGGAGAGGGGGGGGGGAATACACCCGTATGCTATTTTTCGCAAAATCCAAAACAAACTTAACCAAATTTCAGTTGGAAAATGGTTGTAGACTGATATTGAAAGACTTCAGTAAATTTGACATCAGTTGAGCACTGAGCTTTAAATGATATCCACGTAAGGCTTCAGTCTAGAGTTTGTAAATATAGTAGAGTTATTGATCTCAGTGACTATCAGTTGAATAGTCAGTTAGACAAATAACTCAGCAACGAAATTTAAATTTAATGCGAATAACCTTTAGGAAATGGTTTATCACTTATAAATCCTTAGTTACACTTTTCAGTTAAGTAAGTTCAGTTGAAAACAGTTTTAGCACAGATAAAGAAATAACTGAAAGCAGATAAAGAACACAAGAATTTTTACGTGGTTCGGAAACAACATTCCTACTCCACTGCCAGATGATTAGTTTGACAAACACTTTGGGCTAATGCATATATGTGCACAGCAAACCTACCAACCCACTCTGAGTTAGATTTCTCGCTCACTCTTAGCACGCTTAGACACACTCGTGCCCTATCAACGCTTCGCCAATATCTCTGGTGTCAGAACCCTGGTCTGAACTCCCTCTTGGCTTACCGGGTGCCAAGGAACCGATCTGTTTAGTTTACCTGGTACTAAACAACCACTCAAACACTATTTTCTCTCGGTTGAAAAGGGGTTTGGACTCTTCCAACTAAGACTACTGAGAATAGGCTCTCAAGTAATCTATTCTAGGCTAAAGATAAAATAAGAGATGCCTAGTAATCTAAGAGAGTTTAGGTAATTAGCTAGACTGATTTTACAACAATTAATTGCTCTATTCTTCGATTCAAAATTCTATCGAAGAAAATGCTGGCTCGTAAATTTGATAGAGCTTCAGCGTATGTCTTCAAATCGGTGAAGATTGAAGGCATTCCTCAAGCTCTATTTATAGGCGAAGTCTTGAATAGATCCATTGGAGAGATGGTCTTCAGGATTTCTACCGTTGTGAGATGATGTCACTTCTTGGGCTGAGGTGGCAATCTTCAGATACTCCATGTAGTAAATATTTGAATTGTCTTGTCATCGAAGTATGGCGCTTTTGCAGCTTTTACACTAAAAGAGAAGCTCTGGTTCTTGCAAGGACGATCTTCAAATCTTCGGCATTTAATGATGTTGTACTAGAGCATTTAATGCGGCGTGTCTGATCGATACTCTTTACTTCAGTCCGATGCAGATAGTCGACTGGTATTTCAGTTTGATGATGACATAAATTGCTTGAGTATCTCTGACTGGTGACTGATGACTTTCAGTTAGGGTGCGTCCTTCGGTTGGTTTGTTCAATATGCTTCATTAAAACTGCCTTCAGTCTTCGATCTTTAATCAGCTGATCTTCAGTCTTTGCTACTTCAGTTAAAACTAGTGAGGACCAAAACACTTAGGTCCAAAAGATGAGTAAAAGAAGGAGAAGCTTTCTAATAGTTGAGTTGGTCTTGTGTGCGATGCGGCGGTGCACATTTATATTACAGGTTGTCTTTTATATAGTAGATTCGCTAAATGAAATCCAAATTATCATGTGGTGCAGTGGTTGGTGTTCCCCTTTGTCTTCTCAAAGGTCAAGAGTTTGAAACCTCTTTCCCCCACATTTTTTTTCCATTTTCATTTTCTTTTGCTTATTTTTTTATTCCTTTTATTTGTTCATTTTTTGCTTTTTTGTTTCTTCTTCCTTTTTGCTTATTTTCTCCTTTAATTTTTTATTTTCAACTTTTTTTTTTTTTACTTTTTTACTATTTTTTACATTCTGTTTTCATACCTTTACTCATATCAATGGTTATTTTTCCTTACAATCATAATTACTTAACCAAATAATTAAAATGATAAGTTTTCATGAATAAAATTAACTATTTTCGTGAAAAAAGTAATAATTTTGAAATATTACATTTCTTCTTATGAATAATAATTTTTTTATTAAGATTATAATTACTTTTAATAAGTATAAAATGTACTTTTCTTAGCACAAAATGTATACTTATATTAATATAAGTATTTATCTTCATTCATTATAAAGTATTATTAAATTAAATCTTAAACCTTGAAAACTAAACTCTAAACCTTAAAAACTACCCTAAATCCTAATTATATAAACTAATGTTGGGAACTTAATGAAATATTATAATCCTTGTTTTGATGATACCAAAATCAATAGGTTTCTTTTGTAATAAACTAGAACTGCATGAACTCAAGTGTTAGAGTTCTTTTTCTAGTTTAGTTGTAGTTCTGAAGACTGAAGACTGAAGTTGCCGACTGAAGCAACAGTCGAAGAATCAGTTTTCAACTGATTTTTTAATGCGTACCATGTGGAATCAGCGGACTGATACTAAAGTCAAGTATCAGTTAAACATTCTTCCTCAGACTGAACCTGCAACGTTCAAAGGAAGCCACGCACTCCAGAAGTACAGCCACATTAAATGCAGAGATCTCAGGATCGTCCTTTCTCTACAGAGGTCATTCCTCCTTGGTGATTACTTTTTCAGAGATGTCGCATCTCCTGCTCTTCAAGATAGCCGTTCTCACCAAATAAGGAACCTCGAAGATTGAAGCCTCAACCCAAGTGATGATTGAACCTCGAAGATTGAAGACCTTCTCCGCCAACGGATCTATTCAAGACTTCTCCTATAAATAGAGCTCGAGGATCACTTCAATTTTCACCGATTCAACAACAAAAGTTGAAACTCTGTCGAAATTGTTTCTCAGCTAAAGCCTAAACTCTCCAAAGTTTGAATCAAAGAAGAAAATTCCAAAGCCAAAAATCAGTCACTGCTGATTACATAAATTCTCTTAGACCTTAGGCAAACCTCGTTTATCCAAAGCCTAGGTCAAACTAACTGCAAAGAACTTGTTCTTTGAAGTTTAGTTGGCAAGTTTTCAAACATCCCTTCGACCGATAAAATCGAGTGTTTGAGTTGTAAAGGAGTTCAGGAAGTTACTCTATCTCCGTCAGATCCTAGTGTCCAGTGCGTGCTAGGAATGAGAAATCCAACAAGGTGTATTGGTACTGAAGATTGGATTTTCAGTTGTTTCGGTTGTGTACACTCGCAAGCACACGTTTAGGTTTGTTGTGCACCCGTAAGCACGAGCATCGGTTTGCAGTGCACCCGTAAGCACTTACAGAGTGAAGTTGTTGGTCTGATCAACCGACCGTGGATGTATGAAGTGTTTTCCAAACTACGTAAAAATCTCCGTGTTATTTACAGCTTTCAGTATTTACTTACTTACTTGTGCTCTTCCTTTCATAAACTGAAAACTGATTAATTCCAAAGAGAAACTTAAGACTAACAACGTGCTCAACTCAAAGGCTATTACGAAACAAAAAGTTTTTCGCTGCGTATGTTATCAGTATGACTGATCTATCCTCTGATAGTCAGTAAGATTAATAACATCTCTGTTTATCAAACTCGACTGAAGCCTTACGTGCATTAGTTAAGTTCTTGTGACTTAACTAATAACTCCTTACTGAAGAGGTTTCAGTATCAATCGTCAACCCTGTTTTGGTCAAAACTCTTTTCAGTAAACAGGTGTCTGAGTTTGTGTTTGAAGAGTTTCGTTTTGATCTCTGTGTTAAGATCGAAAAATAGCCTATAGGTGTATTCCCTCCCCCCATACACCTATTCGAGACCCTCCGGACCTAACAATTAAATCCTAAACCTTGTAAACTAAACCCTAAACCTTGAATACTAAATCTTGAACCTTAATAGAAATATTTAATTTTTATAAGCATAAGATATACATTTGTTCGCACAAATATATACTTATGTTAATATAAGTATTTACTTTCTGGTACACCAATAGATTTTGGTACACCAAAATAGAATTTGGTGCACCATTGAAGATGCCCTAAAGTTGAAAAGAAATATATAACTATCAATAAAAAAATTATAGATAAAATATTAGGGAGGTTGTAGCCGTAAACTCGAAAAACAACTTAATTAAGTCATACCAAATTTTAAATTTCATAAATCTCAATGTACAATTGTTATAATTACATCTATGCATTGAATGTAATTCTATAATTACATTTACATCTACTATAAAATTGTGTTTTGTGTAAAAAATGAAGAAAAAAATTACACACTCCACATCTTTTTTTAAAATAAATATAAATACATAATTTAAAAAATTTAAAATATCATTATTAATAAAAATAAAATTTAAAAAGCGTAAAATTATCCTACTTCATTTCATGCATGAATGTAAAATTTCATACTATATGGAGTATATAGTATGTAAAATTTCACTACTCAAAACACAACAAAAAATAATTTTTTTACCGAGGGAATATTCCCTCGGTAATTGCCTTATTTTCCCTCGGTAAAACGTTTACCGAGAGATCGCCGATTAAAACGCTCCGTCGATAATTTCAATGTCGGTAAAAATTTTACCGAGTGATTATTCCCTCGGTAAAATTACCGAGAGATTTACCGAGGGATTCAGCCTCGGTAATGTGTCGTCGCGTAGCACGTCGGATTATGTCTTCATTTTACCGAGGGAAAATTCCCTCGGTAATCCCTCGGTAAATGCTCTCCTTTTACCGAGAAATGTGTTGCTCTCGGTAATTTACGGCTATATTTTTTAAATATACCGAGTGAGATTTCCCTCGGCAATTCCTCGGTAAAGTTCTATTTTTTTATGTTTTTTCATTTTTATTTTTTACGTACCTAGTTACGGCAACCTGTTTATCAATAAATCCAATCACAACATAATCTAAACATAATTTAAAATTCATTCGACATTGTTCAATATGACAATATCCAACAATATGTTTATATGTAAATAACACAATAACATAAAAAGTACTAAATAAACTACATCTAAGGGAAATATCATAATAATGTATCAAAATGTACCAAACATACTACACGAAAGCTAAGAACCTCCTGAGCCACTACTCCTCGACTGGTGGGACCTCAAGAACTGCTGGAGCATCTCATTAGTTAACCGAAGTGACTCCTCCAATCGAACTCTCTGCTCACGCTCCGCCTGAAGCTGCTGGAGTGTATGCTCGCGCTCCTCCTGAAGCAATCACAATCTTTCAATCTTTTTTCTTGTTCTTGACTTCTTCCTACACTTCTCACGAGTCAAGCGCGGAGTGGTATACTACAAACATAAAAAAGAACATATAATGAGGTGTTCAAACATAAAAAACATGCATCTTTATTTTGTCACCCAATTTTTCCCCTCCATTATCATAGATCTTCATTCCACCAAAGATTAATGATCTAAATTGATTTTTAATCATACAACATATGCTGTTAGGCCACCAAAAGATTAATATCCAACAAAACTTACCTACTGAGTGTTTCATCAACTAAAATGCCGAGAAAATTCACAGATTTTCAGCAGGAGTAAATAACTTATTTTCAAGAGATAAGAAGCATGAAAAAAATAGAATTATTGGACAATGACATGTGATCTAAATAGAATCATTAGGTGAACCAAAAAAGACAGTTGTGAAGAAACTACCAGAAAATAGAATGGAGAGAAGCTCGATATCAACAACTTGTAAAAATTTATGCAGAAAAACAGCTTCGATTATATCAATCCCATGATCGTTCCACAAATTAATTGCTAACTACTATTCCTGAACAAAAAAATTAGGTGAATAATCGACATCACCAGCAACAACATACACACCTGCAGTGGAGCTAAGAAATGGCGAGGGAATCGCGAGAGCGGATCTGGCCAGCTAATCTTTTGCCCAATTTCGCCAGTCCACGAGTGCGCTGCAAGTTAGCGGCCATACAAATATCACTCACAGTATTTGCGGAGAGAGTGAGGTTTCAATAAATTCTAGAGAGAGGGGGCAAAGAGTTGAGACTGAAAGCCAAGTTATTGGGAGAAATAAAATTCATGCTTAGAAAAGACAAGTAAGATCTCATTTACATAGTTAACTGCAATTGACTTCATAGTGGTGATATATGCAACACAAAGTAGTTAAACAGATGGTCTGATGCAATAAATTAAGTTTCAGAATAGGAAAAGCAAAAATTTCCAAGATTGACGCGTAGAATTTGATGTACTTATATATCAATGAGTTTTATAATTTACAAATGTCTATTCATGCCACCAGGTTTCATTACATGGCTGTGGCAGATAATAGGCAAAGATATATGCCCCTACCAGATGATCGGCTACCTGGAAGAGGTCAAGAGCTGGCTTACCCGGAAGCAGTTCTTCTTGTTGATCCTGTGGAGCCTGAATTTAAAGGAGAAGTACAGTCAAACAGCCTCTTCCTCAAGAAAATTTCTGAGGGCAATGTTTTCTTTATGTAGAAGTACTGTGCCTCAGCTTGCTGACAACACCCTAATAAATCTGTTTTGTTCAGGTGGATGATAAGTATCAATACATAATAAGGTGCATGGTTGGATATGTTTTGACCCACCTGTTGGCTTTTGGCAAATTTCACCTAGCAATGAATTCCGGAATGGAGGATCCTTCAAACAAGACCTGACCTCCCATGTGAACCCTACCACTCTTGCAGTAAGTAAATGCTATTTAGAGAGGATCCTGGAAAAACACTTATATGTTAAGAATTCACTATAATCATAAAAAACTTCCATAGAATTAACAAGTGTGCACATTGAAACAGAATCTAGTGGCACAACTAGAGTATTGCTGATTGCTTTTCTCTCTGCATGTAAAAGAATTAGAACTTCCTTTATCTGAATTGTATATCAGATATAACGGCCATACAAATACTACACTTCCGTTTCTGCAAGTAACGTGAGACCAACTGACACAAGGGCTTACAAAATGTCTATACCAATCTGTAATTCTATGGCAGGAATAGTTAAGAGCTTCTAGAATCTCCATTAATGCTTCACCTGAATAAAAGTAGGAAGATATCCTCATTCTACACCCACTTTAATGGAACCTCTTCAAGGATTTATACTCATAGATACATGCATGTTTCCATCTATCACACCTTATAATTCAAATTTACCAAACAAATGCTACAAATTGAATATATATATACACATTAGGCTTGTTTGTGTCGCAGAAACATAGAGGGAGAAGCAAAAGCAGAACAAAATTGATCAACGACTTCAAAGAGAGATGAAGGCAGCCTGTAAATTATTGAACATTTTGGATTTCTGGGGAATAATACTCACAGTTCAATTTCTTCAGCTGCTAGAATTTCTGCAGTGTTCTTCTCAATCCCAGACTTTTGAATCCAATTCCTGTGGATACAGATAGCATAAACCTCATCAAGGTTTGCTTAGAACTTATCACCTGCAGAACTGGAACTTGAAAGGAAAGAATACCTAACCTATCATCCACTTCACATTCCTAAGGTGTGGGAGCAACAAGCAGCGACAGCGGCGCGTGGCGGGCGACAGGCGGCGAGCGGCGGTGGCGGTGGCGACGGCAAAAACGACAGTGGAATGAGGAAGCTGACAAGGATGTGGCGGATGGCAATGAGAGAGAGAGAGAGAGAAAGAGAGAGAGAGAGGGGGGGGAGAGAGCTCACGGCGCAAATGGAGGCGGAAACAATGGAGGCAGACGGACGGCAGCAGCGATTCGAATAGGGCTTCTAATTTGGGGGAGGGAAATCGTTGTAGGTTGGAAACCAGGTAAGCAATATAAATTCAATTTACCGAGGGATGTTATACTCGGTAAAACTAACAGTTTTAATTTTGAATTAAATTTAAACTTTACCGAGTGATTGAATCCCTCGGTACTGAACTCACTCGGTATTCCCTCGGTGTTCTCTCGGTAAATCATGAGAATATTCGAAAAAACTTTTTTCTCGGAAAATTATCGCAAAATACTCGGTAATTACCGAGGGACATTAATTCCTCGGTAAAAAAATATTTTTTTGTAGTGAAATATACATTATTTATTATGTAAATTTTAAATTATGATAGCTTGTTCATCTTAAATTTATTTTTTACATACTATATACTCCATATATATATTAGCATCAAATTAAAGGTAATTTCATGACATTTCATGAAGATGTATATTTCATATTTTATCCAAAATATAATTTAATGAAAATAAAAAAATATGCTTTATCTATAAAATGAGAAGAAAAGGAAGAACAATTGTAACATTAAACTTTGAGCAGTTTTTTTTCTTCTTTCTAAATTGAAAATTTCGGCAGTTTGGTTTAGGGTAGATCATGCATTTTTGTTCAATTCCAATTTTACTCTTCAAATTAAATTTATTTCCACCCACTTCTCTTTTAATATATACTAGTGTATTACCCGTCGAATTTCGACGGGTACATATTTTCTTGTAATTTATATATTTTATGTTATTCTTATGATAATTATATAAAATAATTTTTTATGTAAATTATTTATATAATTAATTAAATTAAATTAAATTAGTAGTACATTTTAAATTATATTAATGTCAACAACTTTTAGCAATTAAATTATTAATTTTGTTGAGATTATAAAAATACCCATTAATTTTCATATGAAATTTTATAAAAAGTTAACGCGTAAGAAAAAAAAGAGTAGAAATACATATAAATTTGACATAGGTATCATATAATTCCGAACTTCTAAAAGCATAACTAATTATGAAAATAATCTCGCCTGATATTTAAAAGACCATAACTGATTTATCGAACATCGTATCATTTGGAGTTTTAAGACCAACCAAGTTGTGGGCATCAGCTCGTCGCAAACTTGACAGATCACCTCTAACTTCTGAGCATCATCTTGTCTGAAACTTGAAAGAGAATCATCTCGTCTAAAACTTGAAAGAGCATCATCTCGTCTGGAGTTTTGAGCATCATCTCATCTAGAGTTTGAGAGAGCATCATCAAATATGAAATTATATTCAACCATGACTCCAATTGTCAACTATCTAACAAACATAACTCTAACAATTTAGATATTTTATTTATATATGTAATTTTATTAGTTCAAAGTCTAGAGAGAAAGGAAATAGAAGAGTTCTTAAAGCAGTAAAAGAGAGAGCGTGTGCTTTATTTCATCATCGTGGGTATTTATAGGCATTACAGTCGGGGTAAAGTAGTAAATTCGTCTGGTCATCTATTCTGCATGCTCGCCATTAAACTAATTAAGGCTATTATTAGATTATAACTTGCCAGGTCGTTGTCCCCTAATTACAGAGCTGGATTATGTCCTCATCATCCCGCTCTGTCTAGTAGCTCTGGATTTCCTTCCTTGGGGCAGACTTCTACTCTTTAGCTCCGCTCTGCTAAGTAGCTCCGCCTTCTGGCGAATTGTCTCTAGCGTGTGGCTCCGCGCTCTGGCTCCAATAGCTTAGCTCTGACTCTGGATCTGGCGACTTGGCTCTGGCTCTGACTTTAATGACTTAGCTCTGGAATCTCTGCTCTGGCAGCTCTGCTCTGGCATCTCTGCTCTGGCAACTTGGCTCTGGCCCTCTGCTCTGGTTAGCTCTGGCTCTGTCAGCTCTGCTCTAGTTAGCACTGGCTCTGGCATCTCTGTTCTGGCAACGTAGCTTTGACCCTCTGCTCTGAAAGCTCTGCTCTGGTTAGCTCTGGCTCTGGCAGCTCTGTTCTAGAAGCTCTGCTATGGCAACACTGCTCTGGAAGCTCTGCTCTGGAAGCTTTACTCTGGCAACTCAAAATGGTATTATATGGACCCAATCATCTGCAATTTACATATTCCGTCGAAAGGCTTATAACATATCTTTCACAAGTCAGAATCAAATTTTATTCAAATACGAAGCACTAAAATTACACAGCAAAAGGTTTGCTTTGCTCCCTAAACACAACAAAAGAAGAACAAAAGTACCTTGTGTTGGCTGAAAAAACACGATGAAGCGTAAATCATTATTAACTAAGGAATTTATAGCTAAAAATCTAGGTATGCAATTAAAACTTATAAATATCGGAAAAGCGTGGATTAAAAATGTAGGTATGCAATTAACTAAGGCCTAATCTGGCGATTTGGCTCTGGCTCTGACTCTAATGACTTAGCTCTGACTCTGGATCTGGCGACTTGGCTCTGGCTCTGACTTTAATAACTTAGCTCTGGAATCTCTGCTATGGTTTGCTCTGGCTCTGGCAGCTCTGCTCTGGAAGCTCTGCTATGTCAACTCTGCTCTGACAGCTCTCCTCTGGAAGCTTTGCTCTGGCAACTCTGCTCTGGCTAGCTCTGGCTCTGGCCTCTATGCTCTGGCATCTCTACTCTGGCAACTTGGCTCTAGCCCTCTGCTCTGGAAGTTCTGCTCTGGTTAGCTCTGGCTCTGGCAGCTCTGCTCTGAAAGCTCTGCTCTAGCAACTCTGCTAAAAATCTAGGTTATAAGTTTCCATTGTTAAAATTCTTTCCAAAATTTGTTCTTTCTAAAATAATAATCATTCTATATTTAAAATAGTGAAACGTGTTATTAAATTAGGAAACTAATTTAATACTTACCATAGGTGTAGGAAGAATCACGGCAGATCCGGAAATGGAGGTATCAAAATAGAGAAGTCGTCGGTGGGGTAGGGGTCGACAGCACGGTGGACGAACTCCAGGGCTCAGCGGTGACTCGGCGGCGGACGAACCGCAAGCTCAACGGCGACTATTTCGCCGGAGTCTAGAAGAAGGAACGGAAACGGGTTATAGGAAAAAGAAATCTTAGGGCTCTTGTATTTATTGCTTCGAATGGAGAATTCTCATGGGTTTAAGAAGTGGAAACAAAATCGAACTAATTAAGGAATGAAAGAGGGAGTCAGAGATGAGGCGAAGCAACGCCGCCCTTAGGACGGCGGCGACGCCGGAATTTAGAGGGAGAGAGAGGCGGGAAGTTTAAGGGAGGAATTAGGGCTCGATTTGAGTGTGCAATCGACTTTAGAGAGAGAAAAGGATTGAGAGAAGAGAGAGACAGTGAAGAGGGAGACGACGCCGATCGGATTCAGGGACGACGGCGATGGGGTGAGGAAGAGGGAGGCGTGACTTTTGTTTTAAAAGTGAGAATGAGAATATATAGATTGGATTCTCAAATGCCACGTTGGAGATTGAAATTGAAAAGAAAGAATTTGAGGCCTGCCACGTAGGCTAAGGTCTAATCGTATTATAGAATATATTATTATTATTATTATTATTATTATTATAGTAATGGACGAACAAAAACAAATAAAGTTTGCAGAAATGAAAAATATAATTTTCTTTCCTATATAAATAAAATGTATGGATTTATTTTATAAAAAATAAAAATAAAATTTTAATTATTTTGATAGACATAAAATAAGATTTTGTCTTAAATTAATCAGTTTATAGAATTTGTTCCTTATTATACAAACATGTAAATCAATGAACGGACCCGTTTATAATTTACATATACGTGCATGTCTCAATTCAAACTTAATTTAAAATTAATTTTATTGAAATTAAGAATATAAATATTATATATATATATACACACACACACACTATAATATATTGCAACATATACATATAATATGTACGCTATTGAGAAATATAAAATTAATAACAAATATACATCTAATCACTAACATTCAATTAAAATAATTTATCGTGTATAGATTATAATTTTTTTCTTATCAGACATATAAATATAATTTTTATTTAGAAAAAATAAATAATAAAATTTATTAATTTAGATTATATGTAATGTTATTATTATTATATATATACATTTATTATTAATTATATTTATTATGATTAATGAATCTTTATATAGAATGTAATAGTTAATTAATTAATAAATGATGAAGATTATATATTTATATATGGTAAATTTTGAAATGGTGAGATTTTAGATATGCCACATAGGTTAAAGCTTAATCCTATTATATAATAGACTATTTTTTTTTTCAATTTTCATTTATATTATTTTAATTAAATTTATTTAAAACACACTTCTTGCAAATTTGATCTATCCTTCCACATTACCCATCGATTTCTGATCTTCTCCTGCCACAAAACATCCATCAATTGCTTAGGGTTTCTCCGTCAGTTTAGTCACCCAATTCCGCCATGGTAGCGAGCTCGCCGCGAACAGGATCAAAGCTGCTTCTTCGGGGAAAGATCATCTCACTAATTTCCCGCACTTTCGCCACTATCGAGGAACCGGTATGTTTGCATCTCAAGCTTTCTAGGTAGGTGAAATTAATTGCTAGTGTCACGGCATTGTGAAAGATAGATTCAATTTTCGTTGGCAGGGTACTTTTGTGATTTTTCTCCAAAACAAAACCATTCGTCTCGCCTACACCCTCTCTCTCTCTCTCTCTCTCATCCAGTTAACTCCACAAAATTTTATTGTTGATTACGTGTTTAGCTGTCACAGTTTTGATTTCGCGAATTTGCGTATTTAATAGTTGAACATTGTATGTATGAAAATGTAAGCAAAAAGAGCTTCGTGTATCTGTTAGTAATTCTTGTGCAGATTATTGGATTTTTGTCGCCTTTGTGTTCTGTTAAATCGTGTCATTGTTGTTAATGGATGTTTTTGTAGCTTGTAGTGTAGTAGTCGACTATGGCTGTTAAGCTACATGGTGGTCGTTCCAGTACTCAAAAATTGTAACAGCAGTCTGTGTTTGGAAATTTGGATTTGGGGATAGCTGAAAAATAAATCAGTGGAGACATGTAATGTGTTATTTACTGTGGCTGTTGTCATATATTCGGTAATTTGTTATTTATTGTTGTATGATTGTGCTTAATACAGAGGTCTGTGCCACCAATGAAATGTGCTTACTGATAGTTTATTTTGAAATGGCCTCTAGGTAACTATAGTAACATATAAGTTGATATCAAAATGCCAATCTTGTAAGTTGTTCTCAATGTTACTTGTCCTCATTCTTTATATTATCCTGTAAAACTATAGAGTCTATATGTATATTGTCTCCAGTAGAATTTGTGAATAAACTGCGACTCATGCTATTTTATTTCGAGATGCTTGAAGCAAATGCTGCCCTCTTGTTTAAGTTGAGTCGGGTTGGTTCAACACAATATCACATCCATTAATGCAGTTAAACAAGAGGCTGCTCCAGACACAAAATGTATCTGGGAGCTAGGGAAAAAAACGCATCACATGGTAGAAGATTATATAACTGACTCTGGGGTAATGCCCTCTGTGTTGTGTGTGAATTATGTTTGCGGCACATCAGGATGGTGGTTTTTGTAGGGTGGTCCATATTCTCACGTTGTTTATAGTTATGGCGCTATACATGCACTATATACCAATTTTTACAACAAATATTTGAAATGTAACTTAAAACAATTAGTTTGGTAGTTCTTGATGATGAGATTAGTAGCAAACATATGTAAAATGATAAAATAGCATGCATAGCAGCACAAATGTTTGTACATGTTTTGTTTAGATTCTACAGATTGCATTTCATTTATGGTCATGTTCTGTTTCATTAATTTCACCAATGTTCATGCTTCAATAATTATTGCATATCATGCTAGCTTTAATAGACATTCTTGTGAATGATGCTGCTGGTTTGTTAAATTATTCATGCTCTTATTTAATGTTGAATTGTACTATGTTGTGAAAACTGCAAAACACATGTCATGGATGATAGAAGATGCAAGACTATTTTAGTTATTATAACCCTTCTCTTTATACGCGGATACCTTCTTGTTCTTATGATGATGGGTCACCACCATTATAAACACATTTTACCTAGTACAAGAGCATTTAGTAGGCAGCGTAAGTATAACATTATTGAAAAGGTCCCTAAAAAAGTTGAGTATTTGAATCGAGTTATAGCAATGCTAACTTTTAAAACACGTTGGAGGTTTAGTTCCAACCAAACATGTTGGAGTTGAGGGGAAAGTTGCCTCTTTTTTGGTAATCTTAGCACACCACACTAAGAACCTCATTGTGAAGTTTTAGACGTTTCGGAAATACCATAAGTCGTAGTTTTTTTATTTAGTATTATATGTTTTATTGCGGGCTCCAACATCTCTAGTTAGTAACCCCAATGCCCGTGCCTAAAGATGAAACTATTGAACAATGGAAACCTTTTATGGTACTTATACTAATGCTAGCTATTATGCAATTAATTTACTAAGTCTGTGATAGTACATGCTAATTATATAGGATTTGTTTTTTAGGGATGCTTAGGTGCTTTAGATGATATGTATATACCAGTTACGATACCTCTGATGTCCCTTGCTATAGAAATAGAAAAGGATTCATTTTTGTAAATGTGTTGGGTGTTTGTGATCGTAATGTGAAGTTTGTCCACATGCTAAGTGGATGGGAAAGATTTATATTCGATTACCATTATTTCTTTTGTTACAACATGCACGAGCTAATTAATATAGTGGATTGTTCCGTTCTGGGGCAGATGTCAACGTGACCCGTAGCTACAGTAGCTCCTGTCCCTTTAGCAGCACATATTGATGAATACTCTGAAGGAGAACACCAGCTATGCCATGATCAAGCGAACCTACGAACGCGCATTTCACATAAAGCAGCTCATATCATACTCTGGTACCCTCCCGATTTCAAGTTGTTTCTATATGTATCTCCCTCTCCCTCTGGTTAATAATTCATGTCATTTGTTTGTGGAAACTAAGTACATAACTATTCTTTGCGACTTTGACATAGTACATAATTTGATTTTATTTTACTAAAAATTATGAAAGCATAATTTTTTATCCATTTCATTTGCTACCAGGGAAAGAAAATTGATTTATAGCATTAATTAATATACACTGAATTTCATATGATTCGTTTTTCTTATTTCTTACCAAATCAAACGCAACAGTGGCTAAATATGTTCAACAAGAATGTAAAAGCAAAAAAAAAAAAAGAAGAAGAAGAAGAAGAAGAAGAGGAAAGAAAGCGAGAATTGTAAAAAGAATGAAAAAAGCTTTTTTAGGGTTACTTATTACGCCAAATTATGATTCGGTTTTTGCCAAAATTCATACTCTAGAAGTGTTCTGGTGTTGGAAGTTCCAGTTGAACTCTGCTATAATATCAAACGTAAGGTTGAACTTCTTAGATTAACATTCTAATAATGTTGTCTATTCTTTATGATAGATAAATGATGAAGTTGGGATAAATTTGCAGATTACATTGATCTGGATATTCTGACCAAATTTATTCTGAAGCACATTCTATGGACTGAAGCCAGTAGATCCCTCTTACACAATCCCAAAGTAACACAATGTTTACTACATTGCAGTTATAACACTTTCTTTATAACATCCCCAGTTTTTTTAAGAATAAAATAATGTTGTTTAATAGGTAAAATGACGTGGTTTTAGCGTGCATATTGGATAACTTTAGCTGGAAAATTTTGAGAATGTTGTGAATCCCTCTTATGGGATCAGTTTCTTGCAGTAAAATGTCTTAAGTCGAGACCTTGGTTGAATCATCCACAGGAAGCCTCTCTGTGCCCATCGTTTAAATCATAGAGGATAAGAAGTCTCAAGTGGTGTATGCCAGAAGCCCTCTATCCAGAAATGAAACGACAAAGGAAACAAGATTTCCTCACATATCTACCATCACAAATCATCACCAGTATCCTTTCAAGCCTTCCCATTCGAACCATTGTACAATACAAGTGTGTTTGCAAACAATGGCTCCATCTGCTTGAGACTGATGAGTTTGTCCGTTCACATCTTGCTATATCAGTCCCCACTCTGGCTGTCTTGACACCAACATGGAAACCATGTCCGAACTCAATTTCTGAATCTGAATATGGAGAGAGGACTCGCAGCCTACCTGTCATCCTACAGAGAGACTCAAGTTTGTGCATAGTTTTCGAATTTGAAGATGACCAAAATCTTGAGCGCCACGATCATCACTTCAGCCCACTGACCAATTTTGATTTCCCTCACAGTGCAGAAATAAAGGGTTCTGCTAATGGCTTGCTTTTTCTATCCAAGCCTCGCAGTGAAGCTCACAGTGAAGATCATTATGTATGTAATCCGATTACCCGTGAGTATGTTGAGGTTCGTTGCCCTAAAGAATTAGTCCATCTGTTTCCAAACCAATTCACTTGTCCTGAAGTTGAGTTGTTTTTCCCCCGTTATCCTCAACCTGCAACTTATGGATTTGGAGCGAGCAAAATAACTGGCCAACATAAGGTGGTGCGGATTTTCCATGGTCGTGTCACTGCTCCTGGAGGGAGGAGGATCGTTCCTATATTTGAGTGTCATGTTCACACTCTTGGAACAGGATCTTGGAGACGTGTTGAATCTAGTGCCCCGTTCCAGTATAGTACTGATGCCACTTGTGTATTTCTTAATGGTAATCTTCACTGGATAGTATCGGATGCTGTTAGCGACCTTTGGATTTCGTGCTTTGATCTTGAAACAGAACGTTTTAGCATCTTTCCTACTCCTCTCCTTTATGAAGAATGCGACGCACTTATTGTGGGCTTGTCGGTTTTGGGGGATTGCCTGTGCTTATGTTATCACACTGAGGAAGATGAAACTGTTATATGGCTGATGAAAGAATATGGAGTTGACGAATCTTGGACAAGGGAATATGTCTTCAACATAAAGGAATATCCTAATATTGAAGGCTCTAGCTCTATTTGTCCTATCAAAGTTTTCAAAGATGGTGACATTTTGATGTCACTAGATGACGGGGACGAACTCATCTACTACTCCAACAAGACTCAAACTGCTCATGAAATTAGTCTCTCTGGTGTAGTAGATGGTGAACTTTACTCGATCCTTTTCACTCCCAGTTTTCTTTCACTCAAAAGTTTGAAAATGGAGAATGTTATCTCATTTTGATTGTTTGTATTTCAAGAAAGCAAATCTGCATTGCTTTTGCAGTAGATGAAACCTAAGTATATGTTGATGTATATGTGATTTTCATGTTTGAGGTTTGCAAGTTTCATTTGTTTTTTCTTTTCCTTAAGTATGTAATATTCCTTTTTCTTTTGTTAGGAAATCAGGGAGTTGTATTGACTAGGAAAAGAAAAATAGGGAGTCATATTACTCGTAAAACAGAGAGAAACAGTTTCTGAACATTGTTTATTTGTAAGATCATGCAGTTGGATTTGTTAAATTGTTATAGTAAAAATTTTGTACATTACTTTCAATATAAAAAGGAAGCTCAGTCGTAGAACTATAGATCTCTTTCTGGAATTGATTTTTGATAATCAATAAAGAGATAATCTAGTCCATTATTTTGACCCACAGAGTATACAATTACTATGTACATACATCACATCTCTGATGCATAGGGACTATTGTAATACACCACACATATTTAAGCAACACATTATAATTATTAATTTAATTAATATTTAAATTTACCTTTCAGTATTTATAGATAAACTAGTGTGTAACCCGTCGAAATTCGCGAGTTATTATTTTGTATTATTATTTAAATTATATGATATTATTTTATATAATAAATTATTTTTAAATTAATTTAATTTGAGGTAATATAATTGAAATTATATTAATCTGAACCATATTTTTTGATTAAATGTTAACTTTTTATTATAATAATAAATATTATTTTTATATAAATTTTTATTTAATAATGTTCTGAAAAATGTCGATATAAGATTGAAGATTTTCTTCATCTGAGCATCATCTTGTCTAAACTATGTAGGATCATAGCATCATCTAACGCCTGAAAGACGATATCTAACGTTTGAACACTAGACTTTTGAGCATCATCTCGTGTATACCTTAAAATACAAAAAATGAGTTTTTATACGTCAATTTTTTTAACACCACTATTTGGAGCTTTAAAACTCAAAGTTGACTTGTGAGATTGTATGATTTGGAGCTTTCAACATCATAACTAACTTGTAAACATTATTTTGTATGGAACTTGAAAAAAATTTGCCCAAAATTTTATGCATTATTAGCTTCAAATATTATAATTGGGTTCCGAGAATCATATCGTTTGGAGTTTGAAATAACAAATTTAACTTGTGAGTATCATCTCATTTGAACTTTTAATGACCATAACTACGTTACAAAAATTATCTCATGTGCAGCTTTAAAGATCATTATCATCTTAAGCTTGTAGGATCATAACTACTTCTAAACATATATATTGTATGCAACTTGAAAAATCTAGACAAATGCTTGTGCATTATTTCATGTGCAGTTTGAAATATCATAAATGAGTTTCGAGCACCACCCCGTTCAAAAGTTGCAAAGAACAAAATTGAGTTGTGAACATTATCTCATATGAAGTTTGAAATACCATAACTAAGTTTTGAAAATCATCTCATATGAAGCTTAAGAAACTTGATTCGAGATTCAAGTTGTATTAATTTATTTAGTAATTTGATTGATAAATTTTCAAAAATCAATGTGTATCCAAATTTTATTTTTAGAAATAAATACAAATATATATTATTTTATAACTAAATGAAATTGAATAAATGATTTACTTAATCACACCAATTTATTTTTTAAAATTAAATTAATTAAATTATGTGTACAATTAAATAAATTTGGTCAAATTGAATTGACAAAGCAATTCGAATTCTATTAATCTCAATCATACCGCCAATTAAATGTAAATTTTAATTTGGAGAGCAAGAACTTCTTCGTGTATAGGATTTATTTTGGTGAAATCTTATAAAAAAAATCAATGTGAAATGAGGTGATTTATATGAATTCTTCACCCGATTGAGATTATTATAAATTTGATAGATGATTAAAGATTTCAAATACTATATTTTAACATCATATCATTTATTGTTCTTTATCTAAATTCTTCATTTATGCATTACTAATTTCATAATTTATTATTATTATTATTATTATGGACGATACGAAAACAAATAAAGTTTTTAGATATGAAAAATATATTTTTCTTCACGATACAGATAAAATTTATGGATATATTTTGTAAAAAATTAAAAATAAAATTTTAATTATTTTGATAGACGTAAAATAAGATTTTATTTTAAAGTATTCATTTGATAGAATTTGTGTTTATTATGCAAACATGTAAATCAATGATCGGACTCGTTTATAATTTAAATACACGTGCATGTCTCAAGTCAAACCCAATTTAAAATTCATTTTGTGTGGGTAGTGGTTCCGCCTGCGTGCGGTTGTTTTCCCACCTTTTTGTGCTGTAGAGGTCCCGCTTGCGTGCGGGTTGCTTATTAGATTATTATATTAGATACCCTCTTGTAATTCTAAAAAAATCAATCATTTTATTGAAAATTAAGAATATAAATACTATATATATAAATTAATTCATACAATATAATATATTGAAAAATATACATCTAATTACTACTCCCTCCGTCCCGCTAAAGTTGGCTACATTCGTTTCGACACGGAAATTAAGAAATTGAGTGTTATATGTTTTAATAGAGTGTGGCCTACAATTGTTGACCAAATTAGTGAGTAATTGTTGACTTAATTAAAGTAATTTTGGCATTTTTATAAAGTGGCCTACAATTGTTGACCAAATTAGTGAGTAATTGTTGACTTAATTAAAGTAAACTTTTGCCATTTTTAGAAAGTGACCAACTTTAGTGGAACACCCAAAATAGAAATGTAGCCAACTTTAGCGGGACGGAGGGAGTAACATTTAATTAAAAACATTTATCGTATATAAATTATAATTTTTTTTTCTTGTCAGACATGTAAATCTAATTTTTATCGAGATAAAATAAATAATAAAAATTATTAATTTAGATTATATGTAATGTTAATATAATATATATATATCTACAATTAATTATATTTATTAAGATTAATGAATTTTTATATGGAATATAATAGTTAATTAATTGATAAATGATGAAGAATATATATGGTAAGTTTTTGAAATGGAGCGATTCTAAGTATGCATGTAAGCAGGGGCGGAGCCAGACTTTCGATTCAGGGGGGTCCAAAATTTTTTTAACGTAACTTTGAAAGTGTGGCGAAGTAAATCACTCATCTTTTTTAATTTTTGAAATTCCATCCCTCAATTTTTTCGATTGTCGAATTGTTAACTTGAAGTTTGTGTGAATTATTTCTCCATGTAATATTCATGTTACGATGTATTTTGCAATAAAATTACTACATTTTGAAAATTATGGTGCAAATACAAGATGCAGTCTCTTTCTAATTTGGAAAAAAAAATTAATTGAAATTGTACGAAACGACGTCGTTTAGGCCTCACAAAAACGACGTCGTTTTTACTAATTCACGTAAGTTGCAATTCAACACTTTGACGATCGAAAAAAAATAGGGGACGTAATTGAAAAAATTGAAAAAATAGTGATTTAATTCGCCACAGTCAAAAGTCACGTTAAAATTACAAATTTGAAATAGTTTGTGATTTTATTTGCAAAAATCTCATAAAACTTTGTAAGACAAAGTAACTTTCAATATCAAATTAAAAAAATAAATCTCTAGAATCCAATCCAATCATGATATGTATAAATTAATTATGTACTCACTTCTTCAAAACGTCTTAACTCTAAATATTGCATACCAATTACAGTTTAAAATAGCTCAACATAATAATAATGTAGATAAAATATATATTTTTTATTTTTAATATAAAAATACGAAAATACCCCTATTATTTTTTAAAATCCCAGGGGGGCCCAGTAACCCCCCTGCCCCACCCCTAGCTCCGCCCCTGCATGTAAGTTAAGGCTTAATGGTATTATAAAGAAGATAATAGATAAATTGACTCAATTAATAAGTAAAAGTTTTAATTGTTAAAAGTTACTACAAATAACCCTAGAATCTACCCGGTTGCGGCTGTCAGTCTGTCACTTCACTCACCAGTGGCAAGTCACAACTACAACCGCTACACACGAGTTGATTCACGGCGGCGCCACCACCACCAACCTAACTCATTGGTCATGTGAATTCACGGCGGAGAAGGTAAGCTAGCTTGTCTCGTTACGTCTCGCAACTTTGCTCCTTCAATTTTTTTTCTTCCGAAAATGTGCTCCTTTTCTGAGTTATATGATTCTGGATTCTATACTTGTTTCTTATATTCTTTCGTCTATTCCTTTTGTTGGTGTTGTGTGAAGAGGATTGCGTAACAAATGTCGCAAATTCTCATTTAATCGATTGGGGTTACTTATTACGCCTAAGTTTGATTCGGTATCTGGCGAAACCCCTATCCCTATTGATGTTACGAATTCTGGTATCCTATCAAACATAAGGTTGTATTTCTTAGACTAACATTCTAATACTGCTGTCTGTTCTTTTAGGGATATATACTGAAGAATTGGGGATAAGTTTTGCAGACAACTTTCTTATTATTGCTGGAAACAAGATAAATTTACTTGAATTCACAATTAGCACACAATATTTAAAACGTTACAATTATGACACTACGCTGTTTAGTAGGTAAAATGACGTCGTTTTAGGGTGCATATTGGATAATTTTAGTTGGAAAAGTTTGAGAATGCTCTTAATCTCTCTTATTGGGATCAGTTTCTTGCAGTAGAATGATCCACTGGAAGCCTCTGTGCCCATTTTCAAATCCTACACAAGGAGAAGTCTCAAGTTGGTGAACGCCGGAAGCCCTCTATAGTCTATCCAGAAATGAAACGAAAAATGAAACGGGATTTCTTCACATATCTACCATCAGAAGTCATTATTAATATCCTTTCAAGACTCCCTATTCGAACCATTGCACGAAGCAAGTGTGTTTGCAAACCATGGCTCCATCTGCTTGAGACTGATGAGTTTGTCAGTTCCCATCATGCTGAATCGGTCCCCACTCTGGTTGTCTTGACACCATTTTGGACACATAATCCGTTCTCGTTTTTTGAATATGAATATGTACGTAGAGAGACGCGTTGTGAATCCCACACCATGGTTGATAGGCAAAGTTTGTGCACAGTTTACGAATTTGAAGATGATCACAATCTTAAGCAACGCGATCTTCAGTACAACCAGCTGACCAGATTTTATTTCCCTCACAGAGTAGAAATAATGGGTTCTGCTAATGGCTTGCTTTTTCTATCCAAGCAGTCTGAAGTTCATTATGTATGCAATCCGATCACCCGTGAATATGTCGAGGTTCATTTCCCTGAAGAATTAATCCAACCCTGTCCAGAAGATGAGGAAGATGAGGTAGATCCTGAAATTCTCGAGGAGCCTGTCTACGATGATCATCAATCTGTCACCTACGGATTTGGAGTGAGCAAAATAACTGGAAAACATAAGGTGGTTCGGATTTCCCATGGCTTTGTCACTGATCAAGGAGGGAGGAGGATCATTCCTAAATCTGTGTGTCATGTTCACACTCTTGGAACAGGATCTTGGAGACATGTCGAATCTGGTGCCCCGTTTGAGTATAGTGAGCGTACCTCTTGCGTGTTTCTTAATGGTACTCTTCACTGGATAGTATCAGATTCTTATAGCAAACTGTGGATTTCTTGCTTTGATCTTGAAGAAGAACGTTTTCGCACCTTTTCTACTCCTCCCATTTATGATGAAAGCCATGATCTCCTCGCAGGCTTGTCTACTTTGGGGGATTGCTTGTGTTTATGTGATAACACTGGGGAAGATGGTGAGACTGTTATATGGTTGATGAAGGAATATGGGATCAACAAATCTTGGACAAAAGAGCATGTCATCTACATAAATGAAGATCTTCTTATGGATGGGTCTGAACTTGTTTACCCTCTCAAAGTTGTCAAAAATGGCGACATTTTGATGTTACGAGAAAGCTCACAACTCGTCTACTACTCCAGCAAGACTTTTATTGCTGAACCACTTCACTTCCCAGATGAAGATTCAGATGAAGATCCAAATTCTGATCCTGTTTACTCAATCCTTCTCACTCCAAGTTTTCTTTCGCTCAAAAGTTTGAAAATGGACAATCTTTTCTCATTCTGATCGTTTGTATTTGAAGAACGCAAATCTGCAGTGCTTTTGCAGTAGATGAAACCTATGTTTCATGTTGATGAATGGGGCTTATTATGTGTGCTTTTAATGTCGGGGTTATAAATTTCATCTTTTTGTTTTTATTTTTTTAATATCTAAGCTTCCTTGTTCTTTCGTTATTGTTTTTTGAGAGGCCTTGTTCTTTTGTTATGATACTGGGGAATTTCATTGCTCGTAAAAACAGAGAGAAGCAAAGTTCTTTCTATGCATTGTTTTATTTGTAAGTTCATGCAGTTGGATTTGTTAGTTTAGAAAATAATTACTATCAATATAAAAACGAAGCTCTATCACATAACTATTTCATCACTTTTCGGAATTAAATATAATGATAAGCAAACGGATAGTCTCAGCCCATCATTTATTAGTACTTATTACTTATTAGTCTCAAGCTCAATCACAACTATTTCACCACTTTGAGGCCTCCCCTTAATTTTGAGTATGTATACTTTACATATCTCTATTTATATGTGATTTTAAAATGATATTTAATTATTAGTCCACCAAAAATAAAAAATAGGGGCAAAGATAAAACTAGTTCATTGGATGAATGATTATTTTTTTGAGATAATTGATAATACATAAGACATCTTTAAGAACACAAGTAATGGTAGAAATTATAATAATCTTTTATTTTTACCCCCTTAGGCCTTACCTTTGGGAGCCTAGCTCCCATATTGGATCTAATTGTATGCATCATCTTAAGCTTCATTCTTAATACTTTATTTTCCCTAAGATAATCCGATAGATGATTGACACCAATTGGATTGAATCTATGTTCGTTGAATTTCTATGTAATTAAATTTAAATTCATTAAATATAAAATGTCTTTTTTAATTAATAAATTATTAATTTATTGATTAATTAATGTCTCTCTAAAATAAATAAAAAAATTCACGGTATTTAGGTATTAATTAATTTATAGAAGTTCTATGTATTAGTACGTAATTTTATCTATACTAGGAAAATATTTTTATATTTCATTATATATAAAGTTGATACAAATTCAATTATTATATACAGTTGATACAAATTCAATTATTATTATTATATAAAAAAATACTACTCCTTGCTAAATATATTTCAGTTTAATATAAAAAAATAAAGAAGAATTCACAATCTAAAAATTGATATTGTGAAAAAGAAAAAAAATTATAACATAAGTTTAAAGAAACATATAAAAATAAAATAAAAAAGAATTAAAATAGATTTATTAAACATAAAGAGCGGAAAGACGAGAGAAAATTTTCTTAAGTTTTAATATTTAAATAAATATAATTTTACATTTAAAATTCAATATTTGCATGACATATATCAAATTAAAGGTCTTGTCATGATTAAATTGATATGCATATCAAATATTTTATAATTAGTCGAATTTCACAATTAAAAAAAAAAGAAGTTAAAGAAAAAGAAAATAAAAAGTAGTATAATTTATGAATTAATCTTTAATTTTATTATAATTACAAATATTTCATTTAAATTTGAAATTGATTTTTAATTGAAAGTTGTGTTTGTCTCTCTCAAGTTTCCCTAAATCCTAGCCGCTGCTGCTACTTAGGGCTGGTAATCGGTCCGGTTCGGTTATAACCGAACCGGTTTACCGGTTAACCAGAACCGAATTACAGTCGAACTAATAACCGAAAACCGAACTGAATTACAGTTCGGTTAACCGATTAACCGGTCCGGTTAACCGGATCGGTTAATCGGTTAACCGAATTAACCGGTTAATTCCAACAAACCTCTTGCAAACCCAAACTGTACACAAACCCAAACTCTCTCTGCATCTACGGTTTTCAAATTAAAGTTTTAGAAAGCAGCTACCGCCTTCTTTCCCTTCAGCCCGCCACCGTCGCCGGAGTTCGCGACACCGAGGACGTCACGCGGCCTCACCTGACGGATCCCGCCGGTCGTCGGCGCGTTGGTGTCCAAGCCAGAGTCAAAGAGAGAGGCGCTTCAGAGGAGGAAGCGTGTTCGCTGCGACAGAACAAGTCCGCCGCTGTGCAGGCCGATGAGCATCAACCTCGCCGGATTGTGTGAAGGCAGCGGCGATCTGCGATGAAGGGGAACTAGGGCTCAGTTTGGGAAATTGAGAAAAGAGCTTGAGAGGAAAGAAGACGAAGAACGGAAGAAGAGGGCGGCGCCTAACAACATGGACCAGTCACCAGAATTCCCAGCGCCCGGTGGCGCGGCCGATTTTGGTGTGGCGTGAGAGAGACATAGGTGGGCAGACATTGTTCTGTCCGTGAGCTTTGAAACGTGGGAGAGAAAAGAGGGAGGAAGAGGTTTGAGCGTGAATTGAGTGAGAGAGAATTGGGCTTTTGATTAGGAAAAGTTGGGCCGCATTCTTAGAAAAAATTTTAATAGAGATGGGCTGATTTTTTAATTCTAATATAATAAAATATAAATTTATTAATTAATTTAATAAATAAACCGGTTAATCGGTTTAACCGGTTAACCGACCGGTTAAACCGATTAACCGGTTAACTGGAAATATAGTAACCGAAAACCGAACCGAACCGGTAAAAACCGGTTATCGGTTAACCGATAACCGGTTTTTTCGGTTCGGTTACGGTTTTAACCGGATAACCGAAACCGGTTTACCAGCCCTACTGCTACTGCCGGTTATGGTACGCCGACTCTGAACTTGCCCCTTATCTCTTCCAACACCCGAGGAATTCTGCCTCTGACGAGATAAAGAATACTGGTATCCGGAAATTATTGCCGGCAATGGGCCACCCTCTGAAATTAGATGGAACTTCAATCGGGCGTGATGTCTCAGCCATTGCATGAATCATTCCTTGTGGATGGAGGTAGCCATTTGTTTCATGTTGAATTTGGTTATGAGAGCTTACCTTTTGTCTTGGGATCACAGGCCACGCTCAGGATACTTGCCGTAAACTTAAAAGGGAAGTTCAGCCTGCCAGGAAGGAGGTAAGGATATCACGTCCGCCGATGAGAAACAGGCTGCCACGTCCTATTAAGTTAGCTGATCGCCAAGTATGGCAGAAATCTATGGAGAATGGAAGAAGAGCCTAGCGACAAGCCATATCTGGACCAGACCTGCTTCAAGCAATTATAGTTCCGGACATTCAGATGCTTAGCAAACAATCCCAGGCTCTGCCCGAGAAAGATGTTATTGCGGAGCTTTCCGTTCTGCCGGTTACGACTACGCCCCCACCAAGTCGAGGTCACCAAATATGAGTCCTATTTGTGATGATGATACGGATCAAGTGGCGGAGAAGGTCTCTACAGCCAATCCTTCTGCTAAAGATATTAACCTTCTAGAGCTGGAAAATGCTAATGAAATTAGCAGCTTGGAGGAACAGGTTAGTCAGGGGATTCAACTTTTAGTTGAAACATCACAGGCGCCGCCAAAGTGCGGACGGGGTTGCCCACCAAAGAGTATGGGACATGAGCAATTGCAACATGCTACAGGTCTTGTGCCAGAAGATAGCACAAAATACCGCTTCAGAAAAACGGTGGAGGTAGGTCATAAGTCAAGGGTTTATGTTGTTAACCACAGTTACGACGATGATATCCGTGCTATGAATAATACTACCAATATACAATGGTCGGATGAAGTGGAGTTGGGTGACACCCAATCCACAACTGATACACTTTCTTGATAGGTGAGTTTTGCGGCTGAGGATTTTTCTGAAACGCTTTGAGTGCTGCATTGTTTTGTTTTTTAAAGGATATCTTCCTTGGCGTGTTCGCTCGACATCTCTTGTTGATTTCTTTTGATAGACAAACACTCTTTTATCGAGGCTCGGGTCCTTAGTCTGCTATCTTATTCTTTCAAGAGTTTTTTTGGTCACATTTTCTCTTTCTTTTTATTTATAAAATCTTAATTTAATTTATATATTACTCCCTCCGTCCCGCCGAGCTTGAGTTGTAATCCTTTTCAAGCCGTCCCAACGAGATTGAGTCGTTTTATTTTTTAGCAAAAATTAGGGAAATTAATACCCTAATTAAAGCTACTAATTACACCCTTATTTTTTCAACCTATTTTCACTCTCCCTCTCTCAAACACATTCTCTCTCTCTCAAGCACAACACACCTATCTCCCTTTCGACTCCTCTGCCGTCGACGGAGGCCGGCAGTTGCTACATCTCTCGGCCTCTCGGCCTCTACAATCACACCTCTCTCCCTCTTGGCTCCTCTGCCTCTCCCGTCGAGACGGTGCCGTCGATGGTGTAGAGGATGTCGCTTGCCCTGCCCAGTGCCCAGCCCTCGCTAGTGGTGCCACCGAGCTGAATACCACCGATTTCGGGCCGAAAGGAGCATGAACCTAAACCGGCCTACCTTATTGTTGAAGGGCCGATTTTCGGGCCCTGAGCCGGGCCGAAAATCGGTGATTTTCGGGCTTTTTTTTAAAATTATTTTTTATGAAATTAAATGATTTGTGATGAAATCTCAAATTTTTTACTTAACTTAAATATCGTAAATAATATAATAACTTACAAACAAGTCAAGTGACAATCAAAATAATTCTTATATAGTTATATTATATGTGTGGAAATTTGGAATTGTGGAAATCTATAATAAGTTATAAACATAAAACATGTAATATTTTTTATGTCATCTTTTTAAATTAAATGACTTGTGCTGAAAATTTATAAATATGACAATTAATATATTTTTTGAAATAATATTTTTTATGTCATTTTAAATAATACTTGTGACTTGTGTCATGTTAAATAATATTTTTTATGTCATATTTTTAAATTTATAACAAGTTATAAACTTGACAATCAAAAAATATTTTTAAATTAAATGACTCGTGTTGAAAATTTATAAACATGGCAATTAATATATTTTCTGAAATAATATTTTTTATGTCATCTTAAATAATACTTGTGACTTGTGTCATGTTAAATAATATTTTTTATGTCATATTTTTAAATTTAGGGTTAATAGTATTTTATGTCCCGAACTTTCGACATTTTCCATAAAATGTCCCGAACTTTCATTTTCTCTTAAAAAGTCCCGAACTTTCAACTTTTTCCATAAAATATCCCGCTATATAAAATTTGGTTACAGAAAGATGACTTATCTCGCGCGGATGAAATATTTTGAAAACCACTATTGTTGAAAATCATATTATGAACCACCGTTGTTCAAAATATTGATAGTTCAGAGTTTTTTGGCATCTTTTCATCATCAGATTTTGTATAGCGGGACATTTTATGGAAAAAATTGAAAGTTCGGGACTTTTTAGGAGAAAATGAAAGTTCGGGACATTTTATGAAAAACGCTTAAAGTTCGAGACATGAAACACTATTAACCCTTAAATTTAAAACAAGTTATAAACTTGACAATCAAAAAATATTTTAAAATTAAATGACTTGTGTTGAAAATTTATAAACATGACAATTAATATATTTTTTGAAAATATATTTTTTATGTCATCTTAAATAATATTTGTGACTTGTGTCATGTTAAATAATATTTTTATATCATATTTTTAAATTTATAACAAGTTATAAACTTGACAATCAAAAAATATTTTTAAATTAAATGACTTATGTTGAAAATTGAAATACAATAAAAGAAAAATAATTATAACACATTGACAATCAAAATAATGCATAAAAATTGATATCTTTATTGAATTTATTCTATGTACAAAAAAAATATTACAAGTCAAGGATATAAATTACAATATTCAAAATTGAATAAATAAACTAACTAATACTAACTAAATAACTAATTCACTATGATAAATCCAAAAGAAAGTTGTCTAAAATGGGGAAAAAAGATAAGGGCAAATTGCATGAAAATACCCCACTTTTTTCCAAATTTGATTTTTGACAATCTTTTTTTTTGTTGCAAAAATTTGAACGAGCTTTCCATTTGTTGCAATGTCCGTCCGGAGATACCTTTCATTAAGGCTTTCATTTCATTGCATCCATGTAGTGATATGATAGACATTGCAACAAAAAATTGCATGGAAGGTATCTCCGGACGGACATTGCAACAAATTGAAAGCTCGTTCAAATTTTTGCAACAAAAAAAAAGATTGTCAAAAAATCAAATTTGGAAAAAAGTGGGGTATTTTCATGCAATTTGCCCAAAAGATAATTAAGGGCTTGAGCTCAATTTTAATATAAATATTAAAATTGAGTGGCCTACGTATCTTCATTGAATAATGAAGAATCAAAGCCCACGTAGTTCTCTTACGTTAAGTTACCTAATCGTAGTCCTCCTCGGCCTCAGATCGTTCGGACTCGGTGAATTTATCGTTTGGGCTCTCGTCGGCTTGATCCCCTTGGTTCTCTTTGCAACTCGGCTTTGGACCAATCATCAAGCAACATGGTGGCCTCCATGTTTCGAGGATCCATGTTGCTTCTTCTTTCGTCCAAGACAAGTCCACCAACGCTAAATGCTTGCTCGACGGAGACCGGAACCGCGAATAACTCCTTGCCCATGGTGACGAGTATGGGATATTCCCTCTCGTGCGTGGACCACCATTTCAAGACATCCAATTGTTGACCACCTACATTTTTGAAAGCAAATGCACTAGACAAATATATATCTAACTCGTTAGTAGTATAGCTCATTTGTGTATGCATAAATGAATAAGCGGCTTGAGCCCATTCGTTTTGATCAAAACTACTTCCTAAAGTGGAGGAGCCATATTGACCTTGTGAACTAGTAGTACCACTTGAAGAGTATGAGGGGTTTGCAAGCATATATTTTTGTTCATAGTCATTAAACAAGGTCCTAATTATGTTATCTATTCTAAGTTTAATATCATCTAATGCGGGAATGTACCATTCTAGCACTCCATTATTTGTTAATCTTTTCTCATAAATATCCCTAAAGGTACTATAATAAATTTCTAACATGCGATAAATACCGGAAATTTTCATTATAGGATCTAAAATCTTAGCAACTAAAAAAATATCGGGAATTTCAAGAAAATATTTAAGCCACTTAAGGATCATTTGATATGATACGTCCTTCAAATCGGGTTTTTATAACAATCATTTAAAGCAATACCAATATACATTCAATGTTCTAAAACTTTAATACTATTGCAATAATAAATACTGGATAAATCTGTAGTAGCATTTTGAAAAACCTTTAAAAGTTGAAATAAACTACCACGTCTTTTCTAATAAGAGTGCAATAAAAGCAAGTTAGTCTCGGGAGTTGATCTAAAAAAATCACATAAATGATCAATTTGTTCCATGGTAGATGCAAGCATGCCAAATGTTGAATTCCAATGTGTAGAAACATCTTTAACAAAATTCGTAAATCGAATTTTTTTAACACGACAATATTTTTGTCATTTTTTGCCAATACTAGCTTTTCTATGCAAAATATTAACGGCTTGTCTAATTGGATCAACATCATCATTAATAAGAGAATAAGCATCTTGTACACATCTATTTAAAATATGAAAAATACACCGAACATGAAAATACCTACAATTAAAAGAGGGTGAGCATGCGACAACTAACTCGGGAATGGAGGCGGTGTTGGCAGATGCATTATCAAATCCAACAGAAAATATCTTATTTAATATGCGATACTCATTTAAAACAGAAATAATCAATTGAGCAATATTAGTAGCATTATGTATTTCATTAAAATCTCTAAATGCAATTAAACGTTTTTGAATTAACCAACTTTCATCAACCCAATGACAAGTAACACCCATATAAGAATATTTTTTTGGTAAGAATCACTCCATATGTCGGAACATATAGAAATTTTTTTGATTTAAATTCTTAAAATATTTTCTTAAATCATGTTTTTTTTTCTTCGGCTTGTCGCCTAATAACCTTGCACATAGTAGTTCGACCAATTTTTTGGCGGAAGGATTATAAACATTTTTCATAATATGTTCAAAATATATTTTATCGGCAAACATAAAAGGCAAATGCTTCATTGAAACAAAACGAACCATGTAATTTTGAGCATTTTGTGGATCAAATTTCCATAAAACATTACCTTGGCCTTGGAAAGCTTCGGGATGTAGTTGAGTTTGAGTTGTATAGATTCCATACTCGATGGCATGCTTACTCTCCATGACCCATGTGCCTTGAGAGGGTGCCATAGCCCCCTCCCGCTTGCCATTGGTAAGTAGCATTGCAATAGTTGCAATAGGCAATGAACCTCTCGGGAGCATTTGGAACATCCTTTGGCTTTTTAGGAGCGGGTACTCTCCTAAAATGTTTTGTGAAAATGTTAGAAGTAAGTGATTTACCCTTACCCTTACCCTTACCTCTAGTGGGATGGATTTTCTCCTCCACGTTGTGACGTGCTTGCTCGGCTTCCTCATCCGCCTCTTCGCTATGCAAAGTACGTGCATAGGCTTCATCCTCCTCTTCTTGAAGTTGTCTAGCATATGCTTCACCCGCCAAATCGGCAGCCTCCCGGCGTGCGCCGTAAGGTCCTCGTTCAACAAGCGCTTTCCACCTACTCCTAGAGAATGATGATGGAACTTGAACATTTTGAGTAAAAGCGGGCGAAGTGGGAGTGCTATCAATATCTTCTTCGGGGTCGACATTGATAGACTTACCACGGTTACCACTACCATAAGACACGATAACAAATAAACAAGTAGAGAATAGTATATAGATAATAGAGGTTAGAGAATAATAAGCAAGAACAATAAAGTAAAGGAGCAAGTGAGTGTAGTGATAGTGTAATTGAAATATATAGTATAATATAGTATTTAGTACTTAATAGTAGTACTAGTAGTAATATAATGTAAAGCAAGAACAATAAAGTAAAGGAGCAAGTGAGTGTAGTGATAGTATAATTGAAATATATAGTATAATATAGTATTTTGTACTTAGTAGTAGTACTAGTAGTAATATAATATAAAGCAAGAACAATAAAGTAAAGCAATTAAGCAAAAGAATAGCAAAATAATTATAGAGTAAGAGCAAGAGCAATAACACTTAAAGAATGAAGGAAAATTAGGAGTAGAAGAGAAGAGAGTGTAAAATTGTTAACACAATGGGGTGAGTTTGAAGGTGGAAGAAGGGGGGGTATGTATAGATAAAATTGGGAGGGAGAAATTTGAATTTGAATTTATATATATATATATATATATATATATATATATATATATATATATATAGGGGGCCGCTCCAATGAGACCCTCTAATTTTAGTGAGAACTAGGGCACGATCTGGTGCGTTTATTTTATCAATCCTATGGCTGATATTGTATCTGGAGGGTGATTTTTTTTCGCAGGGTTCGAATCCTGGAGGGAGCAGAATATTTTAAATTTTGTTATTCATCAGTATATACTGCATTAGTCATCAGTATATACGGCTCTGTTCATCAGTATATATGTCTTATTCATTACGAATTTTTTAAATTTTATTTTTCATCAGTATATACATCTTGTTCATTAGATATACGTTTTGTTCATTAGTATTATATGTCTTATTCATTGTCCTAGTGTTTCACAAAAAATATGGGGTCTCACTGGAGCGCGCCCATATATATATATATATATATATATATATATATATATATATATATATATATATATATAGGGGGCCGTTCCAATGAGACCCCCCTAATTTTAGTGAGATCTAGGGCACGATCTGGTGCATTTATTTTATCAATCCTATGGCTGATATTGTATCTGGAGGGTGATTTTTTTTCACAGAGTTCGAATCCTGGAGGGAGCAGAATATTTTAAATTTTGTTATTCATCAGTATATACTGCATTGTTCATCAGTATATACGGCCCTGTTCATCAGTATATATGTCTTATTCATTACGAATTTTTTAAATTTTATTTTTCATCAGTATATACATCTTGTTCATTAGATATGCGTTTTGTTCATTAGTATTATATGTCTTATTCATTGTACTCATGTTACACGAAAAATAGGGGGTCTCACTGGAGCGCGCCCCTATATATATATATATATATATATATATATATATATATATATAGGGGCGCGCTCCAGTGAGACCCCATATTTTTTGTGAAACACTAGGACAATGAATAAGACATATAATACTAATGAACAAAACGCATATCTAATGAACAAGATGTATATACTGATGAAAAATAAAATTTAAAAAATTCGTAATGAATAAGACATATATACTGATGAACAGGGCCGTATATACTGATGAACAATGCAGTATATACTGATGAATAACAAAATTTAAAATATTCTGCTCCCTCCAGGATTCGAACCCTGGGAAAAAAAATCACCCTCCAGATACAATATCAGCCATAGGATTGATAAAATAAACGCACCAGATCGTGTCCTAGATCTCACTAAAATTAGGGGGTCTCATTGGAGCGGCCCCATATATATATATATATATATATATATATATATATATATATATATATATAGGGGTGGGCTACCGTGAGAGCACATCTTAAAATAAGAAATAAGAGCCATTTTTAATGTATGAATTTTATATAGAACACATATGAATTCGTTGTATAAAGGCATGAATTGTGAAAAATAATTTTTTGCTACCTTTGGAATTCGAACTCAGGACCATAAATTCATCCAATAGAATTACGAATCAACCGTAGATCTTGATGATCTAAGGGCTGAAAATGATTCTTATTTTATATCTTAAGAAATGCTCTTATTTTAGCCCTTCCCTATATATATATATAGGTGGGCTACCGTGAGAGCACATCTTAAAATAAGAAATAAGAGTAATTTTTAATGTATGAATTTTATGTAGAACACGTATGAATTCACTGTATAAATGTATGAATTGTGAAAAATAATTTTTTACTACCTTTGGGATTCGAACTCAGGACCATAAATCCATCCAACAGGATTACGAATCAACCGTAGATCTTAATAATCTAAGGGCTGGAAATGATTCTTATTTTATATCTTAAGAAATGCTCTTAGTTTAGCCTTTCCATATATATATATATATGCCGCGCCGGAACCGGCGGGCCAAGGGTCGAATTTCCGTGAACCTAAACCGGCCTTTCACGTTTGGCGGTCCGTTGACCACCGGGCCGATTGAGGGTCGAACCGTCGATTCCGGTTGGCCCATGGCAGCCCTAACCCTCGCTATGTGCACACGAGTAGATCGATGGCTTCAATTTCTGATTTTCTTTTTATCACAGATTAAAGGCTAAACATTCTGTGGTGATGGTAGTGGCTAGGGTTTGGGAGGGCAACGGGGCTGCTGGGGATTTGGGGTGGTAGGGGGAGGAAATCCAGCGGGATTGCTGGTGTTTGGTGGCATCTGCACTGTCATTTTCGGTTCCTTTCAGTGATTTCAGTTGACTTCATCACTAGTTCCGCCATGATGTGTTCCCTGGCCACCCCCCACTGCTATGATGTGTTTGAGTGGTGGAGGAGGCAACGACAGGCCCGAAAACCCTTCTATAAAATCAGGGGTCCATTCTTCATCTCCTAATTCCACACTCATGTTGTGGCTTCTCATCGCCACTGCGAAGGCAACCTACCCCGATAAGATGGTTGTTGATAATGATTGTTGTTGGTATTGGTCAATGAGATGATCTCTGGGACCATTGTTGAAATGAATTGTGTTTTCAGATTTTTTTTTTTAACATTGTGTTTGTTTACTTTAACTTTAATTTTGAGTTTCAAATCATTGTGACAAAATATGAGAGGGAATCAAACTTTAATTCGGACAAATGTAAGCAATAATCAAATTTTATGATTATTTTAATTTATGATTTAAAGTTAAAAAAATTAATAAGTAAAAAATAAATATAAAAATTAGATTATGAAATTTTAAATTTTTAGTTAAAAATAATTCAAAATTATTAATTATATAGATAATGGCTTAATTTCAAATCTACAAACATACTTAAATAATTAAATACAATCTCCTTAAATTCTATAATAAAAAAAAATGCCTCAAGCTCGGCAGGATGGAGGAAGTATAAATTTGTTTATTTTTTAAAGGAAATTTGTATTTGTATATGAAAAAGGAAAAAGTACACATTAATTTTCCCCTAACCGTCACCAGTCACAACCGTTCTACACACACAAGTCGAATTCACCGAGAATATCTACCCTCTTTATCCACTAATTTTATAGCTGAGCCTATCGGCCCATCGTTATATATTCCGAAGCACGGCGGCGTCGCCACCCTAACTCATCGGCAATCGTAATTCACGGCGGAGCAGGTAAGTTCTCGGCTCGTTACATCTCGCAACTCGGCTACTTCAAATTTTTTCTACGTTATTTTTCAGAAAATTTTCATTTGGTCTGAGCTATATGATTCTGGATTCTATATGTTTAGCTTGTATTCTTTCTTCGATTGCCTTTTTTTTGGGTTTTGTGAGAAAATGTTGCAGATTCTGTATTAACCGATTAGGGTTACGTATTACGCCCAATTTTAAGATGGTATTTGCTGAAAGACCCATCTCTAGAAGTGATTTGTTGTTAGAAATTGACATTATATCAAACATATGGTTAAATTTCTTAGATTAACATTATAATACTGCTGTCTGTTCTTTTAGGTAGAGAAATGATGAAGAATTTGGGATAAATTTGCAGACTACAGTGACCTGGATATTTCTGACCAAATATACTGAAGCACGATCTATTGACTAAAGCCAGAAAATACCTCTTAACAATCTCAAAATGAGGAAAGGATTCTTCGCGAATTTACCGTTAGAAATCACCATTGATATCCTGTCAAGACTCCCCCCTAGAGCCGTTATTAGTTGCAGATGTGTTTGCAAGTCATGGCTCGAGCTACTTGACTCTCACGAGTTTGTCAAGTCTCATCTTTCTAAATCAGTCCCAGGGATGGCTGTTGTGCGGTCTGGTGTGGAGTCTAACTCGTATGAAATTTTTGAATTCAAAGACAGCCTCGGTCTTGAACCCCATCATCTCCGCTACAGTTCAGTCACCAAGTTTGTCTTCCCTCATGCTGAAGTGATACGGGGTTCGGCCAACGGGTTGCTTTTTCTGACCGGCGACCAACCTTGTGATCTTTATGTATGCAACCCTATAACACGACACTATATCAAGCTCCGTCCAGATCTAGACTCTGTCTACTCTTTATCACAAATAGTTGCTTATGGGTTTGGAGTGACCAAATTGACTGGCCAACATAAGGTGGTGAGGATTGTCTACGACTATGATCTAGAAACAGAGGATTCGCTGAGAGTTACCAAGTCCCATTGTGAGGTGTACACTCTTGGAACACGAACATGGAGAAGCATCATACCCGGTGCTCTGCTAATGTACGATACGTTTGGGATATTTCTTAATGGAAATCTTCATTGGTTGGTGGTAGATCCAAATGCCCCATCACAAATTTCTTGCCTTGATCTTGAAACAGAGCTTTTCAGCACCTTTTCTCATCCCCCTCTTTTGGCAAGTGGAGGGTTTGTTGGGAACTTGTCGGCTTTGGCGGGTAGTCTATGCTTATGTGATAATTCATCTGAAGACAAAATTGTCATCTGGGTGATGAGGGAATATGGGGTCGAGACATCTTGGACAAAGGAGTACGTTATCAGCAAAGATCCTGACCTTTGTGGAGCTTATGTGCTTGTTTTCCCTATCAAAGTTTTCGAAGATGGTGACATCTTGATGGAATGTGAAGACTTCCTCCTGTTCTACTACTCCGACAAGACTAAAACTACGAAGAAGATCAAAATGTTTGAAGCTCGTGGTGGAAATCATTCACGTATCGATGCAATCCTCCACACCCCAAGCTTTCTATCGATGAAAAGTTTTGGAATGGAAGACGTAAATTCATTCTAATTGCGAAGCTTCTTCTAGGACCAACTTTCACAGAGGACTATGAGCTTTTTACTGAATATTGGTATATGCCTATATGTTCTTCTAATATGATCAGACTTCGTGCTGCAGCGAGCTGCTTTCTTTTTGGTTGCAATGTAGCAGATCAACAATCTAAAACCAGTGTATCTTATTTTTTGCATGTAGCCTTGTCTACTAATATTATGTAAAGACTGTCTTGTGAGATATATATGTGTTTCTCAGCTACTTTTTTTTTTTTTTTTTCCATAAAGATGGCATTGCTTGGCTCTCACGATGATAGGATTTGCGAAATGATAAGGTGGAAATTCAGTATTATTTTCCTTTGGATTCAAACTGGCATCGTTTCATCCACGTCGGATTCCATGTATCATCTCCGGCTGCCAATTGTATTTTTTGGTGCCGAAAATTGGTCTAGAAATAAAATTGACACCACACCTATTTATTGAGTCTAAACTTGGTATTATCCATTTCTAAACTTTATTTCTAGCTATCAGTCATTGAAATGGAATGAAACAAAGAAGCACAATTCAATTCTTTTGGTATTCCTTGTGCATACCAAGCATAGGTAGGAATCACCTAAGGTTTGTCATTCCTTTCCCATCTTCATTGCATTTCTACTTTCATTCCATTCCATCATACCAATCACCTCCTTATTATATGGCTAAAATAGTGTATTATCCCTAACATGTACCTTGATCATTGTTTCTCTTTTACTGGTTCGGGATGATGACTAATTGTTTCCCAGGAGGAACCCAACTCCGAAAGATACTGTGAAAGGTGACAATTCTTGAATAATGGATACTAGAGCCATTGAGCATCTGTTCAGGAATCTCTGCACCTCAGAGACGAATCTCGGGTTGTAAACACATAATATTCTTGTGTATAATATGTAGGTAAGCTGTAGTAAATAATAAAGAAGCAAAATAGACCTACTGATACAGTGATACTATGATAAAGTAGGACACAACAAAGATATAATCAGCTATAGTAGTTTGTTAAAGATTAACATGTGTGGAGGAGCCAATCCACACAAAGGTACTTTAGAAAAAAGTGGATGGCTTTTTCTTTTTCCGTTTCCACTAAACAACTTCGAGAATTGATTGATCTTCTTCGTCTTCGTCGTCGTCTTCATCTTAAGAGCTTTCAAAAGATTGAAGCAAGTAAAGATTAAGATATGTGGAGAAGCCAATCCATACAAAGGTACTTTAGGAAAAAGTGGATGGCTTTTTCTTTTTCCGTTTCCACTAAACAACTTTAAGAATTGATTGATCTTCTTCGTCTTCATCTTAATCTTCATCTTCTGAGCTTTCACAAGATTGAAGAAACTAATGGAGGCCTTCTCCTTTTTCTTCTCCCTTGCTCTCATGCTCTTGACATTAAACAGCGTTACACTGATCGCCTCCTCCTTACCATTTTCCAATTCAACCACTGATCAAGATGCACTACTCGCCTTCAAAACTGCCATCAGTTTGGACCCCAATTCCATCCTGATCAGCAACTGGTCCACTAATGCTCCCATCTGTAGCTGGACCGGCGTCTCCTGCAGCCTCGACCACCAAAGGGTCACGGCCCTCAATCTCTCCGGCTTTGGCCTCCAAGGAACTCTCTCTCCACATCTCGGAAACTTAACGTTCCTTCGATCTCTGGACATGAGCTACAACAATTTCACAGGCTCCATACCCTCTGAGCTGTCCAATATCCGAAGGCTGCACACTTTGAACTTAGCGAGTAATCAGCTCACTGGTAATCTACCGAGTGGCGTCTTCACCAACATGTCTGTGTTGGTAGAGATTGACCTCATGTCTAATGAGCTAATTGGCCAACTCCCAAGTGATATATGCAGTAACACTCCCAAACTCAAGCGATTATCTCTCAGAGTGAATCAAATTAATGGAAAAATTCCAAAGAGTATATACAAGTGCAGAGAGATGGAGGAGCTGGTCTTGTCCTACAACCAATTCAATGGCAGCATACCAACTGAAATTGGGAATTTGACCAAACTTACATTTTTAGGCTTGTCTTCAAACCATGTGGAAGGTATCATCTCTTCTTACTTGGAATTCTGTAAATGTTTAATTTAGAATATTCATTAATTTTTAAATATAACATTACTAACTGAGCAGGAGAAATTCCTTCTTCTATCTTCAACATTTCTTCTCTGGAATTTGTGTACCTCGGCGAGAACAGTCTTTCCGGAAGTATCCCACTTTTCAAAGGTGTAACCAAGCTTCAAGTTTTGTATCTTTACTTCAACAAATTGACAGGTAACTTTTAACTACTTGAGAGTGCGTACATCTTAAAAAATATTTCTTCCACGGTTTTTCTATATATATGTGTAAGCATATATTTTGGAAGTCTTGTTTTGGTCAACTGCATGTGTTACATTATTGAATTTATATATAGGTGGCATACCAAAAGAAATTGGCCATCTTACCTCCTTGAAGTATCTAGCACTTCAGTACAACAGCTTGACAGGTATTTTAACACGTCGACTAAATTACAAAAATCAATTTTCATTTGTAGATTCTGAATTTGCTTGTGCAATCCAGGTGACGTACCAAAGCAAATTGGGAACCTTACTCTGCTGAAAAATTTGCGTATTGATTCTAATAATATGGCAGGTATGTCTATCAATTATGTTACATAGTGATACTTTCCCATGTATATAATGTATATTTTTGTTTATATTTATGCATATTTGTGTTCAGATATGTATAATTTTGACGGCGATCATGCCAAAATAATGAATTTTCGACAAAAATAAAAAAATTGGCTAAAACAAAAATCCTCCTTATACTTTAAAATAGAAATGCTTATAGACCATTGGATTACAAAATATAGATGGTCAGATTTGTTCCAATTTTATAGGTAATATGAGTACGCATGTATAAAGTATTGGTGATCGTTGTATACCACTAAATAATTTCTACAATCAGCTAAGAATTAGAATAGTATAACAACAAACAAGGTCGAACCACGTACAGAGAACAGAGTAATAATCTTCAATTTCCTAAAGATCGAATTCCATCACGCCTTAATTTGGAGAAAATACTAATCAACCACGAAAGTAAATAGATCAACAAAAATTGCAAATAAAATTAATCAAAGAAAGTTAACTCGGTTCGAATAAATCCATACTAATTCAATAACTCAGATCATCGAAGCAAAGATAAATTAATCTTTATTAACCAACCAGTTATAGGATACCGTGAATGCAATGAATGTACTCTAATTTCTACTTACTTTGTCGATAGACAACTGTAGAGGCCACACCTAACTATTTTTCTTATTAAAATATAACCTAGCGGTAGACGTCAACCTAGATTTAATATTCTAAGGCCCAGTTTGCTAGACGCCGTAACACCGGACTCTCTTTTAGTCTGGAGCTTTTTCAGTGTTTGCTAGTTTCAGCAATTAAGCAAGGCGGCCCGCTGTAAGACGCCAGAAATCCCTCTCTTAATTGGAACTGTCTACGCTGCACAATGTTCATGTGAACACTGCTGTTATGATTTTGACACGTGGCCCAAGTTGTTTTTGAAGACCGATTTAGCTGGACCGGATTTTATGCATTTTCGTTTCTTTTTGATAAACTGCCGTTACTTTACCCATTTTCAACATTTACTTTTCTTTTTTATTTTTTAACTTCATCCATTTTTTTTCTTGTTTCTCTTTTATTCTTTATATATTTTATCCATTTTCTTCTTGTTTCTCTACGTCCAAAGTTCCTCAAAATATAATGGCAATCAATACAAATACCATTTTAATATATATATCCCCCCAATATATATATATATATATATATATTGAGCATATAGATCGATAGAGAGATTTTTAATAATTTTTTATTTGTTATAAGATTTAGCAAATATATTAGTTATTGATTCATCTTCGTCTTCTTTTTAATAAAATTGATTCATCTCCTTTAATATTTTAGCACATATAATATATATTAGAATAAAGTAGTAATTTATTATTAAAATAATTAAGAAATTATTTTTAAATAAATATTTAGGAATTTCAATAATACGACTAAATTCCAATGAGGTAGTTAACAAATTATCGAACTTAAAGTTAGTGGTGCTCAACTTAATTTGACTCGAGCTCTAATCTTATACTAACTATTTTGTAGTATATAAATTAATTAATATTGAAACTTTAACAATTTATTGTAGTAAAACATTGACATAATGATATTCTGCTATACATGTCTATATATATACATACATATATATATATATAGGGTGTGGTTCTAGAGAGAACTACATTATTTGTGAGAACGTGAGAACCATCAAATCTAATGCATTCACTGTAAAAATTAATGCATTCGTTGTTAAAATTAATGCATTAAAAAAAATACAAAAAATTGCTTCCTTTAGGATTCGAACCCAGGATCTGCATTCATCCAACAAGATGATACATCCACCGTAGATCTTGATGATCGAATGGCTGAAAATGGTTCTCCGTTCTTTTTTTATTTATGGTTCTTTTCTTGAACCTCTCCCTATATATATATATATATATATATATATATATATATATATATATATACATAGGGAGAGGTTCAAATAAGAATCACTAAATAAAATTAGAACAGAGAACCATTTTAAACCATTCAATCATCAAGATCTACGGTGGATGCATCATCTTGGTGGATGAATGCAGATCCTGAGTTCGAATCCTGAAGGGAGCAAAAATTTTATTATTTTCGGATGCATTAAATTTAATAACGAATGCATTAATTTATATAGTAGATGCATTGATTTTAATGGTTCTTATGTTCTCACGATAAGTGTGGTTCTCACAATAACCGCACCCTATATACATATATGTATATATATGTGTGTGTTTTATAAATTTATTATAAAATATAAGCTCTATTTTAATTATAAGTTTATTAGAAAATATAATATTATGATACACAACATACTATAATATGTAATACAATAATGAAATAATTATATTGTGAAACCATTTCATATTATCAAAATAGAGTGAAGTGACCCGGGTTCGATCCCTCTTGGGAGCGAATTGGAGATTGGAGATATAAGGTGGATTTCGGTGAATGGAGAGATAAGGTGGTTCTTGGAGTGGATGGGGAACTAATTACTAACATCTAACATGACTTTGCCCGATCAAAAAAAAATCAAAATAGAGTGAAGCGTGCAGCCGTGAAGCGTGCATCCGTATAGCGTGTAGCGTGCAGCCGTGAATGTTATATTGTGGTTTATATTAAATTTAATTAGTAAAAAAATAGTGAAATTTAGATGAGCATTAAAAGATATAAACAAATGATTATAATTTAAATTGAAATTCTCAATTTCGAATTATACACGGTCACACGGATTGTGTTAATATTTTAATTAAGCAACCTAATAAGAATTACTATTAATTTATTATTCATATGCAAAAAAATCTACTATCTATTCTCATATGGAATTTCATATATATAATTTGGCTAAGTACGTAATTCAAGCACGGTACACGCTACAAGCGATCGTGGGCCGTGTGCGGATGAACGTGAAGAGTGTCGTGCAATCGTGTAACCGTGTTCACATTAAATGCATAGCTTCCTTTTAAGTTTTGATTAATTAGATTTTAAATTTATCATCACTGATGTAGTTTACTAGTTTCCCAAGGTACAGATTGGCTCGTCCATGCGGTGGAACGATTACTATGGTGACATCTTGGCATCTAATTGCAGCCATTGATTGAAAATCTTAGTCAAAATTAGGTGGAAACCTAGACTTAATAGTGGAAGCTAATAAAGAACCATCAACATATGTGATTACTAACGAACCATTATTAGCTAAAAAACGTTCATAACAATAAGCTTATCACATTTTTTCGTCATACTGCATTAGACATATCAAACAAAATTAGAAAATCACTAAATCAATGTCAATTCCCTAACAAGTCACGGTTAGGGCTCACGCTTAGGGTTTAGGGCACACGATGGGGAGTTCATCGGCCACGCTGAAAAAGAAATCGTGCACGGTACACGCTATATGCGGCGGTGTACCGTGGTTGTGCATTAAATGCATTGGTTTTGTTTTTTTTTGTTTGTTTAATCTATATATATATATATATATATATATATATATATATATATATATATATATATGAAAGAGAGGAGTTTTCCCTCTATTTCTTTCCTTTTTCTTTTTCTCTCTCTATTTTCTTCCACCAATTTTTTCTCCGTTTTCTATAAATTTTCTCGCTGCTCTTTTATTAATTTTTTACTAAATATCCTTAGATTTGATTCACGATAAAATATCTAATACTCATCTTAAATTTAAGTTCGTGTGAAAAGATCTTTAATATGGTATAAAAAAATCATCAAAAATGAAATTAAAACAAATAAATTTCAAAATTTAAAATATATTATGTTTTCTCTCTAGTTTTTTTACAACTTTTTGTTTATGTTAAGTATATGAAATTTTTATTTATTTATTGAAATATATTTTACATTTATTTACATTTTGGTTCTATTTAATATTATGATACACAACATACTATAATATGTAATACAATAATGAAATAATTATATTGTGAAACCATTTCATATTATCAAAATAGAGTGAAGCGTGCAGCCGTGAAGCGTGCAGCCGTGTAGCGTGTAGCGTGCAGCCGTGAATGTTATATTGTGGTTTATATTAAATTCAATTAGTAAAAAAATAGTGAAATTTAGATGAGCATTAAAATATATAAACAAATGACTATAATTTGAATTGAAATTCTCAATTTCGAATTATACACGGTCACACGGATTGTGTTAATATTTTAATTAAGCAACCTAATATTGAGTTCAATATAACGTGTATGTATATTTTAATTAAGCTGCTATAACGGATTGTGTTAATACTTTAATTAAGCAACCTAATATTGAGTACAATGGTTTTGATTCCAAAAATTAAGCAACCTGACCGTGTACCCACATCCACGTTTTATAATTACTTTAAATTTTATATTAAAAAATAATGTAATTAAAAATCATGTAAATAAAAAACACAAAATTAAACACAAAAAATATGAAAATGAGAACAAAGAAATAAAATAAAAAACGTGGATGTGGGGATAATGGAAATCATTTTTTTTTTAATTATTATTATAGTATCAATTTAAATACTATAACATTTAAAAAAAATTAATTGTTATGATTTATTCATCAAATTAAAGATCATGTTATAATTTTTAATTTAAGATGCATATTAAATATTTTCTATGAATTAAATTTATTATCTTTTTAATAGTCTTAAATTAGAATAAATGAGATGAGACAGAATTTTAGCACCAATTTTTTTTTTAAAAAATTGTGTTATAATGAAACACGCCAAAATATAATATTAAAAATTGTTTTAAAAATTGTGTTATATTGAACTCAATATACGTTATGCATACGTTAAAAATTTAGATGAGCATTAAAAGATATAAACAAATGACTATAATTTGAATTGAAATTCTCAGTTTTGAATTATACACGGTCACACGGCTACACGCTTCACGCTATTTTCATATACACGATATTATAATTCTTTACAAGTTATAATAGACCGTGCAGTGTAATCGTGCACGATTTCTATATAACCGTGATAGAAACATCTAACCGTGTGCCCTAAACCCTAACCGTGAACCCTAACCGTGACTTGTTAGGGAATGACCATTGATTTAATATTTTGACAATTTTATAGCATTTGCGTAATGGATTTTGACTAAAATATGTGATAACTTTATTGTAATGAAGGATTTTTAACTAATAGTCATTTGTTATTCATCACATAACTTGATTACTCTTTATTAGGTTGAACTATTAAGTAGTGCTTACTACTAAGTACAACTATGTTTTTCAATCAATTGGTGCAATTTGATCCATAGATGACACTGTAGCAATCATTCATACCGAATATTGAGTCAATATGTATTTAGGGAAACTAATAAAACATAATAGTGATGATATATTTCAAATCTAATTAAACAAATATTAAAAAAAAAACTAAGATTTTAACTTACACACGGTTACACGACTGCACGACACACGTTATGCTCATCCAACCACGGGTACACGGTCAGGTTGCTTAATTTATATACTACAAAATAGTTAGTATAAAATTGTTTAATTTATATACTACAAAATTGTTAAAGTTTCAATATTAATATTAATTATATTGAAACACGGGTACACGGGTACACGGACGGTCAGGTTGCTTAATTTCAATATACTACAAAATTGTTAAAGTTTCATTATACTACACGATCAGGTTGCTTAAAGTTTCATATACAAAATTTCAATATACTACAAGGTCAGGTTGTTTAATTTATATACTACAAAATTGTTAAAGTTTCAATATAAATTGCTTAATACACGGGTACACGGTCAGGTTGCTTAATTTATATATACTACAAAATTGTTAAAGTTTCAATATTAATTAATTTATATACTACAAAATAGTTAGTATAAAATTAGAGCTCGAGTCAAATTAAGTTGAGCACCACTAATTTTAAGTTCAATAATTTGTTAACTACCTCATTGAAATTTAGTCGTATTATTGAAATTCCTAAATATTTATTTAAATCTAATTTCTTAATTATTTTAATAATAAATTACTACTTTATTCTAATATATATTATATGTGCTAAAATATTAAAGGAGATGAATCAATTTTATTAAAAAGAAGACGAAGATGAATCAATAACTAATATATTTGCTAAATCTTATAACAAATAAAAAATTCTTAAAAATCTCTCTATCGATCTATATGCTCAATATATATATATATATATATATATATATATATATATATATATATTGGGGGGATATATATATTAAAATGGTATTTGTATTGATTGCCATTATATTTTGAGGAACTTTGGACGTAGAGAAACAAGAAGAAAATGGATAAAATATAAAGAAGAAAAGAGAAACAAGAAAAAAAATGAATGAAGTTAAAAAATAAAAAAGAAAAGCAAATGTTGAAAATGGGTAAAGTAACGGCAATTTATCAAAAAGAAACGGAAATGCATAAAATCCGGTCCAGCTAAATCGGTCTTCAAAAACAACTTGGGCCACGTGTCAAAATCATAACAGCAGTGTTCACATGAACATTGTGCAGCGTAGACAGTTCCCTCTTAATTATCCATCGAAAGTCGCCAGTTTGGGTATCTGGAGGGCTTTGAAAATCAGACCAATTTTTTTATTTTCAATTCTACCCCCAGAGAATCCATGTTTCGAAATCCAACAATAACCTAGGGTAGAACACTCCACCATTCTTATTGTAGTCGTCTACTTCTCGAATATGGTAGAATATCTCAAGTCTTCCATTTTCCATCAAAAAATGTGATTCGTTGGCTGGAGCGCGAGGGCCACTTGGAGACGGTTTTCCGGCAGAAATTCTTGACGTGGTACAGCTTGAGGGTGACGGCTCAGGAGGTACGCGTTGTCAAGGTATTCATTGACACCTTCGTTGAGGATCCAGAATCTCTTGCTGTCCAGCTTCTAGATCCTTTCTCTGATATCGTTTCCAACAAGGCATGTTTGAGTGCAGTTCCTACTGGATTTTGTACCAAGCTTTGGAACTGAGAGAGAGGGATGATTTTTTTGTTGATGCTTTATTCTTTGAATTTTAGAAAATTTCGTAGACGTTATTCTTCTTTGATACAATGAGCATCGTAGCAGCAAAATCTTGGCTTTTGGTTTTGGGAGTGAGTATTTCCTTGTCCAATTCTCTGTAAAAAAAAAAAAAAAAAACAGAAAAAGGAAAGAAAGAAGAAGCTCCATTTTTCTTGATTCTTTTCTTTGTTGGTGTCTGTGCAAAAGGATTTTTCTTTTCGACCTAGAACTTTGTTTTCAGCACGCGGCCTCATTTATTTCACCTCACATTTGTTAACCACTGCATCTTATTCCAAAATATTAAAAAAGAATATCCAAAAGGAGATAGTGAATGAGCTTTTGCTTCACATTTGGTGCATTATTTGAGGTGGGTTTTCTTGTCTTTCTACAGCCCGTTTTGATGCAAATGAAAGCCCAGGGCCGTCTCTGATTGAAAATGGGCCCAGGGCGAAACGATAAAAATGGGCCCGTATCCATCATCATAAAAACACAATATAACACTTTTTTTAAGTTATATTATAATGTTTCAGTAGAAAAAACTATTTATAATTACAAAAAATGACTTTTTCTCGCCTTTTTACTTGCAAAGTCGTCTATAATATCGTTTGAACTCCTTAGTGTTTTTCCTTCATATTAGAACCATTATCATAACTTTGACCTCTAACATCTTCAATATTAAGATCAAGTGATTTTAACACATTTTGTAACTCATTAAAAAGTCCTAAACCAGATGTATCATCAACTTTTAAAAATTCTAAAAAGTATTCTTCTATTTTCACATTGCTGCATGACATATCAACACATCGAATTATCAAAGTAATTTGTTCTTGGTGACTTATATCCGATGTACAATCAAGAATAACTTAAAAGTATTTTGCTTCTTTAATTTTCTTAAGGGTTATTTGCCTCAAAATATACCAACTTTAACTCAATTCTTATTTTGCATCTAACCTTTCAATCTTTGCCAAGAAATATATCACCTTTCAAATTGTAGCCAATCTTGACCTTCCCATTTTCAAATAATTAGAAATCAATCCCTTAAAAAAGAAAATTGCAGAATAACCCCAACAATTACCAAACAAGACAATAAAACCTCATTATATATAATCAAAACAGTTTAATAATTAATCAGGCCCAACATGCTTCCGTAACACTTCAAAATAAATCTTAATTTAAACCAACATTATACCTTTGTCGACTGGTCTTCTTCAGGAGTCGGTCTTGTTGCGTTTTACGGCTCGTCTGCCCACCTTGGCACGCACCAACCACACACTCGCAAGAGATGGTTGCAACCCTTCTCCTTCACTAAGTGTCGACTAAATACTTTGTTGGAAAAATAAAGAAAATATTTTTACTCAACCCGGAATAGTTGGACAAAAACAAAGAGTTTATAGAGGAATTATATAAAAATTAATTTATTTCATAAAAACTCCCCAAGGGAGGAGACTAACTTGTTTTAGCTACTCATAGTAGCTAATACTTGTGTACATAAAATAAAAAGAAACTAAAACTAAAACGGAAAACTTTGAAATAAGAATTAAAAATTACAAAGATAATTTTCTAGAGAGAGGAAGTGGTGTGTGAAAATGTTGTGAATTTTCGGATGATCTTCTTCTCTCCAGCACTTGGGTTTATATAGAGGTCTGAATCCCTCTATTATTACTTGGTTGTTGGCCCCAGATTCCCTCTTCGTGGCCAGCTTGCTTGATTATGACATCCACCTTCTTTTGTCGGCCTTGATTGCCGACACTTTGTTAGTGGCATCACATGGTACTGGACCCCTGCTTTATCTTCTTGTGATAATGCTTGGTAGGGGCCGGCTACTTTTCTCTCCACTCACTTTTGTCCTGAAGCTTTTGGTGAGTGGTTCTCCTGTTCTTCCACCCACTTTTGTCGTTTCTTTTGTGGGTGCGATCCTTGCTGTGAATCACATGATTCACTTAGCTTTGTTGGCCACCTTCCTTTTTTGGTGCCCGAGGTGTCCTTCCCTTTGGAGTCTGATGCTTATCATGTTCATCAGACCGGAACCTCCTTTTATCCGGCTTTGGAAAGAATCCTTTGCCGAATTCTGGCTCCTTCTGCGATGAGCATTGATCGCAGATCTTGTCGCTCCATTGGCCTAGATGAGCCATATTGCAGAATTTGCGACGAGTCTCCTGGCTCCCCGCAATCCTGTTTTTCCAAATCATTTGCCGTTTCTTCTCGAAGGATTCTTCGGCAAAAGGAGTTGTTGTTCCTGTCATGGTATTAACCAGGAACGTTCCCAGATCCGAGCTTTGATAGAACTTGAATCTGGATTTCATTTTGTCCATCTCTGTGAGACAGACCCATAGACCCCATGCTCGTCTAGTGGAGATTTGATCCTCCGTGAATGTTGAGACGATTGCGGCCTGGAAGTCGGGAACTTTGATCCTGTTAAGGGCTCCCGTATCAGGTCTCCGCAGCTTAATGAAGTGGAAAGCTTCACGGATTCCTTTTCCGACTGGATCTGGTGCTGCACTGAAACAGTAAAATTCCAGAACATCTCCCATTTTGAGGGACTCGTTGTTCTCCCACGTGTCGAACACCGTTTTCTGGATCCATTTTGGTAGACCCTTGATTTCGGTGAAGGCTGGGGCAGTGGTATAAACTGAGGCCAAAGCCCCAAACTCATACCATTCCTTGACATCGTTTGGATTGGCTCCTGGAGTCGTCCAAACCCTTGGATATTTTCCGGCAACATCAACCCGGCAATTTCCCGGATTAATGCCCTTCCTTGTGAGAAGTTTCTCCCATCTGTCCTGGTACATCTGCCAAGAAGGAGAAATTTCAAAAAAGTTAGTGTCAACCTTAACTTGGCCTGTCATTGCCTAAGATTGACCTCTCCCTCTTTTACCCCAGAGGTGGAGGGTTGACATGTTGAGTCAGGGTGTGACCCCTTAACAACATTTTTTCCTCGAGAGTCTGGCTGTGAAACCGTTGTCTCAGGACTTGTGCTAGGGGTACTTGAATCCCCTGCTACAGGTAATCCGCCCTGTACGGAAAGCATTGCTTTAGCCCGATTTTCACGGACAGCGCGCAAGAGCGGCTTGTTGGTTGCTTCCTGAAGATTGAACATCTTCATGAAGCAGACATCGATTTGGCTAGATACTTTGGCTTCGTCAGCCGCTTGTATCTTTCCTGCCTGTTTGGTATGCAGCACACATTTGTGCCACTCTTGTTGTAGCAGCTCTAGGCTTTCAAAGAGCTGCCCCTGTATTGCCTCGATGGCCTCCACTTCAGGGAGCTCCATCCCTTGTCAGGAAATCTGCAAGAACATTCTGATCAGATTTCAAAACGACAATATCATAATCATAATATTGGCATTCTGCTTGCCATCTAATCAATCTAGCCTTTTCAGGTTTAGATTCAATCTTTTTAGTTAAGAAAGCTTTAACGTTAGTGTTATCTACTTTCAAAACAAATTTTTTAGCAAGTAAGAATAGCGGCCATTTTTTGAACGCCTTCCTGACTGCAAAAAACTCTTTTTCGTTTATGTGCCATCGCACAGCCTCGTCGTTGGAGAAAAGACCGCTACAGTATCTGCAAGGTTCTTCTCCATAAGGGGTGATCTTTGTGAGCACTGCTGCCCACCATGAATCACTCGCATCTGTGTAGAGGACCAGGTCATCCTCGTCTTGTGGTATTGAAAGTTTCGGGAGATTCTTGCAAATCCCTTTCAACTTCTTCATACCCTCCCGATGTTCTTCCTTCCAAATGAATGGAACATCTTTCTTCAGTAGTGGACTGAAGACCTTTCTATGTTCTGCAAGGTTTTTGATAAACATCCCTGCAAAATTGACCACTCCGAGAAAACTTTGGAGCTGCTTTTTCTCCTTGAGATCCTCCGGAAAATTCTGGACTTTTTCCACAATATGATTTTGTAGAATGATTCCAGATTCATCGATCTCAATCCCCAGAAACTCCATCTTCTGGGTGGCTATGACTGCCTTCTTTTCAGACAGCACAAGTCCTTCTTGTTGACAAACATCCGCAAAGATCTCCAGATGCCTGACATGTTCATGAATGTTTTTTGATGCAATAAGGATGTCATCAATGTAAACAAACATAAACGAAGAATAATCTTTGAAGAGATTATCCATTTTCCTTTGGAATATCTGAGGCGCGTTGGCTAACCCCATTGGCATAACATTCCAGACATAATGTCCTTGTGGAGTTGAGAAAGCTGTGAACTTCTTACTCCCTTCTTCCATGCGAATCTGGTAGAATCCGGATTTGCAATCGAACTTCGAGAATACCCTTGCACTTCTGATGCAGTTGATGAGATGTTCTCTACTTGGGATGAACTATCCATCGAACTCAAGAATGTCATTAATCCCTTTATAATTAATGACCAATCTTGGTTTTTCTCGCTTGATCTCCCCATGATTTCTCACCAGAAATCCCGGACTGCTGTAGGGTGATCTTCCTTCTTCGATCAGCTTTAAATCAAGGTGTTCCTTGATTATACTCATCATATCCTGTTGATCTTGAGGGTTCATCAGGATAGGTTTGTACCTCACGAACTCATGCTCCTTTCCAGTTTTAACTTTCAAGGTTGCTCTGAGCTGGTTCTTGTCCCACCATGCCAAAGGATTCTCATGGTAACACTTCTGAATCCTTCTTTTGATGTCGGCAATGGACACCTGTTCATCTTCCTTGATATCTTTGTGTAATATCAGGGATACTTTGAGGATTTGAGTTTCTTCCTCAGAGAGATTTGGGAATCCCTCCGTTCTGCATTTGAGCAAAACTTCTCCAAATCTCCTTTGATCCTTCATTTGAGGTCTCCGGAGTCTGCCATCATCACCACGCTTGCTGCGGAATTTGATTGGCATTGAACGATGAAAAGCTCCATTGAGCCTTTGCACAATGATTTTGTGATCACAATTGGTTGTGAACACTAACCTCCTGGCTTCATTGTCCTGTATATACCTCTTGAAGCTTTGCAGAAAATTATTTCCGAATAAAATATCTGCTCCGGTATCATGGAAATAAATTGGTGGAGTCTTGACCTTATACCAAGGTGTCTGTCCTGCTCCGCCGATCAATATTTCCGTTTGTTTTACTCCTTTTGAAAGAAGCAAAATCTTCTTGGAGAAATCCCTTCCTGCAATTCGAGGTAGATCTTCTTCCACATCTGCTGGAAAGACTCCTCGTTTTGCTGTACAGATTTCTGCTCCTGAATCCACATAAGCAGCAAAATATTCTGCTTTGTATTTCTCGTATAACATCCCTACAGAGATGTATATCGAGAATGGACTGGTCATTAGATCATCAATCTTTGCCGTCCGATTGTGATCTCCATTCTTCCTGATTTCCATGACCATGGTTTATATTTGTCAAGGAAATCTCGTCCTAGGATCAGGACATCTGCTTCTTGTCCGGCCTGGCCTTCGGTTTGGATTTCAAAACCTCCAACTTCCAAGGTTCCGATGTATCGGTTGTCTCCTGGATTTGCCAGATAATACAACGAGCTACAAGGAAACTGGTTCTCCCTACTTGTTGTATCAAATCTTGTAGAAACTTGTCTCCACCCTTCAGGACATTTGAGCTTGACTCTCATGTCCGAGACTGGTGTTTCCTGGATCGTCCTTCTCTCATATGAATGAGAAAAACTCCTTGTAATAGGCCCTGAAGTTAGCCTATTTCCTTGGAATGATAGCCTTGGTGCTCCTAGTCTGAGACTTTGGGTATGGCTAAGCACCGTCTTGTCTCCAATATCGATGTCGATTTCTCCGATCTGAGGAATCTCCACTCGGTTTGGTTTGACTGCCTTGGCTACCTCCTTGAATATTTCTGGAATTTCAATGAACTCTTTTCCCAGAAATAATTCTGTGTGATGGGAATTTGATAAGGCATACGAGACTTGATAAGTCAGTGAGTATGGCCTATTCCCTTCTGTTATAAGCTCCTTCTTTTTGTAGTCCTGATAGAGGGTCAGGGCTCGGCTGAAGGATGAATCCTGTAGATTATAAGCGATCTGTGGATAGAACTCGGTTATAATCCTCTTGGCATAGAGATTGCCCGAAAAGGCTCCCAGAACTGATGCTCTAGTATCTCTGATTCTTTTGTCGCAAAGTGCGACATCAATTGGTTGGTCTGTCCCTGGGGAAAGGGAAGATTTGATTACCAATTGAATTGCTCCAATATGAATCCATTTCATCGTGCTTGCAACTTCTGGCTTCATTTTCTTAAGATCCTGCTTAATATCTTCAGCAGGAACCAGCTGGATCTCCACCTGATTACTTGTAATCTCCATTGGAAGCGCCATTTCTCGGTTTGTGACACCAAAATAGACATGATGCTTCCTCTTGGATGGAATCAAGCTATTAAAAACTCGATTCAATCTCCCATTGGAAAACCCTTGGTATGTTTGTACCTCTCCAGTTTCCCTATTGAGTTTCTTCACGAGCTTTTTCACCACTTCTTCCTGTGGAATCAAAAAATGGCTAGTGAATCCATTCTGATCCTCTTTCTGGATGTGGTGGACCTCGTGTTCCTCTTTAGTCTGACTCGTCTCCGGTTGATCCATCGGACACCTCCGAATCTTCAGAACTAAAGACCTCTTCTTGCTCATATATACTCTCATCAGAGGATATATCTTCAAATTGATACACGGGTATCAATTTCTGGTGGTAGATAGCATCTTCGATATCCGGTGTGGATTCGAATCTTCTTATCTTCCTTTTCTCATTGTCTGGGCAATTGGTAGAAATATGCCCCTTTGCACCGCATGACCAGCAGTTGCAATCCTTGAAACTTTCATTTGCTTTGGCCTGAGTGCGCCTGAAAGTTTTCCTCGCCGGGATTCTCTTTTGATTTGAGAATCGGTTTCTTGATGGTCCGCTCCGTTGGCCCGATTTGTAGGAGCGTGCCTTTTGTCTGGTCCACATAGTTCTTGGCTTCCAAGAACTCCTTCTAGACTTTCTTTCATAGGGTTGGTACCTATGTTTCTTTCGGTTCCTTTTTTGATACAGCAACTCAGCACCAATCTCTGTTGGAAGATCAATGTTGTCGCACATCAATAATGGAGATCTCTTATTGAGTTTCCTCAATCTCTTGAGATTCCTCTGGTCCGCTGCCTTCTGGCACCATTCGGACAGCTTCTTGTGAACATATGACATCCTTCTTGATGCAATATCAAGTGGATATTCTCCTGGTGAAACGTACTCGTTGGTGAGCATCTCCCGCCATGGACTTGGAAACTTTGTGAAAAAGAGGTCCTTGGCAGTTCGGTCATCCACAACCCCCATATGGACATATAGGGTGTAAAGGCGCAGAAATTCATCAAGAGCTTTTGGCTCAAGCACAACCAATCTTAGATTGTACAGTGCTTGATGATATTTCTTTTGCTTTTCCTCAGCAGATCCTTCGAAGAAACCCATTCCAAGAAAATGGATTTTAATTTGCTTGGTAGCCAACGTAAGAATTTCAGCCGCTGATGTGTGGATGAACAATTCATTCTTTCCTTCGGTGTCGGCTCTATCCCAGAATTGTTTTGCCATGCCCGCAAAACTTGCCTCGAAGATTTTGACAAATTCTTCTTTGTCATATTCGATCGTGGCAATCACAATCTTCATTGCTGAAGCCCATTCATCGATAAGTCCTTCCCAATCTTTGAAACTGGCTTCATCGAGGTTGAGAATCAATCCGTATGGATGGATTGGTTCAAGAGTGGCCTTTCCTACAGGAGTATCCCGCATCTGTGGCCTACGTCTTCTAGTTCGTTGGTAATGGCTCGCATCATCTGAAGCCCCACCTCTTTTTGACGAACTTTCTTCTTGGTGCTCAGGTTTGGGCACCTCATCACCTTGGTTCATCTTTAGATCAACCATGTTGAGGTTAGCAAAAGATTCTGCTAACTCCTGTAGATCTTCTAATCCGATTCGATCAAGGCTATTCATTTGCCTTTCATGATTCGAATTATATCTTCTGGTGTCAGCTCCTTGGGTGCTGCATCAAGTGGTAATGGATACGTCGGGTCTTTGGACCATTTTTTCCGAATTTTCCCGGAACATGGTTTTCGCCGTTCTATCTCCTCCACTCTTCTCTGGATATCACGCAAGAGGGTAAGAATTTCCTCTTGTTTGAGTGATATTTTGCTCATCTCCATTGGTAGCTCATACAGCTTGTTGCCGTAATATTCCACCGTTTTTTGAATCTCCCGCAAGTTGACATTGTCGGAAGAGTCTGGCTCGATCTTATGGTAGCTTGGATAGGCTACTCCTGCCTTGTTTTTTGGTTCCATCAATCGTGCGACTGATGGGCCTCGTCTCTGGTTCGTTCAATCGCCGTTCTAGTGGCGGCGAGTCCCATGAGGTTCTCATGGTAGAATTGAATACTCGTGATAATATCACGAATAATCTCGACATCTTCTCCTCGTCGTACATTGGTAACGAGGGCTCGATTGTTCCAGTTGAGTCCGTCTAGTAGACGGGTAGTTTCGCTCTCCAAATTTTGGAGAGAATTCCTGTATGGTACACATCTCGGACACTCGTCCGGATCCATAAATTTTTGATGGAGTCTCCTCCCACATAGGTTAATTATAAAATAAATTAATAATAATATAATTCCTCTATAAAAACCCGCTCTGATACCATTTTAAACAAGGATCTTTTAAACTGTTTTTTGCTTGAAAGTACGTGGCGTTGTCTCACAGTCCAGACCCAGATTACCAGGTAATCTATCGGGCACGAGGAAAGTTTCCAGCCGATATACCATTCAAGCCCAATCTTATACATGTTTTAGGTATAAATTGTCTTAAAACCAAAATTTCTGGGGCGAATGAGCAATATTTCATTCAAAAAGGGGTTAATCTAAATATTCAAGACATGGAAATGTGCAATTTGAGACAAATCTTAAAGTTGGTATATTTTTTTTCGCAACTATGGAAAGCTAGGATGCAAAACAAGAATTGGAGCAAAGTTCATATATTTTGGGGCAAAGATCCCTTTTCTTAATGATTATACTTCTAACATTATTAGTTAAAAGAAAAATCAAATCATTTTGAATTGAAGGACCAAGATAGTGATACTGAATTTCATTGTTTTGTATACGCCTAATATGATCTTGCATCATAATATCAAATTCTCCAATTAATCATTTCAATCATCAATCACAATCTTGAAGGACCAATGAATTTCAGAATTTGGGTAAGGAATTTAAGATTGAAATCTGAAGAACAAGATAGAACTGTAGGATAATACAATTTATAATTCTCCTATTTATTTTCATGATTCTAATGGTTCAAAAATTATTGGGAAAAGATTTATGATAAGTGAGAACTGAGAACGGCTGGAGAAGAAGATGAAGAATCGCTGAATCGGCTGTTTGTGTGAAAAACGAAGCGTTGCAGCAGAGAGAATTAAAGATGCAATTATGCTAAATCACTATTATTAAAAAATATCTAGGGATATAATTTTTTGGCTCCAAATTAATTTGGAATATAATTTTTTGGGCCCTAATTTTTTTTGTGCTAAACATTAAAAAAAAAAAAATTGGACTCATAATAATAATAGGATATAAAAAATTTTGGGCCCTCAAAAATCATGGGCCCTGGGCGGTCGCCCATGCTAGCCCGCCCTCAAAGACGACCCTGTGAAAGCCTTGGGTTTTGTTGGGGGTTTACATGGAGAGTGGCTTTTGGGTTCTGTTTGTTGGCTCAATTCTTGAACAAATTTCCAATTTCTTTCATCTGTTTATTTAATTATTTTCGAATCTTGCATGATTTCTACGGCATATGGTTGATGGGCCTCTGATTTCACTGTTTCCATTGGCTGATTCCTCATCTTTTCCTCAAATTTTGTTTCCGCAAGAAGGTGAGCCAAAATATTCCCTCCTATGTGCTAGAACGTGTTTTGTATTGTGGAAACAAGGGAGGCTGATTTTAATTAGGGAGGGATAGGGATTGTCATTATAAATTTAAATGAGGGTAATACAGTAATTTTGAGTATTATTCTTGGATTGCAGAATGCATAACCAAACAAAAATGTGTTCTTAAATGTCAAATAAAACCATTAACCAAACATTTATTAAGACTAATAAACAACCCTTGTGAATAATGGGCCTTCCAGTGTTTATTAATCAAGCATAATCATGCCTTACTTAACAAACATGGCGTAATAGCATTACGAAGAAGGAACCCAATTTAGAAAAATTTATCCAAGAACACAAGTAATAATTCGTTTACCAATTTATTCCTACTACGAACATGGTAGTTTTATCACTAATCAATCCTATTTCAATAATTAGGGATTGGAGGAACCAATTGACTTTAATTCAATTAAATCTAAGTTGATCAGGCTTAAATAAAATCAGAATTGAATAAATCGAAATCAATAGGAATTAATTATATGAACAATTAGGTCTCACAGAAACTAAATTAGTATTTCAATATTCTCGCCGAATTAAGAAATTAGCTACTCATAATTAAACTAGAAACAATCAAAAAAATAAAGCAAACATAAGATTAAAGAAATAAATTACAATTAAAACTGAAAGTAGAATTAGTCACCAAACGAAGTGGAACAAAGAAGGAACGTCTCTGCCAAGGGTTGATCACAAATAAAATTCAAAAGCAAAAGTCAAAATAAAAGTCTAAGGTTGAAAAGTGTTTTTAAAACTAATTCATCATCCTAATATACTACCCAAAGTGGCGGCTGCCACTATTTTCTCATCAAGGGAATTAATTTCCCTAATACCAATCAGCCGTCCCTTTACAAAAACTGGAAACAAAAGGCCGAAAACAACTAATAAGAGAGTTTTCATGCTATTCCAAGCCCATCACTTTTGCATCTTCAAATTCAAGCCAAAACTCCACAGCGGGGCTATGGACCATTTCATGAATTTGGAAGGATCTAAGGGGTTCCTAGGCTTAAGAAATTAAGATCAAAAGTATGCTTATCTAAACCGAAACATCATCCTCAATCACAAGTACCTCGAGAAAAGGCAACCAACATATCTTGGGGTAAAAAACTCCATCTATAATAATGAAACTACATGCTCAATCTAATCAAGGTGCAACCTCGTTTTTTTTTTTAAGCACTTTTCTCTTCCCAATATCATCAAACAAACATGCAACAATCACATCAAAACATTCCCAAGCAATAACCACTCAAATTATGTCTGAAATCAATCCCATTGTTTGACCAAACATATCGCAGATCCACATATTCAGAGCACAAGGGTTAACAGACATCGGTTTGGGCAAACAGAGCATATAAGCACAACCTTCATTTCTCTAGCAAAAAATTGGGATGAAATTTCGAATTTAGAATATGCATCACAGGGCCCAAGAGGTTCTAAAAACAGCCATGGTTTCGTATTTAGTGATTGAGATGAAAGGACGTGGTCAAGGCTTCAAATTAGCTCACAGGTATTCTATAACTGGTTGGTTCATGTGAATTGATTTATCTTTGAAAGAACGCCGCCGTTGCTGTGAGCCACCATGGCCCCAAGACAACGCAAGGCCCCTGCTGCCAAACGTCGAAAGACCGCTGAGGAGCCCACCGATGCTCATCAGTTAGAGGCATCGGCTTCCGCCTTTCCAACCATCAGTGATGAGGGTTCTCTGATGCGTTCTCGTCCACCCACCCCAAGGGACGCCAGCCCGAGCACCGCTGCCACCTCTGTCGAGTAGCCGGAACGCTCCCTTGACAACAGCCACCAAAACCCTTCGTCTCCTGCCACTGACTCCGAGTCTTCCGACTCCGACTATGAGTCGGAATCGAGCTACACTTCCACAGAGGAGTCGGTTGTGGACTCAGTGTAGGTGCCGATTTTATGAGCCGGGAGATAGCCTCCCGAGCATGTCTGCCAGTGCATGTGCCGAGCATGTCTCTCGACTCATAAAAATGAGGTTCTCCCTCAGAGTTATAAAAGAAAATCCTAGAGTCAGCCAATGTGTCCAAATCAAATGAGGCAGGAGGCTTGCAAGGAGTCATACAAGCTTGCACAGTTAAATCAACATTTCGGGCCACAAACATACCAAGCAAGTGACACAATGTGAGATGGCGAACAAGGTGTGTGCTGATTTGGTGCATGGCATATGCAATCCAATAACCTAAATTGACCTTGACGCCACTATGCATGCATCGCAAGAAGAACAAATCCTGACCACTAAACTTCGAAAAACTAGTAGACCGCCGTATCAAGTTATAACACAGAAATAGGTGGCAAACACGCAACACAGGGTCAATAATATCAGAAACGACAGACCGAGAGACGTCAAAAGGCTTAGCCTCAGGGCGAGCAAGCAACAACCAAGAAGTTTTAGAGTTCACAACATCAGTTTTGGAAGAATTGACACCACAAATAGCACTACTATGCTCGTCACCTAGAGCTTATTCTAAAGTGCAAATGCTGAGTTTAACAGTCCATTCGGTCAGTGACAAGTCATGGTGCATATTAAAAAGACAAAAAGAAATGTACTTAGTATCAAGCTCCGCTGTATCCATAAACTTAAAAGTTGTGAAAAATTCAAGCACGATTTCATTATACATAGTAACAGCAGGAATAGACAGCAACCACGGCCACCCAATGTTTTCAAAACAACGCACAAAACGATCATAAATACCTAAGCGCTGTAGAGATGGAACATGCAACGATTTACCTAAGAAGAACTTCTTGCGGCGTCGGATATGTAGAGAGGTCAGCCATGCTTCGTTTGTGAAGTTGAGCAGTTCAGCCACCTCCACTAAGAGGGTGTTTGGCTAAGTTTATTTTAAAGAGCTTATAAGCTCTTGGAGCTTATAAGATGTTTCAAGAGCTTATAAGATGTAATTTTTAAGAGCTTATAAGTTGTCAAAGTGTTTGGATAATTGAGCTTATAAGCTAGAGAGAGATTTTTTTGCTAGAGAGAGAAATTATTTTTTTAGAGAGAGAAAATCAAAGAGAAATGAACTTAAATTGTTAATGATGAAAATAATAAATTATAGTTGAAAAATATTTGTAAAATGATTGTTGCATATAAGATTATAAAAAAATAAGTTGGGGTAGATGAACTTATTTTTTGAGGAGCTTATAAGCTCTTGGAGCTTATTTTTGGAGCTTATAAGCTGTTTAGGAGCTTATTTTACCAAACACTTTGAAGGAGCTTATAAGCTCCTAAACAACTTATAAGCTGTTTTGAGGAGCTCATAAGCTCAGCCAAACACCCTCTAAGTCATTGAACTCGACTGGAATGTGCTCGGTTGTGATAGCGTCATGATCGTGCGTTGAGGACGAGTCTGAGTCCACAACCGACTCATCTGTGGAAGTGTAGCTCGATTCCGACTCATAGTCGGAGTCGGAAGACTCGGAGTCAGTGGCAGGAGACGAAGAGTTTTGGCGGCTGATGTCAAGGGAGCGTTCCAGATGCTCGACAAAGGTGGCAGTGGTGCTCGGGTTGGCGTCCCCTGGGGTGGATGAACGAAAACGCGGCGGAGAACCCTCGTCGCCGGTGGTTGGAACGGCGGAAGCCGATGTCTCTGACTGAGGAGCATCGGTGGCCTCCTCTGCGGTCTTTCGACGTTTGGCAGCAGGGGCCTTGCGTCGTCTTGGGGCCATGGTGGCTCACAGCAGCGGCGGCGTGTGCGCGGTGGTCGGGCGGTTGTGAGAGGGCAGTGGTAGCAGTTGAATAGCCGGAGAAAAAAGGGGGTGCGCTGAATCGGCGGGGAAGTGGGAGAGTCGGGTGAGGGGGGAAAGCTTGTTGAGGAATTTTTTACTTAAGTAAAAAAAAAACCCTAGTGTTAGAAATTGCAATTTAGCCCCCTCAAGAAGTGCAATTGAACTCCCAATTTTTCAAGTCTAGCAAAATGACCCCTAAACTTAAAATCAGAACTTGCAGTTCAATCCCCAACCTTGCAGATGATGCAAAAATACCCCTAACACCTACAAAAATCCCCCAATTAGCCACCCACAATTATATATATATATATGGTCGAATTCTATGGAGACACAATATTAGATGGAGAATAGAGACGCAATCTGGTTCGTTAGATCAATCTTGATCAAAGGCTGAGATTAGAAGTTAATATAATTAAAATTGGTAAGATTCATATATCCCTAAAATTACTCATTTTTCATTCTCTCTCCCTCATCTCTCTCTCTCTCTCGTCCCCTCTCTCCTCTCTCTCTCTCTCTCCTCTCCCTCTGTAAATTTTGCCGCCCCTTCCTCTTCTCGGGCGAATGTTCAAGGTACGGAGAAGGGAGTGGTGGCCGGAGTTCAGAAGTTCAATACCACAAATTCAAAAGTTCATAGAATTATATGTATAAGTTCAATAAAATTATGTGTAAAATCTGCCGCCCCCTTCCTCAAAATTAAGAACTAATTTTATGATATAAATTAAGAACCAATATAAACCATTAGATCTTCAAAATTGGGCGGTTAGATATTACCCATATTTAGTTGATCAATTACTGGTGGACGTCGTATCCCACCAAATAATTCCTGCAATAGCTAAGAATTAATATAGTTAGTAGTAAGCAGGGTCGAACCACAGGGAACGGGTAATTGCAATCAATTTCCTAAAGATCTAAAAATTTGGTGTAGCCACCACGCCTTAAATTGAGAGAAATATTAATTAACTAAGGAAGCAAATTATATCAAATCAAATAACACTAGAAAATAATCAAAGAAAAGTAACTCGGCTCGAATAAATCCATATTAATTTAATAACTCTGTTCATCGACGCAAAGATAAATTAATCCCTATCAACCAACCAGTTATAGGATACCGTGAAACGCAACGGACGTACCCCAATTCCTACTTACTGTGTCGATAGACAGCTGGAGACGCCAGACCAGCCTATTTCCCTTATTAAAATATAACCTAGCTGGAGACGCCAGACCTAGATTTAATATTCTAATAGCATTAAGAGGAAGGAACCCAATTTAGACCAATTATCCTAGATACGCTAGTAATAATTAATCCACCAATTTATTCCTACTACGAACATGGTAGCTTTATCACTAATCAACCCTATTCCAACAATTACGGATTGGGGGAACCAATTGACTGTAATCCAATTTAACCTAAGTTGATCAGGCTTAAATTAAATCAGAACTATCTTTAAACACAAGGAACAAATCAAAATCAACAGGAATCAATTATAGGCTCAATTAGGTCTATTCTCGCCGAATTAAAATTTTAGCTACTCATAATTAAATTAAGAACAATTAAATAAATAAAAACAAACATAAAACAAAAATAATAAATTGCAATTGAATAACAAACCAAACACCACACTTGGAATTGGTGGAACACGTCTCTGCCAAGGTTTTGATCACCAAGAAATTAAATCCCAAAAGCAAAATAAAAATCTAAATCTAAGCCTAAGGAAAAGTAACGTGTCTCCAAAACAAATTAACTCCCTAATATCTTCCTCTCAACTAAAATTAAATCCTAATCTAATAATCCTAATGTGTTGTTGCTTAAGTGGCGGCTGCATCTATTAGATTTATAAGGAAATCAATTCCTTCAATCTCTTTCAGCCGCCCTACGCCAAACAATGGGCTTATCGACCCTTTCTAAAAAATAAGTCCAAAATTAACATAAACAAGAGTTTAAAGGCTTAAATAAATTCTAAACAATTAATTCAAAGCCCAATCTCCAAACATCTTCAAAATTCACACGAACTTCATCCAAAAACTCGACTTCCACCATCTCTCGACATCTACTATCTTCATTCTCCATCCACGTAATTCCTGCCCCAAAATACCAACAACTTGGGTAATATCAAATAAAATCACACGATAAATAACTCGAATCTAGACAACTAAATCACACACATCAATTACACGCTGAATACACATTAGGGGTGAAAGGTAATTTCATTTTTGGGGTAATTATCCTTTCCTTATTTGAAGGAATCGTGGGATCAGTTTCAGATTTGATCTCAATTATTTTCTATGATACATAAACACTCCATTCATGGTAGCAATGTTAATGTTGCGATGAAGTCCAGATATTTTAAATTCATGCAAACTGACAAAACGATTCATGCCTAAAACTCACTTTTATTCATCTAAGTATTAATTCAGGATGCATTGGTACACGAATAATTCAGTGTATGCACATGAATAGGATGCATCAGTATGTGAATAAGACAGTGTATGCGATGAATAAGATGCCCTTAATAATTTTAAAAGTTTCATGTATAATTTTTGTAGCTCGATATGTATAATCTTTGTAGTTCGACATGAATAGAATGCATTGGCACGTGAATAATTCAGTGTATGCGCATGAAAAATATAGGATGCATTGGCACATGAATAATTCAGTGTATGCGCATGAATGGAATGCATTAGTACATGACTATTGTAAGTATATGGCGATGAGAGAGAGAGAGAGAGAGTGAGAGTTTTGTGTTCAATCCATGCAAAATGGCCAAAAATAATTGCATATATATATATATATATAGGGGCGCGTTCCAGTGAGACCTCCTATTTTTCGTGTAACATGAGTACAATGAATAAGACATATAATACTAATGAACAAAACGTATATCTAATGAACAAGATGTATATACTGATGAAAAATAAAATTAAAAAAATTCGTAATGAATAAGACATATATACTAATGAACAGGGCCGTATATACTGATGAACAATGCAGTGTATACTGATGAATAACAAAATTTAAAATATTTTACTTCCTCCAGGATTCGAACCCTGCGAAAAAAAATCACCCTCTAGATACAATATCAGCCATAGGATTGATAAAGTAAACGCACCAGATCGTGCCCTAGATCTCACTAAAATTAGGGGGTCTCATTGGAGCGGCCCCCTATATATATATGGAGAGGTTCAAGAAAGAACCATAATTAAAAAAAGAACGGAGAACCATTTTTAACCATTCGATCATCAAGATCTACGGTGGATGTATCATCTTGTTGGATGAATATAGAACCTGGGTTCGAATCCTGAAGGGAGCATTTTTTAAAAAAAAAATTAGTGCATAATTTTAACAGCGAATGCATTAATTTTTACAGTGAATGCATTAGATTTGATGGTTCTCCCATTCTCACAAATAATGTAGTTCTCTCTAGAACTACACCCTATATATATATATATATATATATATATATATATATATATCATTCATTTAGAAATGAAAATTCAAATTCATCTTTCCATATTATTGGGCAAAAATAATGGGGATTAAAAGTTATACACAGAAAGTCAAACACAATGATTCACTATTATACCCTTTTACCATAATTTGGCATGAATTCACAGTTCAGGTAAAATGAATTCTATAAAATGAGTTATTTCAAATTTGGGCCGTTGATTATAGAGAGATCTATGGTCTAGATTAGTTCTTAATTTATATGCTAAGGGGAGTTTTATGAATAATCGCCCCCCCTATATATATATATATATATGCCAAGATTCAATGAAGAAGGCCTAAATGTAAGAAAGAAGAGAGAAGTAATCTCATCCATTGATCTTATCTAATCTAACGGACATGATTTATTCACGCCATGTTCAACAGATTTTTTCGTTGAACATATGGGGGGTCGAAACCTAGAATCCCCAAAAATATTGTATATATTCACGAATGTTCAACGAAAAAATCCGTTGAACATGGCGTGAATAAATCATGTCCGTTAGATTAGATAAGATCAACGGATGAGATTACTTCTCTCTTCTTTCTTACATTTAAGCCTTTTTCATTGAACCTAACCCTATATATATATATATATATATATATATATCTAAAATAAATACACTTCTTAAGATATAAAATAAAAATCATTTTCAGCCTTTAGATCATCAAGATCTACGGTTGATTCATAACCCTGTTGGATATATTTATGGTTCTAAGTTCGAATTCTAAAGGTAGCAAAAATTTATTTTTCACAATTCATACCTTTATACAACGAATTCACAAGTGTTCTACATAAAATTCATACATTGAAAATTACTCTTATTTCTTATTTTAAGATGTGTTCTCACGGTAGCTCACCCCTATATATAATATTATATATATTTGTATAAAACATAAATTAAATGAACGAAAAATAAAAACTCGTAAACCCCCCCAAAAAAATCGAAGGGAAGAAAAAACTCGGGTTGCCTCCTGATAAGCGCCATTATTTAACGTCGTCGGCTAGACTTTCCAATGCGATCAAGAACTTGTCGAAGGTAACAGCGAAATGGTTTCCACTGTCGCCATGAGTGATGGATCATAATACGGCTTCAATCAGTGTCCATTGACGGTAAATGTCTTCGCCGTGTCCAAACTTCGGATTTCAAACACCCCGTTTGGGTAAACACACTGTATTTCAAATGAACCAATCCACTTCGTCTTCAACTTTCCAGGCATCAAACGCAGCTTTGATTGAAACAAGAGTACCTTTTGGCCGATTGTAAATGTCTTCCCTATCAGATTCTTGTCGTGCCACATTTTTGTTCAATCCTTGTACCACGTGGTAGCACCATAAGCTTCGAGACGAAGCTCCTCCAATTCTTGAAGTTGATACTTCTTGTCCTCCTCACACTTGAGCAATTCCATATTCATTTGCTTCACCGCCCAGTAAGCCTTGTGCTATAATTCGACCGACAAGTGACACATCTTTCCAAAAATCAATCGATAAGGTGACATGCCGATAGGAGTTTTATAGGCTGTCCGGTTCGCCCATAGCGCGTCGTCTAACCTTAAACTCCAATCCTTCCTTGAAGGGTTCACAGTTTTCTCCAAGATTTGCTTAATCTCTCGATTCAAAACCTCAGCTTGACCATTCGTCTGGGGATGATAAGGTGTGGCCAGCCTATGATGAACACCATATCGCCTCATTAATGCTTCAATGGTTTGATTGCAAAAATGGGTTCCCTAATCACCTATTACAGCTCGCGGCACTCCATACCTGGTAAATATATGGGACTTCAAGAACGCAGCGACCACCTTATAATCATTCGTTCGCGTGGCCTTTACTTCTACCAACTTCGATACATAATCCACGGCTAGCAAAATGTAGAGATTGCCAACGAGCTAGGAAACGGCCCCATAAAATCCATTCCCCACACATCGAATACTTCACAGAATATCATCGGAACTTGAGGCATCTCATATCTTTTGGAAATATTTCTAGTCAATTGGCATCGGTCACAACTCTTACAAAAAAGATATGCATCTCTATTCAATGTAGTCTAGAAAAAACTTGAATCCAACACTTTCCGGGCTGTACGCTTCGGACCAAAATGTCCACCGCAGACTAAAGAATGGTAATGCAAAAGAATCTCACCTTGTTCTGCTTCAGGAATGCATCGTCGAATGATTTGATCTGCTCCCACCTTCCACAAATAAATTTCATCCCAAAAGTAATACTTGCAATTATTCTTAAGCTTCAGCCTTTGTGCCTTTGTGATTTAGGATGGGCACTTTCCAGTTGACAAATAGTTGACGAATCAGCAAACCAAGGGTCAGAGTTAAACTTGTCGATTGCAGTACATTCTGACTCGGAAGGTAGGCTCCATTTGGGCAAACAGGTGGCCGTGCAGTTCCTGACAGCATATAGATGCCCTTCCGGGAAAGCTTCGTTGATAGGAACAACATCATCATGATCTTGAACCAAACGACTGAGGTGATCAACAACATTATTCTCTGCTTATTTCTTGTCTCTACTCTCCCAATCGAATTCTTGCAACAAAAGAATCCACCTAATCAGACGCGGTTTCGACTCTTTCTTTGATAACAAAAATTTCAACGCCGAATGGTCTGTGTAGACAATTATCTTTGCTCCCAACAGATATGAGTGGAGCTTTTCAAAAGCAAAAATAATAGCCAACATTTCATTCTCGGTGGTGGCATAATTGCATTGAGTTGGATTCAATGTTTTCGAAGCATAATATATCACGTGGCTCTCTTTTCCCAACTTCTGGCCAAGAACCGTACCCACTACATAGTAGCTGGCGTCGCACATAAGCTCGAATGGAAGCTTCCAGTTGGGTGGTTGGATAATGAGAGTCGTGGTCAGCTTAGTTTTTAACAAATCAAAAGCCTGTTTACAGTCATCCGTTAGGGCAAACAGAACATCATTCTGCAGGAGCCGAGTCAAAGGTTGCGCGAGCTTCGCGAAATCTTTGATGAACCGTCTGTAAAATTTTGCGTGTCCGAGAAAACCCCTGACTTCCTTCACATTTATAGGGTACGACAGCTTTGCAATCAGATCCACCTTGGCTTTGAATTCCTTTTCCCGAAACATGGCCTAATACAATTTCTTCATTGACCATAAAATGACACTTCTTGTAATTCAATATCAGATCCTTATCCACACAACGAGTCAAAACTCTATCCAAGCTATTAAGACAACCTTCGAACGATTCTCATATACTATAAAATCATCCATGAAGATTTCTATATATATCTCGATCAAGTCGGTGAAGATGCTCATCATGCATCGTTGAAAAGTGTCAGGTGCATTACATATTCCAAACGGCATCCTGCTACATGCATACATGCTTAAGGGACACGTAAATGTAGTCTTCTCTTGATTTTCTTAGTTTACATGAATCTGAAAATAACCACTATAACCATCCAAGAAGCAGAAATATGCTTGTCTAGCTAGACACTCCAACATATGATCAATAAACGGTAAAGGAAAATGATCCTTACGAGTGGCTGCATTTAGCTTTCGGTAATCAATGCACATGCGCCATCCAGAGACAAGACGCGTTGGCACCAACTGATTCCGCTCGTTCTCAACCACTTGCAGACGTGATTTCTTCGGAACCATGTGAATTGGGCTCACCCATTTGCTGTCAGAGCTCGGATATATGATTCCCAAAGCGAGAAGCTTTAGTACTTCCTTAAGAACTATTTCCCTCATGTTTGGATTCAGTTTCCGCTGAGGATCTCAGGCTTAGCATCCGGCTCCAACAAAATGTAATGCTGGCACACATCAAGACTTATTCCATTTTCAGGGGGTCTTGGAATTCGGAATTTGTTGGGGCTATTAATTTATTGCCGGTTAATCAATTTTAAGGAGTGAATGCAGAAGGTCGTGGGATTACTAGTGACTCTCGGTGAATGTAGAAAAAATATCGAGTTAGTATCTTCATCAACTATTTATATCTGGACATAAGAGAGGTGAAAGAATCCACAGAAATCTCGTGTGATGAGGTGAGATTTCTCTATTTATATTTTTAAAGGTGAATCCATCAAAATCCAAAGAGTTAAAATACACAGACTTTTGAATACCTAAATTTTTTTAAGACTTTTCAAAACCCATATTGAACATCTATAGATTTTTAAAGACTTTTAAAAGTTTGGATTGAATACCCCCAAACTTTCAAAGTCCAAAAAAATCCTACAAACAGAGAATGGAGTAATAATCTTCAATTTCCTAAAGATCGAATTCGGTGTAGCCACCACACCTTCATTTGGAGAAAATATTAATCAACTACGAAAGCAAATAAATTAACAAAAATTGCAAATAAAATTAATCAAAGAAAGATAACTCGGCTCGAATAAATCTATACTAATTCAATAACTCTGATCATCGACGCAAAGATAAATTAATCCCTATTAACCAACCAGTTATAGGATACCGTTAATGCAATAGACATACCCCAATTCCTACTTACTTTGTCGATAGACAACTGTAGATGCTAGACCTGATTATTTCCCTTATTAAAATATAACTCAGCTATAAACGTCAGCCTAGATTTAATATTCTAATAGCATTATGAAGAAGAACCCAATTTAGACAAATTACCCAAGAACACAAATAATAATTCGTCTACCAATTTATTCCTACTACGAACATGATAGCTTTATCACTAATCAGCCCTATTCCAACAATTACAAATTGGAGGAACCAATTGACTTTAATCCAACTAAATCTAAGTTGACCATGCTTAAATAAAATCGAAATTGACTCTAAGCACAAGGAATAAATCAAAATCAATGGGAATAAATTATATGAACAATTTAGGTCTCACGGAAATTAAAGTAATATTTCAATATTCTCGTCGAATTAAGAAATTAGCTACTCATAATTAAACTAGAAACAATCAAAGAAATAAAAGAAAGCATAAAATTTAAAGAAATAAATTGCAATTAAAGCCGAAAAGTAGAATTAGTCACCAAACGAAGTGGAACAAAGAAGGAACGTCTCTGCCAAGGGTTGATCACCAATAAAATCCAAAAGCAAAAATCAAAATAAAAGTCTAGGTTGAAAAGTGTTTTTAAAACTAATTCATCATCCTAATATACTTACTACTCCCAAAGTGGCGGCTACCACTATTTTCTCACCAAGGGAATTAATTCCCCTAATACCAATCAGCCGCCCCTTTACAAAAACTGGGCTGATAAGTTTGAAACAAAAGGCCCAAAACAACTAATAAGAGAGTTTTCATACCATTACATCCAAAATAAATAATTCCAAGCCCATCACTTTTGCATCTTCAAATTCAAGCCAAAACTTTACAAGAATCTCGTCTTTCATTAGTTCCTTGCATCAATCACTCTTTATTCGCAAGCCATACAAATCCTGCACAGAATATCACCAAACTTGTATAATATCAACCAAAAATTACAGAAAACAATTTAAATCTGGACAACTAAAACGCATACATCAAGTATGAGTTAATTAAGTACTTTTACTTTTTAAGTTAATCAATTACTATATTTAAGGGATTATGATATTAAATACTAAATAAGTTTTCATGTACATACTGACTACTTCACATAGTGCTAAACTGCTACCTTCATTTTCTAATTCACACAATATTACCTTCAATTCACATATTACTTGTATGAATTCATGATTGATAACGGTTCATGTTTTTTACACAATGAATTCATGATTTCTACAAAACGAACTAAGTAGATCGGTATGAATTCATGCATTCAACATAATGAATTGCATCATGAAAAATTGGGTTATTATTTGTTAATTCGTATAGTACTAGCTTCAATTCACATATTTTTCAGGGAGTATTCCGAGCACAATCAGCGGCTGCGAATCGCTTGAAAACTTGTATCTATCAGATAATATGCTTGATGGATCCATCCCTCAATCAATGGGGGAGCTCAAAGGCTTGAACGAATTGGATCTCTCTAACAATCATCTTTCTGGTTCAGTCCCTGAATCAATTGGTAGCTGCAAGAATCTGTCATTCCTAGTTTTATCAAATAATACGTTGAATGGATCCATCCCGACAACAATGGGAAACTTGAAAAGACTGGTGGGGTTATATCTATCAGAAAACGGTTTTGAAGGAGCGGTTCCACAGTTTATAGGGAAGTTGAGGGAGTTGCAGTTCTTGCATTTAAAGGGAAATCGCTTTGATGGCATCATTCCGACTACATTTACCAAGAGCTGTAGTCTTGAGTCACTCAGGTTGAATGGTAATAAATTGGAAGGAGCATTACCTGAATCCCTTGCCAATTGTCAAAGTCTGCAGGTTCTTGATGTCGGAAACAACAGAATTCAAGACGCCTTCCCATTTTGGACGGAGAATCTAATTGATCTCCGCGTCCTCATATTGAGGTCCAACAATTTTAGCGGCACCATTTCTTCCCCCACTTGGACATCTACGCATCCATTCCTCAGGCTGCAAGTTTTTGACATATCCCGTAATGCCTTCACTGGGAATTTGCCCAATCGATATCTCATCAACTTCAAAGCGATGATTGATGTAAAGGAGAACCATTCACAAGAAAATGATATCTTATCATCTTTTACGTATAGTACGTATATAGACTCACTCACATTAACAGTGAAAGGTGAGGATCGAATATTGGTGAGAATTCTAAGAGCTCTTACAACCATCGACTTGTCATCCAACAGATTCACAGGCACTATCCCCAATTCTATAGGAAATTTAAATTCCTTAATATACTTGAATCTGTCTCGCAATTTCTTCACAGGACACATACCTGCATCTCTCGGAAACATGACTGCACTCGAGTCGTTGGACCTCTCTTCAAACCGATTGGCCGGGGGAATTCCAACTGAGCTAACGAAGCTCACATTTCTTTCTGTGATAAACCTTTCCATGAACAATCTTTCCGGGAAGATACCTCAATCCAGCGGCCAGTTTTCCACATTTGAGAATACCTCATATGTTGGCAACTCTGGATTATGCGGAATTCCATTAACACGAAAATGTGAAGAGCCTTGGCCTCCAGTGACGCCGCAAGAAGGTAGTGATGATGATGATGATGATAATATTCTTGCGGGATTCAGTTGGCAGGCTGTTGTTTCCGGGTATGGATCTGGTTTCGTATTCAGCACTACCGTGGGTTGTTTCAGTCTTGGGTACGGAAGGCCTAAATGGTTGGTGGAGTGGCTGTACGGATTTTACAGGATAAAGATGAGAAGCAGTGGAGGAAATGCAGCACGACCAACAACAAAATCGGGGACGAGATAAGCAGGCTGAGACTCTTGTTTGATTTCTAGAGCTTAATAATAATACATGGTGGATCAATGTATGGTAATAGGTACTGTGATATTTTACATATATATTAACTTGTCGGCTTTGGCTGGTAGTCTATGCTTATGTGATAATTCATCTGAAGACAAAATTGTCATCTGAATATGGGGTCTTGGTATATGCCTATGTGTTCTTCTAATATGATCAGACTTCGTGCTGCAGCGAGCTACTTTCTTTTTGGTTGCAATGTAGCAGATCAACAATCTAAAACCAGTATATCTTATTTTTTGCATGAAGCCTTGTCTACTAGTATTTTTTTTTTCATAAAAATGGCATTGCTTGGGTCTCACGATGATAGGATTTTCGATAAGAAAACCAATGAAATTCCGTAGTTCTGATAAGGTTGAAATTCTTTTTTTTTTTCCTTTGGATTCAAAATGGCATCGTTTTGTCCATGTGGGATTCCATGTATCATCTCCGGCTGCCAATTGTATTTTTTGGTGCCGAAAATTGGTCTACGAATAAAATTGACACCACACCTATTTATTGAGCCTAAACTTGGTGTTGTCCATAAACTTTATTTCTAGCTACCAATCATAGAAACAGAATCAAAGAAGGAATCTCATTCCCTTGGTATTCCTTATGCATACTAAGCAAAGAAATCACCTAAAATTTTTCATTTCATTTTCACCTTCATTCTATTCCTACTTTCATTCCATCGTACCAACATTTGGCTAAAATAGTGTATTATCCCTAACATGTACCTTGATCACTGTTTCTCTTTTACTGGTTCGGGATGATGACAAATTGTTTCCCAGGAGAAAGCCAACTCCGAAAGATACTGTGAAAGGTGACAATTCTTGAATAATGGATACTAGAGCCATTGAGCATCTGTTCAGGAATCTCTGCACCTCAGAGACGAATCTCGGGTTGTAAACTCATAATATTCGTGTGTATAATATGTAGGTAAACTGTAGTAAATAATAAAGAAGCAAAATAGACCTACTGATACTATGATAAAGTAGGACACAACAAAGATATAATCAGCTATAGTAGATTGTTAAAGATTAACATGTGTGGAGGAGCCAATCCACACAAAGGTACTTTAGAAAAAAGTGGATGCCTTTTTCTTTTCCGTTTCCACTAAACAACTTTGAGAATTGATTGATCTTCTTCGTCTTCGTCTTGGTCGTCGTCTTCATCTTAATCTTCATCTTCTGAGCTTTCAAAAGATTGAAGCAACTAAAGATTAAGATATGTGGAGAAGCCAATCCATACAACGGTACTTTAGGAAAAAGTGGATGGCTTTTTCTTTTTCCGTTTCCACTAAACAACTTTAAGAATTGATTGATCTTCTTCGTCTTCGTCGTCGTCTTCATCTTATTCTTCATCTTCTGAGCTTTCACAAGATTGAAGCATCTAATGGAGGCCTTCTCCTTTTTCTTCTCCCTTGCTCTCATGCTCTTGACATTAAACAGCGTTACACTGGTCGCCTCCTCCTTACCATTTTCCAATTCAACCACTGATCAAGATGCACTACTCGCTTTCAAAAATGGCATCAGTTTGGACCCCAATTCCATCCTGATCAGCAACTGGTCCACTAATGCTCCCATCTGTAGCTGGACCGGCGTCTCTTGCAGCCTCGACCACCAAAGGGTTACGGCCCTCAATCTCTCCAGCTTTGGCCTCCAAGGAACTCTCTCTCCACATCTCGGAAACTTAACGTTCCTTCGATCTCTGGACATGAGCTACAACAATTTCACAGGCTCCATACCCTCTGAGCTGTCCAATATCCGAAGGCTGCACTCTTTGAACTTAGCGAGTAATCAGCTCACTGGTAGTCTACGGAGTGGCGTCTTCACCAACATGTCTGTGTTGGTAGAGATTGACCTCATGTCTAATGAGCTAACTGGCCAACTCCCAAGTGATATATGCAGTAACACTCCCAAACTCAAGCGATTATCTCTCAGAGAGAATCAAATTAATGGAAAAATTCCAAAGAGTATATACAAGTGCAGAGAGATGGAGGAGCTGAACTTGTCCTACAACCAATTCAATGGTAACATACCAACTGAAATTGGGAATTTGACCAAACTTACATATTTAGGCTTGTCATCAAACCATGTGGAAGGTATCATCTCTTCTTACTTGGAATTCTATATATGTTTAATTTAGAATATTCATTAATTTTTTACTAACTGAGCAGGAGAAGTTCCTTCTTCTATCTCCAACATTTCTTCTCTGGAATTTGTGTTCCTCGGCGGCAACAGTCTTTCCGGAAGTATCCCACTTTTCAAAGGTGTAACCAAACTTCAACTTTTGTATCTTGACTCAAACAAATTGACAGGTAACTTTTAACTACTTGAAGAGTGCGTATATCTTAAAATTATTTCTTCCACGGTTTTTCTATATATATGTGTAAGCAACTAAGCATATATTTTGGAAGTCTTGTTTTGATCAACTGTGTTACATTATTGAATTTATATATAGGTGGCATACCAAAAGAAATTGGCCATCTTACCTCCTTGAAGTATCTAGCACTTCAGAACAACAACTTGACAGGTACTTTAACACGTTGACTAAATTACAAAAATCAATTTTCATTTGTAGATTCTGAATTTGCTAATATCGTTGTGCAATCCAGGTCACGCACCAAAGCAAATTGGGAACCTTACTCTGCTGAAAAATTTGCTTATTGATTCTAATAATTTGTCAGGTATGTCTATCAACTTTTATGTTTTGTATATCTCCGTGACCTTAATTTTATTTTATTTTTTTCAATCAAGTTACGATAAATCATCTCTTCTCTTCTATATATGTCTTGTTTACACTGTGACATTAATTAATTAATTAAAGTGTGGGTCTTGGGTGCGGTCAACCGCATCCCATACTGTTACAATTTGTTTTAAAATACATTATATTAATACTTTGACAAATATAAGCAAGACGAAAGTTGTGGTGCAATGGTAACATTTTGCACCTCAAGTGGTTTTCTATGCCCAAGCTTATTAGGTTCGAAATCCCACTTTATTCCAAAACCTTTTTTTTTTTTTTCGTTTTTTACCACTTATCCCAAAGGGCAAATAGCACCAAAAATCTTTGTAGTTTGGCCAAATTCGCATTTTTTTTTAACCTTTAATTTTTTTGTTAAAATCTTTGAACTTAATTTCGATTCTTATTTTTCCCATAAAATTGATTGGCTCCTAAATTGTTGCTGACATGGCGATCGGAAATCCATGTAGGATTAAATTTCTGGCGAATCGCTGACTGTATTTAAGTGAACATTAAACGCCGTCGCCTTAAATAAAATTAGGGTTCTTCAAAGATGATCTGCCCCTCTCCTCTCTTTTCCTCCGGCGCCACGACCAGACCGCCGATAGCCTCTCTCCCGCTAACCCCTCTCTCATCTCTTTACAGATCCCCTCTCCTCTCTTCTTCTCTGGTTGCCGCGACCAGGCCCCTGGCCGCCTCTCTCCCGCTAACCCCTCTCTCCTCTCTTTACAGATCCCCTCTCCTCTCTTCTCCTCCGGCCGCCAACCTCCTCTCTCTCGCTAACCCCTCTCTCTTTACTCAAGTGAACCCTTCTTCTCCCCATCAAACACGCTCATAGATCTGGACCTACGCACACGGACACATAAGCACGAGGCCGCCGCCGCTGTAACTCCGGCGAGGAGCGTCGGCCTCGTCCTTCGTCTATACTCCCTCAAACTGAAACACCCTCTGAATCTCCCTCTCTGTCCTTCACACGAGATTTTAAGGTCAAGGGAAAAACGAGAATCGCGCCAAACTTTAGGGGTTTTGACACTATTAGGTTAGACGCAAAACGACGTCGTTTAGCTTCTAATTAATCTACGTAAATAAGGGAAAAACGAGAATAGGAGCAACAGTCAAGGATTTTAACAATAAATTTAAAGGTCAAGAAAAAAATGCGAATTTGGCGAAACTACAAGGATTTTGGTGCTATTTTCCCTATCCCAAAACAATTTTTTTTCCGTTTTTTCCTTCTTTTTTTTTCTTTTTCTGATTTGCCTTTTTTTTCTTCCATTTATTCGTTTTTTTTTTCTCCCTCTCTCTCTCTCTCTCTTTTTTTTTTCTTCAGTTTTTTGGTCTTTTTCGTTTTTACTTTTTTTTAGCTCTTTTATTTTCTTTTATTTTTCTGTTTATTTTTTTTCTTTTCAACACTTTTTTAACTTTTTTTTTCATCTATTTCTTTTTTTTAATATTACTTTTAATTATTCACATCAATGATAATTTTTTCTTTCAACTATAATTACTTAACCAAACTAAGTATACATTTGTGAATGTATACTTATGTTAATATAAATATTTACCTTCATTCAATATAAAGTATTATATTTTATAAACCCTGAACCTTAAATCCTGAACACTAAAACCCTAAAGCATGAAGTCTGAAACCTAATAGGAATATTTTCTTTTTTTAAAAAAGTAATTATTGATAGGAAGAAATGTAATATTTCAAAAATATTACTCCCTCGTCCACGATTTAATGCCCAACTTTGGTGTGGACACAGAGACTAAGAAAACTGAAAAATGTGACGTGGATGGAATATAAGGGTAGTTGACTAAAGTGATAAAGATAGTTGACTAAAATAATAAAGGTGTTGTGAGTGGGTCAACTAGTGATAAAGTGTAGTAAATATAAAATATAAAAATGATAAAAGTGTTTTAAGGTGGGCCCATTAGTGGCAAACGATAGTAAATATATAAAAAGAAGAAGAGTAAAAAAGTACAAAAAGTATAATAGGGCTTTAATTTGTGGACAAAAATTTAAGAGCAATTAGGGTTTTAAATTATGGACGGATGGAGTATTTTTCTTCATATTGATATGATGAAATGTAATGATTCAAAAATATTACTTTTCTTTATGTCAATAATTATTTTTTATCATAATAATAATTATTTTGCGATAACATAAAAATAAATAAAATACAAACAAAATAAAATAAAATAAACATTGTAAAGAAATCAAAAAGAGAAAAGAAAAGAATTGAAGCAGTAGAAACAAAACAAAAAAAAATTGAAATAGAAACATAAATACAACATAAAAAGAAATGAAGCAAAAACATTTTCTTTTCTTTTTTTTTTTAAAAAGAGAAAAAACGCATCTATAAAGAAAATAGAAAAAGAAAACAAAAAATAAGAAATAAAAAGGAAAAAATACTAACTTAAAAGCGGGATAAAATGGTGCAATAGGGTTTTGAACCCATGATCTTGCGAATTAGGGCAAGATGCGAGCCATTGCACCAAGGCGTCATTTATGTTTTCAGTTGTGAAGAGCTTAATATAATGGTTCGGTTTTAGCAGTTAACCGCACGCAAGTTTTTGCTTTAATTAAAAGCTTTTTTTTTTTTTTTTTTTTCTTAAGTGGATTAAGTTAATTGTTCCTAAATACATCAACTTTAACCGAACTCTAATTTTGCAAATAACTTTAAAATTTGAACATAATAAAGTTTCAATCTTTTGAAATTTTCCACAAAATTAGATTATCCCTAAATCAAATCTAATTATGTCAAAATTGAAAATGATGTGGCCATAAACAATGTCATTTTGTTGCCGCATAGAATTTTTTAGAAAATTAAAAATAAAGAATATACAGATCACCCCACTCTCTCTCCCACCTTTCCTTCGTTCCACCCCACTCGGAAATCGATTTTCAGAATCTACAGCACCTCGAATGGCTTCAATGGCTACTGCGCTCAGCCACGCCCTGTTCCCACCGCATCCATTTTACCCCTCATCCACGTCCGCCGCCGCCACAACCAAATCCCTCTTCTTCTCTTATTCTAGAGCCAACAATTTTGCCCTCCTCTCCCGCTACCGAAACCCTCAAAAGCCACGGCCTTTTATCTCGAAATACACTGGAAGCAAACTCATATGTCCTGTGATTCACGATGGTGGTGGTTGTTGTGGTAGTGGTCGACTTGATCCTAGGCGGGAGAGAGAGCGAAGATGGTGATGGTGGTGGTGCGGGGAGAGAGAGACAGAGATGGATGTGGTGGGCGGTCCTACGATGGTAAAAGTGTGTTGCTTTATATCAAAATAATGACAGTTAGTCGTCGGTATATATCAATTCATAATTTTAAAACATAAAAACTAAAGTATTAAGAAATCTATTATCTAGTACTTCCATTATTTTTGGGCACGAAAATTAATGAATGTGTAAAAAGTAGATAAAGTGGTTGGTGAAAATTAATGAGTTCGTCTAGTAGACAAGTAGTTTCTCTTTCCAAATGTTGGAGAGAATTCCTGTATACCATACATTTCAGACAATTGTCCGGATCCATAATTTTGAATGGAGTCTTCTCCGTTATAGGTTAATAATAAAATAAATTAAATATAATATAATTTCTCAATAAAAACTCGCTGTGATACCATTTTGGCGAGCGTGGGTGTTAAATAATAATAAAGATCTCATTAACAAGGCATTTAGCAATTTAAAGAACAAAGTGGAGTATTTGCATAATAATTTTTTAAATGGGGTTAATTTTTCAATTTTTAAAACTTGGATGATGTCAAATTTTAACAAACTTTAAAGTTCATGTATTTATACCTAGATTTCAAAGTTCATGTTAAAAACAAAAATTGGCCCAAAGTTGGTGTATTTAAGCACCAATAACCCTTATTTAATTATAGAATCAAATAAATCAAATTGTTCATTCAAATAATTAAATATAATAAAAATTATATTTATATCTTTTACTTTTATAAAATAAAATAAAATAACATTAATTTCACGTAACAACATTTATTACACGCACAATGTATCTTTGTCTATGCTAGCTAGTTCATTCAAAATATACCTATAAAATACACATAGCAATTTTTTGGCCGGGTCGGGCCGGCCTAAAATTTCAGCGGCCCTCGAGAAATGAAGCCCAGCCCAGCCCTATACGGGCCGCCGGGCGGGTCGGGCCAAAACGGGCCACAAAATTAATAAATTAATATATATATATATATATATATATATATATATATATATTACTTCCAAAAATTAATAAATGAAATCAAATTAAAAAAAATTGAAGACAAATTCGATGAAACAAATAAATACCACCAAAATAATAATACAAAAATATTACTCCCTTTCAAGTCGAAATAAAATAAAAGGACCACCAAAATGTTTGAAAGTTTAATCACGTTCGTAAGATACTGAATTAGAAAATAATATATTTTTATAAGAGAAAAATTTTGAGATAGCCAAAATGAATCATGGAAATCAATTTATGGCCACTTTTTGAAAAAACTTAAATTCTGGCCATATTTTACAAATTCGGACGTTTTTACCCTAAATTAGACGGACCGGGTAGGATCAGACACGCGGGTCGCGTGTCGGGTCGGGTTAGGCACTTATGGCACTATTAGTGCCATAAGTGCCAAGATTTTACTTTATTTTATTTTGAATTTTCGTTAGTGCCATAAGTGCCAACGAAAATTCAAAATAAAACAAAGTAAAATGGTCTTTTTTGGCACTTATGGCACTATTAGTGCCACAAGTGCCAACGAAAATTCAAAATAAAACTAAGTAAAATGGTCATTTGGGCACTTATGGCACTAATAGTGCCATAAGTGCCATACGTGCAGCACAAATACAGAAATAACAACATCATTTAAATGGAACATCTAAACCCTAAATGGATAACCTAAACCCTAAATATAACATCTAAACCCCAAATGGATAATCTAAAACCTAAATGGAATATCTAAACCCTATGGGGAAGTGTTTAAAATGTTGTACGTATGGCACTAATAGTGCCATACGTGCAGCACAAATACAGATCAGATCAGATCTGCCGATGGCTGAAATCGAAGGAAGTGAATGCTACTGTTGCAGCGTAGATCAGATTTGCCGATGAAGGAGACGGCGCAACGATCAGATTAGATCCACCGGCGCCGCCTCATCAAATCAGATCCACCGGCGCCTCATCAGATCAGATCAGATCCGCCACCGCCGCCGCCTCATCCTCCGCCATTTGACCAGTCCCTCCTCCACTCCGCCGATTTCAGAGGACCAGATCTCCTCCACCGCCGCCGCCTCATCCTCTACTCCCCCGAATTCTGCCCAAGCCGCGAGAGCTCCGATTCATTCAATATATTATATTTATATCTTTTAATTTTATAAAATAAAATAACCTTAATTTCATGTAACGACATTTATTACACGCACAATGTATCTTTGTTTCTGCTAGCTAGTTCATTCAAAATATACCTATAAAATACACATAATCAATTGGTCAATTGCTCTAAAACACACACATATATAATTAATGCTCTCCCATTAATAATTAATGCTGCATTTCTAAAACACACATATATATAAAATTTGAGGTGGTCTCCTGTACACTCGAGTGTATCGTACATCGGATGTAAATGACACTAACATTAATACTATCTTGGAATGACATTAACACTATTTTGTTTTACAAATGACACTATCATGCTATATAAATAACACTATCTCGAAATGACACTAACACTATATTAAAATGACACTAACACTAAATAATACTATCATGTTATCAAAATACACTTTGTGATAAAATTTTATGATACATGATGTAGGACTTTTAATTTTTTTATTTTCAAATACGTTATTTCAAATACATTATTTTAATTTTTTGATTTTTCAAATACATTATTTTAATATAAGCTGGCAAGAACTTCCTAGTACTCCTGTTTGAGATCTTAAAACTACTGCTGGAGTTCGAAGTTTCAACAAATTATATTTGGTCTTAACCTAGTAGTATTTGATTTCGTCAGAAAAAATTCAACCTAACGGTAATGAAATTTGTTACTGAATTTGAATTAGGTTCCATCCCAGCTTCCATATTCAATATCTCAACACTGGAGATATTATATCTTCAACTGAATCAATTTTCCGGCAGTCTTCCTCCAAACATGTGTGTCTCACTTGTTAATCTTCAAGAGCTATATTTGCATACTAATAGACTTAGCGGCGAAATTCCAACTTGTATTAGCAATGCTTCGAAGCTTACTGTTTTGGAATTGAACTCAAACTCATTCACCGGCTCCATCCCCGACTTTGGTAATCTACGACAGCTGCAAGTGCTTCGGCTCTGGGAAAATAACTTCACAGGAGCTGAATTTCTCTCTTCATTGACTAACTGTCGGTATTTGGAGACATTGGAAATATCGAACAATCCACAGATGAATGGCATCCTCCCAGCTTCCATTGGGAATTTATCTACTTCTCTTGTCACTTTTTCAGCATATAACTGCGGCATTCGAGGTGCTATTCCTTTTGAAATTGGAAACTTAAGCAGTTTGCAAACTCTGGATTTATCTTGGAATCAATTCACAGGATTCATCCCGACAACAGTGGGAAAGTTGAAGCAACTAGGAAAGTTGCAGTTTTATGATTGCCAGTTGCAAGGATATATCCCTCGTGAGCTTTGCAATATCAGTACTTTGGTTTATCTGTTTTTGGGTGTTAATATGCTTACGGGTTCAGTCCCTGAATGTTTGGGAGAAATCAAATCGCTAAGAGAAGTCTCATTGGCCTCAAACAAGCTCAATTCCACACTTCCTTCCAACTTGTTAAATATACAAGATCTCATATTTCTAAACTTATCTTCAAACTATTTGAGTGGTGAGCTTCCATATCAGATGAGGATGAGGGCTATCAACTTTTTAGACTTATCATCTAACAAGTTTTCAGGAAATATTCCCAGCTCAATTGGAGACTGCAAATCACTGGTGAATCTAAGTTTATCAAATAACAAGTTGAATGGATCCATCCCCAAATATTTGGGGGAGCTCGGAGGCTTGCAGACATTGAATCTTTCCAATAATAATCTTTCTGGTTTGATACCAAAGTCATTGGAAAATCTTAAGCTTGAGCAATTTGATGTGTCGTGTAATCAATTGGAAGGGGAAATTCCAAATGAGGGTTGTTTTGCCAACTTTAGTGCTCAGTCATTTCTTAACAACTCTGGTCTCTGTGGGCCAGAAAGATTTCAAGTGCCATCCTGCAAAACAGATCATCCAAGATCTACATCCAAGACTGTTTCTCTAGTAATGAAATATGTTGTTCCTCCCCTTGTTGGATTCATGTTAGTGGTGATCGGCATACTCATTCTCTTAAGGAGATGGAGACCGCAAGAGAAACCATCTACAAGTGCGAATTCATCAGTAACTAGCAGTTGGAAAATAGTTTCAGAGAAAGAACTCGAGCTGGGAACGAGTTCTTTTAGTGAGACGAATCTTCTTGGAAGAGGAGGCATCGGTTCAGTATTCAAAGCAACACTTGCAGATGGGACACAGGTTGCTGTCAAAGTCTTCAACTTGCAAGTAGAAGGAGCTACCAAGATCTTCGACACTGAAAGCCGGATATTGGGCACCATTCGACATAGAAACTTAGTCAAGACAATTGGTTGTTGCAGTAACACCGGATTCAAAGCCTTGATTCTTGCATACATGCCTAATGGAAGCTTGGACGAATGGTTGCATTCTGATAAATTATGTCTGGATTTGGTTGAAAGACTGAAGATAGCAATAGATGTTGCATTTGCCTTGGAATATCTCCATCATGGTCACACTTTCCCTATTGCTCATTGTGATATAAAGCCAAGCAATGTGTTGCTCGATGCAGATATGACTGCTCATGTTGGTGATTTCGGTATTTCCAAGCTCTTTGACAATGGTGAGGCTGCAGTTCATACTGTAACCATGGCAACAATCGGCTATGCAGCACCAGGTGATGCATACTTTTCAAAAATCTTAAACTTCACTCTTTCTATTTGCTCTGTCTTTGAAAGTCATCTGAACTGACCATTTATTTTATGATGTGCAATGCTATTAGAGTTTGGATCCCAAGGAATGATATCGACGAGTGGGGACGTATACAGCTACGGAATACTGTTGTTGGAGATATTTACAAGTAAGAGACCAACAAATGATATGTTTGGCGCGGAAATGAGCATAAAGGAATGGGTGGGTAAGGCATTACAAGAAGATAGGATAAGTGAAGTAGTGGCGCCTGGCTTGCTATCAACAGAAGATCCGCATTTCTGTGCAAAGGAGCAATGCGTGTTATCTATTTTTGATTTGGCGATGAAATGTTTAGCCTTTTTGCCCGAGGAAAGGATCAACATGATGGAAGTCGTGGCTGCTCTACAGAAGATCAAAGACAAGTTTGCTGTGGAAGAGATCAAGAAGAAACATAACAAGTGATAGCTAGACCGTTTGCATTGGTTCGTAAAATAATTAATAGTTTGTATATATGTGTTGGTGTCGATGAATTTGGTGTGCCAAGTATAGTTGTTTAGTGGAGGTTGATATTTTTCTTCTCAAATAGTAGCTTATTTGTTTCCTTGGTACTTGGTAGTTTAGCCCATCTTTGGCTTCTTTGCTTTTGACTTCGGGCTTATTAGCTTATACTATCAAATATACTGGGAAACTTTGATTTTCCCTCTTTTTGATATTTTGCAATTTTGTGAGTGTTAGAACTAGATGTCAATCTAAAACTTGTGGGCTGATCGATTAGACCGATAATTTGAGAGGGTTTAGGGCTGAAAATGTTTAATCGATAAAATTACAATTCGAATAGCTCGACACCTAATAGGGTTGGCCCGAAAATAGCCCGAATCCTATAGGGCTGATCCGAAAACAATGTGACCGTTTGATTATATGAACTTTCACTCGTTATTTGATTTTCAACATCATTATTTTATTTTTGAAAATTAGTATAATAAGATTTTTTTTTCAAAACTTTGTAATTAACTGTATTATGATATATATATATATATATATATATATCATAAATTCAATATTCAAAATTTATACACATCATATTACTTCTTCGTGTTTTTAATCTTTTTTTTAGAGACGTTGATGTGGGTATTTTAGTTGTTCATATTCTTAGAGTATTTGCGCTTTAATAGAATTTAATATATACAATTAGATGATTTTTGGTGCTGGAATTGAAGAGTTTGATATTGACAGAGTGGAATGAAAGACGGACGAAGAGAAAATGATTTTGGGTCAATTATTAAAGAAGCAAGATTCAAGAAATTATAATCCTTGTATGCTACGTTTTTAATTTAGAAAATATTGGGCCTTAACTTATTCTTTTGGCCTATGCATGTAAATGACGCCTAGGTAATTAGATTAGGGGTGTGGCTTTATATTTCTTAGATATTGACTTTGGTAGGAGAGTTGGCTTGGACGGCAATACGAGGAGTTGGGCAATTCATAGAGAATTGGCGGCGGGGCGAGAGCAGACTTCTGGCTTGGACGACAATCAGGGAATTGGCGTAGAGAGATTAGATTAGCTTTTATTTTTATGCACACAACTTTGGAGAAATATTCACGGCATCTTTCATCATTCTTCGATTGGAATATTGGTGATATCTTTTGCTTTAGTTTATTTTATAAGAGTATTTGCTTTAGTTTATTTTATAAGAGTATTAATCATGTTTTCTTTATATTTTATTATGTTTTACTTTAATATCACGATTAGTTAATTTTCTTGATTCCGTGAAAATAATGAAGCACTAGTCTAAAATCTGTGAGACTTAATCATATATTTAATTGATTTAATTGGATTTTGATTTGTTCTCCGAGCAGAGTGCTTTAATATGATTTTCTTGAGTCTGATCACCTTAGGTTAATTTAGATTAGTGTCAATTAGTTCCCTCAATCCGTAATTGTTGGAATCGGGCTAATTAGTGACGAAGGTAGTAGGGAATAAATTGGTAGATGAATAATTACTTGCGTTTCTTGGGTAATTTGTCTAAATTGGACTCCTCCATCTTAATGTTATTGAAACATTAAATCTAGGTTTGACGTCTACAGCTAGGTAGTGTTTTGATAAGGGAAATAGTTAGGTTTGGCTGCAGCTAACTATCAATAAAGTATGGGGGTATGTCCGTTGCATTCACGGTATCCTATAACTGGTTGGTCTATGAGAATTAATTTATCTTTGCGTCCATGATCAGAGTGGTGACTAGCGTGGATTTATTCGAAGCCGAATCCGTTTATTTCTTGATTTATCTCGTATTTGCTATTTAGTTTATTTATTATATTTCTTAGTTTATAATCAATCTCTCAATCTAAGGTGTCGTGGCCACATCAAACTTAATCTTTAGGAAATTGATTGCATTTACCTGTTCTCTGTGGTTCGACCCTGTTCGTTGCTATACTATTCTAATTTTTGACTGATTGCAGGAATTATTTGGTGGTATACGACGATCACCAGACGTGTTTTTAATCTAATACTTAACGTAAAACTTTTAGATGTAAAAATTTAAAAATGATAATCATTTAACAAAAATTATACTCCATCCGTCCGCGATATCGTTTCCACATTTGCCATTTCGATCCGTCCGCGATATCGTTTCCACTTCCATTTATAGACGTATGGTCCACAAACTTCCACTCACAACAGTAGTGGGATCCAAACTCCACTCACTACATATATATTTACTACTATCCACCACTTTTCTTAAAACTTGTGTCGTCCACAATGTGGAAACGATATCGCGGACGGAGGGAGTATATTTCTAAGAGTTGCATATTGGTTAAATAAACATAGGACTGTTTAAATGGATATGGATATTGGATAACCCGGTAATCGAACCGAACCATCCGAATTTGATTATCTGTTATCGATTTAGCATCAATTATTAAATTTTTAAAAATTTCAGAAATCGGTTAACCTGATAATCGATTTAGGTTAACTGAATAATCGATTTTTATTAAATTTATAGTTATATATATATATATATATATATATATATAGGGGAGGGCTAGAATAAAAACACTCTTAAGTGTATAAAATATAAATGATTTTCAGTCCTTAGATCATCAAGATCTACGGTTGATTCGTAACCATGTTGGATGAATTCGTGGTCCCGAGTTCGAATCTCAAAGGTAGCAAAAAATTATTTTTCGCAATTCGTAACCATGTTTGATGAATTCGTAACCCTGTTGGATAAAATTCGTACATTAAAAAACGTTTATATTTATATTTTAAGAAGTGTTTTTACCGTAGCCCTCCCCTATATATATATATATATATATATATATATATATATATATATATATATATAGGGTTGAGTTGAGTTCAATAGAGAATTATCTTTTTATTCATTATGAACAAATCTATTCATTTTACGAACAGATCAACATAAGTAATGAACAGTCGTATTTAGTAAAAATAAAGAAAAACTCGCCACCAGCAGGATTCGAACCTTTGGCAAATTGCTGTTCATGTGGTACATTGATCTGTTCATTAAAATTATAGATCTGTTCGTTTTTATTTTACGAATTCTCTATTCTCCACAATATTTAGCTTCTCTGTTAAACCCTACTCTCTCTCTCTCTCTCTCTCTCTCTATATATATATATATATATATATATATATATATATATATATATAGGGTAGCGCTATTCAATAATGGACTTTTCTTAGTCTATAACATAAGACTAATTTATGACCGTCGATCAAATGAAATCAACGGCTGTCATCCCATATTTTATGGGTTAAATAGTTCATCAAGTAATAGAAAATATTCATACATATTTTTTACGTGGGGTATTATTGGCATATGTTGTACACCTTCCATATCTACACACGAAACAAATCAAATTTGATCCCTCCTTCCATATCTACACTCATTTGATTCCGATTCTCACTCCAATTAAATCTTCAAACGAAGAGATCCTCAAAAAAAAATTCTTCAAACGAAGAGGCGAAGTTCTGGCGGTTGGCGTAGGTGGAGGAAGGCTGGTGCGGTGGTTCTGAATCGCGTAGGCGCGCTGACGACGCGTGGGGTGGTGTTTGAACGGTGCAGCAATTGCAGGTGCAGACGGTGGTGGACTGGCGTGAGCTGTGGTGGTGGCGGAGCTACTGATCGCCGTCTAAATCTGGAGGAGGAGGCGACACACGTCGTTCAACCATTTTTTGCTTGATAACTTCCAGATTTTGCTCAAAAATATCCGACAGATCTTCCAAATGGTTCTACTAGCTGTGAATTTTTTTTGCTTGATAACTTCGAGATTTTGTTCATTGTTATGGTAATGAATAAAAACAAGTATTTGTATGCATTTTTTTAAAGGCAGAGTTTGATATATATATGAATAAATATAAGTATTTTGATGAATTTTTCTGATACTCTTCTATCTGTACATATGTCAGTGGTTGATTTTTTTTTATAGTGTATTACATGTGTAATATAATTAGGATGAATATTGTTGTTTAACTGAATGAATATTATATGGTTGAGTGAATTTATTCTATATCAAATATGAGAGGTAGGTTTTAACTACATAAATAAATAAATGTATTGGTGTGAATGTGTGTTGGCATTTTTTTTATGGATTTTATTTTGGGTTCTATATAATTATCATGAATATACTAGTTTATGTGAATGAATTTTAAGTGGACTGTGTGTGAACGAAACACTACTTCGATGTGAACACCACACATCCTGCACAATTAAAAACTTGATGAACGAAACACAAAACATTGTATGAATATTTATATATTTCGATGTGAACACTGCACATCCTGCACAATTACATATTGATTATGAAAATATGTATTACTCCATGAATAAATAAGTGAATATGTATGAAACTAATTATGATAGCATACGTGAGAATAATATTGGATAATGAAGATATGAAAAAAATATTGATTAATTTTGATATGCAAACGTGATTCCCTAAATTGAGGGAAGATATTAATTAAGGATATTGTAATTAATATGGATTTGATTTTTAAATGGAAATAATAATAAATATTGTAATCCCTTGAATCTTGGCAGATCTATGGGCGAAAATCTGACCATCCATCTCACACAGATCAATCGTATAGTCTTATTTTATAGGCTAAGCTTGGGTTTTATTTTAGCGCAACCATATATATATATATATATATATATATATATATATATATAGGGGAAGGCTAAAATAAGAACGCTTATTAAAATATAAATTAAGAACCATTTTCAGCCCTTAGATCATCAAGATCTACGGTTGATTCATCACCTTGTTGGATATATTCATGGTCATGAGTTCGAATCCCAAAGGTAGCAAAAAATTATTTTTTCGATATTCATACCTTTATACAGTTTATTCATGCGTGTTATACACAAAATTCATGCATTTTTGCTGGTTCGTAATTCTTAAAATAAGGGTGGTTTATTGAATAACCGTCCCCTATATATATATATATATATATATATATATATATATATATAGGAATGGGATCATGTAGTATCCAATGCTTATAATAAATCCGTAGGTCCAAATCTTGACCACACATTTATGACATGTGGCGCATCAAGATGGTGACACGTGGCAAGGAACTTCTAAGCATTCCAAGGCAAAATCTGGAGGTGTAAAATTGGAATGTAATTTTCGGATTTAATAATTAAAAAAATATATATATTTTTTAGATTTTCTCAAAATAGATATATTTTAGATGCATAAAGTCTCACACGAAGATGCGTAAAGTTTTCATATGAAATGCATAACTTTGAACAGAAAAATGCATTTGATTTTTACAGTTTTGGTATTTTCACCACCCCACCCCATACCACCCCCCAATCCACCCCACACCACCCCCCAACCCTCCCCATTACCACCCCAAAAAATAGGCAATGTTTCACATGCATATAAAATCAAACAAAAATGCATAAAGTTTTTCATATAAAAATGTATTAAATTATACAAAAAATGCATTTCATTTTAATAAATCTGGTAGTTTCGCCACCCCACCCCTGCCCCACCCCCCACCCCCCAAATTTTTTTTTCAAAAACTGATTTTCTGATTGCTGACCCACCCCCACCCCCTCCCCCCCCAAAAAAAACTTATTTGTAGTTAATGTTTTATGCATTTTCATGTAATAATATATGAATTTTATTGTTATTGATTATGCATTCTTCTTTTTTATATACACACGTTTTATAATATTTTATTTTAGGGTATAGGGTTAGGGTTTAGTGTTTAGGTTTTTAGTGTTTAGGATTTAGTTTTTAGGGTTTAGTGCGTAGTGTTTTAGTATTTAGGGTTTAGTTTTTAGGGTTTAGGGTTTAGTGTTTAGGATTTAGTGTTTAGGTTTTTAGTGTTTAGGATTTAGTGTTTTGGGTTTAGGGTTTAGGGTTTAGGGTTTAGTGTGTAGTGTTTTACTGTTTAGGGTTTAGTGTTTAGGGTTTAGTGTTTAGGGTTTAGTTTTTAGGGTTTAGTATATAGTGTTTTAGTGTATAGGTTTTAGTGTTTAGTATTTATTTTAGGGTTTGAGTTTTAGTATTTAGGGTTTAATGATGTTTAGATTTTAGTGTTTAGGGTTTAGTTTTTAGGTTTTAGTGTGTAGTGTTTTAGTGTATATAGGTTTTAGTGTTTAGTATTTATTTTAGGGTGTATTTGTACAAATAATTATTTGTAGTTAATGTTTTATGCATTTTCATATAATAATATATGCATATTAGTGTATGAAATTATGCATCCCCAAATATTAAAAAAAAATTAAAAATTAAATTTTTTTTGGGGGGAAGGGGTGGGTGGTGGGTGGGTGCGGTGGGTCAGTCGTCAGAAAATCAGTTTTTGAAAAAATAAAAAAAAATAAAAAATTTGGGGGAGGGATGGGTGGGTGGGGTGGGGTGGGGATGGGTCAGTGGTCAGAAAATCAGTTTTTGAAAAAATTAAAAAAAAAATTTAGGGGGGTGGGTGGGTGGATGGGATGGGCCAATGGTCAGAAAATCAGTTTAAAAAAAATAATTTTTTTTTTGGGTGGGGTGGGGGGTGGAGGGTAGGGGTGGGTCAGTGGTCAGAAAATCAGTTTAAAAAAAAATTGGGAAGGGGGGTGGGGGGGTGGGGTTCAGGGGTGTGAGGGGGTGGGGTGGGGTGAAATCTTATTGTCACGACCGGACTTAACTAAGGATAGTTAATCCGGGGAATCATGACCAATGGAGGGAATTAAGAAGCGGGAATAAGAAAGGGATTAATTTTTAGAAGCGGATCGAAAGTTTACACTGAACCGAAAGAAAATTTTAATGTATAAAGAAGTCACTCTTTATAAACTTGAAAGGATTTCACAAGCCAAAGATGTAATTTACATAAGAGAATCGCAATAGAGAAGACCTATTGTGATCTTTACACAAAATAAGTTTTCGAAGCGGAAGACTGACAGGAGAGGCATGTTAAAGACATGCGTCTCGAAATATACATTCAAACAAAACAAAAGACCGCTCGACACCATCTCCTCATCATCTCTGCTCAACCTGCACGTTTATAAATACATACAGGGCTGAGTATAAAATACTCAGTGGACACATGCCAAAGATACGTACATGCATACTAAAGCTGTAAATTATCATGCCTTTTCTCATGGCGTACAGAGGTTTTAGTAAAAAGTTTGTACCCATTAGTCATTTACTTGTACTAAAGTTCGTCTGCGCAGACTGTGTTCTTTTGTACTCTACCATATCTGCAATGATATCTGTGTGCCGAGAAGGTGGCCACCTTCTACGGTCACTGACCGGTCGATACGCTAAACAGGCTCACGGTCCTAGACCGGCCGATACGCTAACCGGCTCACGGTCCCTTGTGTACACTAATCCTGTCTAACATCTGGATAGAACAGGACCCGAATTCGATTAACTGCTGGTGTCAGATAGGTATCATACATAAATCTTAAAATTGATAGGCAATGATAATAGTTCGCAAGATTTTATTCAACTGTAGCATAATCTAAACTTTGATTTTTATATAAGAAAGCCCACCTGATCGTGGTCTGATGATTCAGGTGATTCTGAACTATGGATTCACCTTCTTTTGTGTATGACCTTCAATATAGATTAACTAACTAAGTAAATAACGAGAAAATAATATGGAGTTAACTTAAAGGATACTTATGTGGGTCTTAAGGTAATATTCCTATTTAGAATTTATGGACTGAAGACTAACTGCTATTTGGCAAGCTTATCAACAAATGCCAACATAGATTAAAATGTTGTACCCATTCTTAATTAATGAACTTAAAATAGATATAAGTCCAATTTCCTCTTCTTTTCAGCACTTGACTTTCCAATAATCTAGTGTCTAATTTATGTATAAATATTTGGAATAATGATATAAATTATTAATAGATTAAAATAATTCTATATGTTTAAATACTTCAATTAACCAACTTTAACTATTAGTGAACAGTTAATCTCATTTACATGAACTATTGGATTTAACGTAATAATTTAATTTGATTAAGTAAATTGTGGACCCAATTAGTAAATCAATCCATCATTTAATTAACTAATAAGGCCAACAATAATCTATTATACTTAATCTTATTAGGAAATAAATAGGCTCATGAGAAATTGGTAGGTCCAAATACTAAATTAAGCCCAATTTGTCCATTTTCTATTTTAATAAATTAAAGTTGTATTAAAATTCAGAATTTTCTTTCAAACTAATTATCTCTCCCCTTCCTTCATTTTTTGTTCTTACGCAGGTACACTTTCCCCCTCTCTCTCCCTACCGTCTCTCTCTCTTCCCTGTACTCCGGCTAGTGTCGCCGGCCCTCGCTGCCTCCGGCGCGGCGAGGCCGGCCTCTTCTCTTCCCCCTTCTTCTTTCCTCTTTTCCCTATATCTAGATCCCCAAATTATAGAATCTAATTCCTAGGGTTTCTACCTCTCTTCATCCCTTCTGGAATTCGTCTCTCCGGCGAAGCCTGCTGCCCCGCCGTCGTCTCTGTCACGCCGCCGTCTCTTCTGACTCAGGTAAGCCCCTATCTTTCTCTCCCTCTCTTTCTCTCTCTACTCCTCTTTCTGCTCTCTCCCTCGAACTCCCTCTCTCTGCCCCCTCTCGATCTCTCGCTCTCTCTCTCTGTCCAGGGCGCGGCGGCCACCGCAAGCCACGACGGCGCTTGCAGCGCCGGCGCTCGCCGCCGGCTGCCCCGCTCCTCTCTCCCTCTAGCTCGTTCTGCCTTTCTCCTTCTCTTCCTGCTATCTGTCTCTATCTCACACTCTATCTCACTCTCTCGCTCAATCTTCCTCTCCCTTTCTACTGTCAGCAGCCACCGCGGCTGCCGTGGCTCAGGCAGCGCCGATGGTCGCCGCCACCAGCCGCTCCTCCGTCGCGGTGGTTCGCGGCCTGCCGCTGCTAACCTCTCCTTTCCCTTTCTCTATTTCAATCACCAGTTCAAAATCTTATTCCAGCAAACTTCCAATCTAACTTCTATTTCAGCTTTAACATCACAAACTAATGAATCTCTACTTGTTCTATTTCAGGAACCGAGGTTTCAAGGGATTACTCAGAGCGACAGTCGTCTACTGCTCAAGATTCAATTTTTATATGATGTAAATCTGTTTATTTATTAATTATCGAGAAACTGGGATTGTATTACTGAATCTGAATAGGGATTTCTGTAGCTTATTACTATTACTACTGTTTTCGCTGTTTTTGATTGCTATTCTGTATATAAAGAATCCACTGTATTGAACAAAAGAAAGACTACCTTCTTTGCTGTGAACTGTTGCGGAGATGTTTGTGTTTTGATGAATATTTGTTTGCTGTTGGGAATTTGCAGAATGAGGGAAAAATGGTTTCACGCGCAACTCCTCTTTTCTTATACTGTTTTAAGTCGGCAGAATGGGAAGAATGAGTCACGTATGCTACGTGTTCTTTCAGGGATCAGATATGCTCTAATGAGTTTTATATAATCAGTAAATCTTATAGAAATTAACTGGTTTGGCATTCCTACTATCATTATCAACTATTGACCCAAAACAACTATTGGGCTCAGTTAAAAACTGAAGCTATTGGGCTCAGTTAAAAACTGGATTCATATATATAGATACTGGGCTTTGGTTTCCAAATAAGATTACTGGCCCAACAATAACATTATTGTGCCTCTTCTAAAATAAAACTCTTAGCCCAATTAAAAGGTTTATTGTGATTCATAAAAGAAAATAACCTAGTTTACTTAATCAATCAACTCTACATATAGAAGCTGAATTACTACAGTCCTCTATTTGACGATTATCTATATTAGAATCTAATATAGAAATTTAATTATATAATCAACAATAGTATAAATACGGTGGGGCTACTGCACTTATGCATTTTTATATGAAACTTTATGCATTTTTATATGAACCTTCATGCATTTTCGTATTAAACTTTATGCATCTAAAATATATCTATTTTGAGAAAATCTAATTTTTTTTTTAATTATTAAATCCGAAAATTACATTCCAATTTTACCCCTCTCCAGATTTTGCCTTGAAATGCTTGGAAGCTTCTTGCCACGTGTCACCATATTAATGCGCCACATGTCATAAATGTGTGGTCTAGATTTGGACCTACGGATCTATTATAAGCTTGGATACTACAGGAACTCAACCCTATATATATATATTTAAATAATAATAATAATTATTATTATTTTTAAAAAATTCATATTTAATATATATACTAATAGAAAAATAGCCTAAAGCACAACTTGTGGATTGCCTATTTTACCCTTGTTATGTATTTATTATTATATTTATAAAATATAAATCTATTTTCATATACATTTATTTGTCAACCAAACTATAAAGAATACTTTATATTTATAGCTATTGATAAGGCTTATAAATAAATATATCCATCCAATAAATTATTTTATAAAAGTAATGAATTAATAAATATTTTTAAATAATAGATTATTAATTAAAATAACATTAATCAACATACATTCCTTCTGCTAGTTAAAATAAAATTACGCTGTATCAAAAGAACAAGAAAGTGTGAGTCTTTGGATTTTGGTGCTGAGGTCCGTGGGAGCCAGGTGGCATTTAAATGAAAGCAACTTCAAATTTCTCTTCTCCCACCCAAAAAAGAAGGTGCCATTATTGTATCTTGTATAAGAAAGTTAAAAAAGCTACATAAAAGAAAAAAGAAGAAAGAAAAAGAAAAAGGAAAAGAAAAGAATAAACACATAAAATATCCCTCTCTTAATTTTATATACATCTCCTAATACATGTTAAAAATTTGTGCCCTTCCATTCACACCACATTTATCAAATGAAGTAGTAACTAATAATATAATATTTAACATTATTTTGGTCTTCAAACATACTACTATTTTATAATAATAAATAAATCATGTTAAATGAAAAATTAGACGTGCAACGCCACATGCTCTCTGCTAGATGTTCAAAATAAACTTAGCCAAACACTCTCCATGTGTATTATATTTCAATTAGCAAAACCAGGCTCAGTTTCTCCATCAACTTCATCATATATATATATATATATATATATATATATATATATATATATATATATATATATATAGGGGGCCGCTCCAATGAGACCCCCTAATTTTAGTGAGATATAGGGCACGATCTGGTGCGTTTATTTTATCAATCCTATGGCTGATATTGTATCTGGAGGGTGATTTTTTTTTCGCAGGGTTCGAATCCTGGAGGGAGCAGAATATTTTAAATTTTGTTATTCATCAGTATATACTGCATTGTTCATCAGTATATACGGCCCTGTTCATTAGTATATATGTCTTATTCATTACGAATTTTTTAAATTTTATTTTTCATCAGTATATACATCTTGTTCATTAGATATACGTTTTGTTCATTAGTATTATATGTCTTATTCATTGTCCTAGTGTTTCACGAAAAATATGGGGTCTCACTGGAGCGCGCCCCTATATATATATATATATATATATATATATATATATATATATCACAAGTGTATCTGTAAGTGTGGAGGTGATAACACGTGATATATTATGCCAGTCATTTCATTACTGACACTATTCAGCATTGTTGATCAAGGCAGTGAAGCTACCAGTTTAATCAAACAATCCATGATGACTGATAATAGATAATCAACACCGAATCCAATCTAAAATGAAACATTACACACTGCAACATCAACAACTTAGTGACACCACACATGGAGCAAACAGGCTCCTTCTTCCGATGATAAAAAAACTGAAAACAATATCACTGGAAACGGAAGGGGAACTTGGGCTGGCCGTTAGGCAGAAAGATACCGAAATGTCTCTCGTATTCGGGGCCGGGCCTCAGATTCTCGTCAAACGTAGCAAATATGTATGTGTGTATAGGGCCGGCCACCATGGGGGTTCCAGTCCTCACCACGCGCATCAAATTGTTGATGTAGATCCTCGCGTTATCTAAAGTGGCGATAGGCCCGTCGGTGACAGCCATTATCTCATCACCGCTGCCCAATGGGACGCTCGGTGTTGGAGAATGGCGTCCGGCACCAGTGGTATGGCCAGTGCTCGACGTCGTGCCGGTTCCCGTGTGCGCTTGTTTGACGTCGGTACCCACGGACAATGGCGTTGCTGCAGCAAGGATCTTGCCCATGGCGGCCACGAAGGCGTCATGGATTGCGTAGAAAAGATTGTCGTAGTAGACACCGCCGAGAACGACGCCGCTGTTGGGCTGCAGAAGCGCGAAGGAGAGGTTAATGTTGGCCCTATCGTTGAGGTAAGCGTAGAAGGGAAACACGTTTAAATGGATAGACGCGCTCGTGTCCCTTATAAACTCGAGGATCGGCCTGATGAACCAGTTGACGCTGCACTTGAACTCCGCCGCCTGCGGAGGATTCCACATAGTCAGGAGATTTATTTGGATGGATGTGGAGACCTGGATGCGGCCACCCAGACCCGCGGCGCGGATGGCGCGGTACACGTTCTGCATCGCCGGGAACACGAAGGGCCCCAGCTCCGACTCCGGCTCGATCTCGTTCCCGACGATGATGTAGCGGAAGGTGACGTTGGGGAAGCGTAGGATGTTGCGGCTGACCCAGGCAGTGGCCGCCTGGGGGCAGTTGGCGAGGTCCCGGAGATCGGGGTGCGACACGCCCATCATGAGGCGGATGTTGGTGCCGCTGAGGGCGCGGAGAGTCGGCGCGTGGGGGTCGAACAGCCGCATTCTGCGGATGTTGTTCTGCTGGTATATGCCCACAGTTGTTGCTGCGCCGGGCAAGTTAGTCCCTAGCCTCCCGAAGAAACTGCCCACCTGACCAGCTGCCATCATTCTTTTTTTCATCAACATTTGTTCAGCATGATAGCTACATGTGTTTCATGCCACATAATCTGATTCACAAAATCTACGCTTATGTTGCATGAAACCCATGCAGTCAGGGACACAAACATGAAAATAAGCATGTCGATAATTTTTGAAACCCATGCTCCTAGCAAAATTTGGAACAATAATAAGCATAAATATTTGATATATTGAAAAACATAGTTTATTTTTCTTCCTTTCTAAAATCTCTCTCTCGACACCGATTTTTCTTCAATTCACTGCAATTTTAGCGCCTTCTCATCCGCCAACCTCCAACCTCGCATGATTCGTCTTCAGCAGTGTTGGCTCAATAAGGGCTAGAGATAATAATTTTCTAACAATTTTGACAAATGTGACGGTTAAAAAAAAGAAGAAGTTGGGGGTTAAACTCCTCCCCTCTTCGACGTCAGTGGAAGTTGATATTCAAACACTATAATTGTAAATACTGCAGATATTTGACTGGTTTGTGTATTTGATTTGTATTGGACACGTATATGATGAGCAAGCATTAATGCAGATTGATTACCTGTGGGATGAAGAGAGGTGAGGATGAGCAGTCCGAGTAGGAGCATTGTATGTTTGAAGTGATTTTGGGTTGTCGGTGCAGCCATCGAGAATGGACCGATAAGCTATGCAATTGGTCCCCAAACCCCAAAATTCCTTTTATAGAAATGTGATACAACTTGTACAGATTTGTTAATTAGTCTTCACCCAAAGTTTATTAGTCTTCAATTATGATTAATTTTTGTTAGAATAATTACTATCTAATTAAGTTTTAATAATATTTGACGATGAAGCGCAGTCTGTTGGTAAAACGATTCTCTTTTAACCAATAGGTCGGGGGTTCGAGTCACCCTAGGAGCTAAAGTGTGAGTGAATTTTTTTTCTTTTTTTTTGGTTGTAACAAATTAAAAAAAAAATAATAATCTTTTATTGAAATTTATTGTTCTTCAATTAAGATGTTAATTAGATTTAACTATAAGTTAATTGGTCAAAATAAATTAAAAGAAAGGAAATGGAGGCGGCCCCGGCCGTACGTATCCAAGACACACCTCAAGTGTTTTATACATTATCTCCACTTCACTAAAGAAGAGAGAAATGTGTGCTTCAACTTTAAAATGGTATAAAACTTTATGCATCATCTCCAGTACTTACCACAAAGTAATAGCGTGGATTGTGAAAATACCCATTTTCCTTTAGTAAAATTAAAAATTAGTTATTAAAATAATTTTTTTTTTAAATACCCACACTTAAAAAAAAGGTTGAGTTTCTGATGTAGCCAAACTCATAACTAGTATGAGTATAAAATTCATTGATAAAACTATAAGTTTCATAGCCATTTTAAAGTGAAAAGACTAAGGTAACTTTTGTGGATCCCATCTAAAAGGAAAGAAATGATTGTATTAAAAAACTGACAAGTAGTTCTTTACTTAAAATACTTGGTCCCAAGACTCCCAACAAACTCTTTCCCCTCACTACAAAAAAGCGCGCATTTGCTAGCGGCAATTAGCGACGGCACGGTGGCGGCAAAAATGGCGACCCGTTTCTTACATTATACCGACGAATTAGCGGCGGCGATCGCGTCGCCGCTAATTAGCGACAGCGCCACCGTCGCTAATATTAACATTTATTATTTTATATGTATTATTAATTAATTTATTAATATTAATTAATTAGCGGCGGCGTGACTGTCGCTAATTAGCGTCGGCAACTATTGCTGCCGGTGATTGTGATGCGGGTCGTTTATTAGCGACGGCAAATTGTCGCCGCTAATTGTTATGCCCAAATTAGGGCAGTGCCCTAGCCCAGCCGCATTCGCACCCAGCAATCTCTCTCTCTCTCGCGCCGCCCAGCCACAGCCCCCGCCGCTCGCCGTCGCCGCCGTCTAAGTAAGCTCCCTTCTTCCAGCCTTCTCTTTCTCTCTGATCCTCTCTCTCTCTCTCTCTCATGCCTCTCTCGATCTCTCTTTCATTTCAACCCGCCACCGCCACCGTTCTGCCGCCGACCACCACCGTACGCTCTCTCTCTCTCTCTCTCTCTCTCTCTCTCTCTCTCTCTCTCTCGCCATTTTACTTAATTTATAAGATGATTAATTATGAAGCATGATTAATTAGATTAATTTTAAATTTATTTACTATTATTTTGTTAGATTAAAATTAATGTTAATTAGATTAATTTTAATTAATTTATAGTATGATTAATTATGAAGTATGATTAATTTTAATTAAAGATTAATTTGTTAGGTTATAAAGTATGATATTAAGTATGAATTTGTTAGAATAATTTATTTATTTTAGATAATTTTGTTAAATTAAAACTGATTAATTAAGTGAATTTTAAGTATGCTAGTATGGTTTATAATGAAATGATATGTTATTATATATTGTGGGATAGATTTAATCAATTTCTTAAGGATCTTCTCCTTTTGGGATAGAAATTGATTATTTCTAAATGATCTTCTCCCAACAATGATTGTTTTAAATTTAATTACTCTATTTTTTATTGTTTTATATGTATTGTATTATTGCTTCGACAATGGGGGGCTGGGTAGACCTAGTTAGGCTTAGTAAATTAGGACCACTATGGTTACTATAGCTTCTGGTAGAGTCGAGCACTTGATAGTTAGGATAGTGGGGTTATGCTGTTGAAATTTCGTTTGATTCAAGTAATTTATGATCTTTTATTTATTTTTTTCAATTAGAATTTGCAATAATGAGTGATAATCGTATGTGAATGTACGCGTGATACAATGATCGTTCTGCATTTGAAACGGGACTTGAGAGTTTCCTTGAGTATGCGATAAATCAAACGGCGTACACAGATAGAGAAGGTAACATTAGGTGCCAGTGTAATAAGTGCAAGAATGCATCCTTTTTATCTGTACCTACAGTCAGAGAACATGTTAGTAGGTGTGGATTTGTCCTCAATTACACAACCTGAGTTTATCACGGGGAACACCGATGTATATGCCGACAGAACATGCTGGACCTAGTAATTACCAAGTAATGGATGAGGATGATGGGTCATACAATAACTACGAAAGGATGATGCATGATCATGCTGGACCTAGTAATTACCAAGATCTTTCAAATCTGGTGGAGCCGCCCAATCCTGACGCTTAACAAATTTATAACATGTTGAACGCAGCCGATAATCCATTTTACCCATCCTGTGACACTTACTCACAGTTATACTGGACGACTCAATTCATGAGCATAAAGGCTAAAAACCACATGTTAGAGAGATGCCGCATCTACTGCCGCATCTAACTCAACATTAGATCAACTGTTTCAAGAAGAGGTGGTTACTATTATGTCTACCCATACAACTGTAGACATTGACCCGCCACTTCTTGTTCATCCCCTCGGTGGAATCGTTGACATTGAAGATGACGATAAACCAGAAGACGACGATCAACCGTTGACATCTGATGAGGACAGTAGTGATGATTAGGTTTGTGTTATGTTTGTTATTTTATTTGTTTAATGTTTGTTATTTTATTTATTAATGTATTTCTAAATTCACATAACAAGTTGAGTTGAACACTTGGAAGTTAGGATATTTTATTTGTGTCTATGCTTATCTGAATCAATTTGAAACAGGTAACATGTCTAGTCGTAGAGGTTTCTTAGGGTTTGGTCGGTCTTCTCGGTCTGCACAGGATGAGACTGGTGACACATCTAAGGGGTCTGGGCCGCATATTTCTGCGACTCCCTAGGCCTCTGCTAGTAGTTCACGGGCTATAAGGCCCAGAGGTCCTATAGCTGCCGATATCAGAGCCAGCTCGGCTAGGGACGAAGAGAGGATTATATTTCAGAGGAATCATACTGGGTAAATATTTTAATTTAAATTACTCCATCCGTCCACCAATTAAAGCCCCATTTGAGGGTGGGCACGGAGACTAAGAAAGCTGAAAAATGTGTTGTGGGTGAAATATAAGGGTAGTTGACTAAAATGATAAAGTAGTTGACTAAAGTGTTAAAGGTGTTGTGTGGTGAGTCCACTAGTGATAAAGTGTAATAAACATAGAATATAAAAATGATAAAGTTGTTGTAAGGTGGGTCCATTAGTGGCAAAGAGTAGTAAATATAGGAAAAGAAGAAGAGTAAAAATGTACAAAAAAGCACAATAGGGCTTTAATTGGTGGATAAAAATTTAAGTGCAAGTAGAGCTTTAATTCGTGGACGGACGGAGTATTATTTCTTGTATAATAAATAATTCCTTAAATTACTTTTACACAGTGTGTTGATGGAGCCAGTAGGCCTATCCAAAGCCTGCACGCTAACATTTAAGAAGATTAATAACCCAAGCGGGTACACATGGAGGTTGACTCACCCGAGCGTGAAGCATTGTATGTTTGAAGTGATTTTGGGTTGTCGGTGCAGCCATCGAGAATGGACCGATAAGCTATGCAATTGGTCCCCAAACCTCAAAATTCCTTTTATAGAAATGTGATACAACTTGTACAGATTTGTTAATTAGTCTTCACCCAAAGTTTATTAGTCTTCAATTATGATTAATTTTAGTTAGAATAATTACTATCTAATTAAGATTTAATAATCTTTTATTGAAATTTATTGTTCTTCAATTAAGATGCATGTAGTTATTAATTAATTAGATTTAACTATAAGTTAATTGATCAAAACAAATTAAAAGAAAGGAGATGGAGGCGGTCCCGGCCGTACGTATCCAAGACCCACCTCAAGTTTTTTACACATTATCTCCACTTCACTAAAGAAGAGAGAAATGTGCTTCGACTTTAAAATGGTATAAAACTTTATGCATCATCTCCACTACTTACCACTTAATTAAAGAAGAAAGTAATATGTACTTTCTTTTTTCTTTTTTTCTTTTTTTCTTTTTTGATCCCATATATTGGTCCAATCAAGTTTGTATTTTGGTTTGTCTCTAACCCAACTCAAAACAGGCTATTTTTTTTTTTCCTTTCAGCGAAAAAAATTAAAAGACTTGACTAACTAAATATATCAATATTTTGTAATTAACCAATGTAAAAGTTATTAAATAGACCGGAGAAAAATATATACAGACAATTACATGTATATATGTTTTTTTTTGAGAGAAAAAGGAAGCTTATATTAAGATAAAACGGAAGAAGCAATATCTGAAAGCCGCAGAGGAAAGTCCGTCTTCCAGATCTTTCTCATATGTTTTAATTTGTCCATTCAAAAAGAATGATATGAAACTGACAAGAATAAAGTTTATGTTTTCACCTTTGGGTGGGTTGTGGATAGTGTTCCCACCTTTATATAAATTGTGTATAGTATTTTTTTTTGCGTGCAGTTATTTTTCTATCTTTGTGTGATGAAGAGATCTCGTCTACGTGCGAGTTGCTTATTTAATTATATTTAAATATCTCTTATAATTTTCGACATCCCATAGATATGGACTAAATGGATGTCTAGATTTCACTTTCATGTTAAATAATGTATTTTATTTATTTTTTTCAAAAAAAGTTTATCCAGAACATACCAACAATGAGTTTCCACGACAATTTTACTTTTACACATATGTTAAAAGTTGCGGTTTGTTCTTCTTCAAATTTACGTTTTACTTGTTTCTAGATAGGTGATGAGTTGCGCTGGAACAGTTTAAAGGCCCACTAATCAAAGCATTATGTATGTATGGGGAGATGTTCAAATAAGAACGAATAATTATTTTCAACATTTCGATCATCAAGATTTATGTAAATATATTAACTTGGTGGATGAATGCAGCATCCGAGTTTAATCTTAAAGAGAGAGAATTTTTTATTTTTTCAAATGTAGTAAATTTAACAACAAATGCATTAATTTTTACAGCAGATCCAATAATTTTAATAATTCTCATGTTCTTATAAAAAGTGTAGTTTTCAGTATTAGAACCAGGTGAGAAGTGAAATATATATATATATATATATATATATATATCTATATATATATATATATAGGAAGAGGTTCTAATAAAAACCCCTGTTAAAATGAGAACTAGGAACCTAATCTTGACCTTTTAAATATTGGATCAAATGGTTAGGATTTAGTCAACAAAAGAAACTGTGCATCTATTATATTTTACTGTGCACTTAAAAAATATGCAATTTATGCAATTGAAACCAACAATGCAAAATACTCAATCAAATCGAAATTGTGCATCTATGCAATCGAAATTGTGCATCTGTAGTTTAATCTCAGCCGTCTATTTTATTTCAATCAATGGCTTTAAATTGGTTCCTAGTTTTCATCTTAACAGGGGTTTCTATGTTAACCCTACCCTATATATATTCCGTGAGAAGTGAGAATAATAAATAAGACAATACATAGTGTTGAATAACGATATTAAAAATATTTATACAATTTTCACTTATTACAGGATTCAAACCCAGGTAAAAAATTTGTCTTCCAGTTAAATATCAACCATAAGATACATTAAGTCAACACATACAAATCAATCTAAAATCTTACCATATATGAGGTATCTCGTTGGAACCATTTCATATATATATAGGGTCAGCTTCAATAGAGACCACTTTCCTATATAGAGAATAGAGACCAAATCAGAGCCATTGATCTCACCAAAATCAATGAATCAGATTAATCTGAATTCTTCAAGTTTAGGAAATCCCGTAAATTCCTCATTTTCCAATTATGGGAACCAATGAACATTATTATGAACTTACGAACATACTAATTTTTGTCGATGTGTTCGTATAAAAAACAAATGAACATACTAATGTTCGTCGAATGAACATACAAATAAACATACTTATGTTCGTAAGTTCATAATAATGTTCGTTGGTTCCCAGAATTGGAAAATGAGGAATTTACGGGGTTTCCTAAACTTGAAGAATTCAGATGAATCTGATTCATTGATTTTGGTGAGATCAATGGCTCTGATTTGGTCTCCATTCTCTATATAGGGGAGTTGTCTCCATTGAACTCTTCCCTATATATATATATATATATATATAGGGAGAGGTTCAGGAAAGAACCATAAATAAAAAAAGAACGGAGAACCATTTTCAGCCATTCGATTATCAAGATCTACGGTGGATGTATCATCTTGTTGGATGAATGCAGATCCTGGGTTCGAATCCTGAAGGGAGCAATTTTTTTAATTTTTTTGAGTGCATTAATTTTAACAGCGAATGCATTAATTTTTACAGTGAATGCATTAGATTTGATGGTTCTCACGTTCTCACAAATAATGTAGTTCTCTCTAGAACCACACCCTATATATATATATATATATATATATATATATATATATATATAGAGAGAGAGAGAGAGAGAGAGAGAGAGAAAGGTTCCATGGAGAATGCTAAATATTTAGAGAACGGAGAATGCGTGAAAAAATAACGAACAAGTTTATAATTTTGATGAACAAATCAATGTATCGTATAAAGAAACATTTTGGTCATTCTTAACATTAATACTAAGAACAAATATATACATCATAGATTAGATAAAAACTGACGGCCCAGATTTTATCTGAAGCATTCACGCGGATACACCAAAATTGCCTCGATATTATCAAAGAAGGGCATTAAGGTAAGATTATCATATGCAAATTTTGTTCAAACTGCAATTACCGCAATTTTAAGGTAACATCAAATCTTCTCTACTTTTCTCACAATCTACAAAAAGTTTGTGTTGTTACGTAGTGTTGTGTACGTTGTTGCATTATACATTATTCGTAGTTGCACACATGATAAGTATAAAATTTTATAATGTTGCTCAGTGTATACTGTTTGTCGTTGCAGGAATAGTATAAAGAGTGGGAAAATAATAAATTTTTTTTGCGATTTTTTTTAAGAATGATTGTTGGTGTATATAGTTGCACAAACAATTTATGTTTATTGCACAATGTTGTGTATGTTACATTTTAATAATGATTGTTGCACATTGTAGTGTATGTAGTTTCACAAAAAAATTTATATTATTACACAGTGTTGTGTACGTTATTACATTGTATATTATTCGTAGTTGCACACATGATAAGTGTTAAATCTGTTACAAAGAGGTGAGAATAGAGATAAAGAGGAACATGAATGATATAATAAATTCTTTAAAAATCTCCCACTACCATAATTAAGAATGACTAAAGTTACATTATTATCCTTTAAAATGTAAAAAAAAAAGGAAATAAACGAAACTTTAAATAAGAAGCCAAAAAAAAATGAAGGAGATCTTAACCGTACGTATGATATTAAAAATAAATAATCAAGATTAATTCTCATTTCTCATGCTAAAATGGTAGCGACATAGTCAGAATAAAGTATAATTAATATTAAAATTAACTCTAAAGATATCTTAATAATTTTTGTTTAAATAAAAAGTAATTGTTCATAACTAAATTTATTTTCATTATATATATTTATTATCAAAACAACTTGTTTAATTAGTCTAAACTATTCCTTAAAACACTAATAATTATTATACAGTCAATAGGTACTCCATTATCTTGCAATACTCAAATATTGATGTTCTTCTGCACATAACCGTCACAACTCATGAATGAATATTAATCTAAATTCAACTTTAGAATGAGAGAGAAATATACTCATCCGTCTCACAAAAACATGAATATTTTCTTTTTTGTACATTACCCCTTTACTTTTTATCCCTCCTTTTTATATTTATTATTCACAAAAAAACCATCATGGTCCACTACTACATATACTTTTCTTTAATTAATTCATTACTCTCACAACACTTTATAAAGTGAGACTCATTTTTTACTCACAATAATTTTCAACTAACATTTCTTAAGACTCGTGTCACTCTCAATTGTTCATGTTTTTGTGAGACGGAGGGAGTATAATCTAGAAAAAGAATAGCAAGTAACATAATATTTGGAATTTAGAATTTCTAAATTCTAACAATCTAAACTAATATAAAAAAATGGTTATAGATTACATATTATATCTCCATTATATATATTTAACTTTAAAATAAAATAATATTATATATCCTTAAAAGAATACTTATTAATTAAATATTCCATCCGTCCCATTATTAGTGACCTAATTAATTTGGATACGGGTATAAAAGATTAAAATTAGGAAAAAAAAATATATGATCCACATACTTAGTGTTATTTTTAATTACTTTTAATAATGGTTAATCAATGAATCAAGGAGGCATAAATCCTTTCTTCATCAAACCTCCAACCTCAACCTCAACCTCCGCACCCAAGATCTGAAACTCAACAAAAATTGCAAACACGAAATCTGTTGTCAAACATATCTGAACTCAAAATCCTAAAAAATTGCACCCAAAATTGCACTTAAAGATGGGTTGTCGAACACGAAAAATTGCACCCAAAATCTGAACTCAAAATCTCAAAAATCAAGAATGGAATTTTCAGCAACAAGAACTCAAACACGAAAATTACTTCAATAAATCAAAAAAAAAAAAAAGCTTTTCAGACAAACACGAAGAAGGGGATCGTGGAGGAGTGCCTTCCTCGTCTCCAGACTCGTGAAACCGTTCAATTTGTTGAAGATTATGTGTTGGTGATGCACAACTTATTCATACCATATGACAGCCAGGAGCTGATCGAGGCACTGCGTGAGGACGTCGGCGGCGGCGATCTTGACACAGAGTGTAGCAACGTTGGCTTGACCGACTATGGTGCCCGGGGATGAAGTACAGAGTGATCGTCGGTGCAAAAGAGGCACGAACAAGGAGCGGTTCCGATTAAGACTTTCAAACGGAGGGGCGCAGGGATGAACCGGAACACAGCCGAACGAGTGTGATTCTGAGAATATGTAGGTATGAGACTGCATATTCGATAATAGCTTAAATGATTTGATAGGTGCTACTCAAATCAACAAGATGCATCTTTTTTTTTTGTGCCCATATGGAAAAAATTCTAAGGTTAAGCGTGTTTGGCTTGGAGCAATTCTAGGATGGGTGACCCATTGGGAAATTTCTTGGGAGCGTACGAGTAAAGACAAAACACGCTAGAAAATACTCGTATGTGTTAGTTTGTGGGGACAGCCGTCAAGTCTGGAGCCGAACTGTTACACCGAAGGAGGGAATTTTCAGTGGAGGCCCAATGGCGGAAGAGGCGCGGGAGAATACAGTGGAGACGAGCGAGGATTGAGAGTGGTGTAGGCGGTGGAGGTGGTAGAGCGACGCTAGGGTTTTTGATGGTTGGAGGCTGTAGAAAATGGAGGGTGGTGAGTGAAGAGTGAAGAGAGAGACCGAAATAAGAGTTGATTTTAGTTTTTAGGAGTACATGTATTGTGCCTAATGATATTCTTAATAGTAGAACCCTAATTATGGCCTAAAATAAAAAAAATATGTCATTATATTTGGGACAATTCAATAAAAAAATAGACCATCAATAATGGGACAGAAGGAATATATATTAAAATATTATAATAATTTATTAAATATATATTAAAATGTTATCTAATATAAGTAATATTTTATCGTTCATCGTTACATTAAAACTCTATGAAATTCTAGCAAATAGAATTGAATTTAGAAAGACAAATAAAATATCTTATAAAGTGCAGTCTAATTATTGTGCGAAAGGCCGCACAACCAGGGGCGGATCCAGAATTTAATGTTGGGGGAGGGGGGGTTGAATTTGTTGAAGTACGATAAACATTTACACGGGGTTCAATTAATTCATTTTTATACATTTTCTTAACAATCACTTAATTTAATAGATAATTGTTTGCAGTTCAATTAATTCAACATCAAGTAGATTTAGATTGAAAGTATATAAAGACATACTTTTATGCATTTTTTAAAAAATAAATGTTTCATCTTCTAAACAAATAAACTAATTTTCATTATTAATAATTTGTTATTTTACTTTTAACGTGAGAATTGACTCAAATTCAACATTAAAAATTAAATAAGAAAGAAAAATATGATAAAAATAACATAAATATAATAAATCAATGTACAGTATTAAACAAATAATATAAATAATTGGATACAATAAACAATGTACTATATCTTTTTCTTATATTTCTTATTTATACACACATATATAGATATATAAAATATATATCTACATAAAAAAACTTAAAAATTGCCCCCCCCCCCCCCCCCCAACAAATCCGCCAAAAAAAAGAGAATCATGCAAAATCATCAAAAGAAGACACGTGCTGTACTTTAAATTTTATAGATTATCTATACTTTAAAGAAGACACAGAAATTCTTGTTAGTGGCCCGCAACTCATCACTTAATATATGAAACAAGAAAAAGCAAATTTTAAGAAGAATTAATCCACTAATTAAACCTGCACAGAGTAAACCTCCTACTAATGTTATTCGAAATAAACGCAAAAATTGTGTTAATCCAAATTAGTAATGCCTAATTAAAATTTAATATAATTGATTAATTCCTAAGTTAGGTTTAATTAGGGTAAATGTATATCTTCGAATGCACCCGAAGTGTGCCCCAATGATAAACATGGACTACAATTCAATTTTTGTCTCGTATCATAATTATAATTAAGTTATAACATTGCCGATCGAAAGGTCAAATTTTCCCTTTTTTTTGAAAGGTGAAATCATATATTAATTCAAGTCAGAATGAACAATGTCTAGAAGCCAATTAGAATAATCGGCCTTCCAAACAACAACATCAGAAGAAGATAAAGAAAAGCGAGCAAGCTCATGAGCTGCTCGGTTTGCCTCTCTTATTTTTAACATTTCTACCGTTCAAAGGCTAGGTCACAAAATTTAATTAATTTATCGTCAATTTAATAATAAACAAAGCCAGGATTAATTTATACAATAAATCCTAAAGACAAACTAACCTCTCTTGGATATAAAATAAAAAAAATTCAACAATAACTAGAAATAACAGTGAATTTGCACAAAAGTTATAAAACTTCGATGGCGAAGAATTAAATATTGTGAACTAGGAAATATAAAATTATATATTAATTATTAAAGGTGACATGTAAATTACAAAAATATCCACAAGCTTTTTCTAAAATTCTAGGGGCCACACTTCTCCCTCGATCTCTGCACGCAAGTCCATATTTTGAGGGAAAAGAAGAGAGTTAATTAATTAGTGCATGCATGCATAAAAATATACATCAATGATTGATATATTATGTTTTTTTCTACCTTTTGAAATCATGTTTGTTTAATTCTAATAATTTTTATACTATATGATGAAATATGGATGCGATATTAGGTAAAGGATCTTAATCATTATGAAATATTTTACTCAAAGAAGAAGTGCTTTTGATTAGTCAAGTTCATTGTGGTCGCATTATATTAGAACCTTAGTGCATTCAACTTTAATGAAAGGCCCCTTTGAAAAGAAAGAAAAAGAAAAAAAAACACTTTAATGAAAGGCATAGACTGAAATATGCACATCAATGTGTATCATGTGTTTTTATTTAACAATTAATACAGGAAAGAAACACATATATGATGAACGTACGATGATTTAATAATTATGACAAAATAATTAACTTTGGTGAGTTAGAAGAAGAGTTTCTGTTGCGGTACAAATGATATTATGAGTCTTGGTCTTCTCCATCATTGTTTTGAATAAAACTTTAGATTGATATCTCCGATCCGTCTGTATACTAGATGACAATATAGTACAGGATTGGGACCATTTATTGTCTAAATACTCGTACTCAATTTGGACCATTTATTGTATTTATTTTGACGTCTTGGATTAACATTTGAGATTTAATGTGTCACCCTTTATTTCTCAATTTGGGTTTCACTTTCAATTTTTTATATTGTTTTGCATTTTTGAATTTTGCATGCTTTAATTTAATTTTATAATTATTAGCCAGGATACATTCCATTCAATTAGAGTATATAATCATATATATTATCATTTAATTTTAATTTTAATTCATTATTAGGGTTAATAATTTCAAAGTTAGAGAGTGTGCGTGTGTACATATATATAGGGGCGCGCTCTAGTGAGACCCCCTATTTTTCGTGTAACATGAGTACAATGAATAAGACATATAATACTAATGAACAAAACGTATATCTAATGAACAAGATGTATATACTGATGAAAAATAAAATTTAAAAAATTCGTAATGAATAAGATATATATACTGATGAACAGGGCCGTATATACTGATGAACAATGCAATATATACTGATGAATAACAAAATTTAAATTATTCTGCTCCCTCCAGGATTCGAACCCTGCGAAAAAAACCACCCTCCAGATACAATATCAGCCATAGGATTGATAAAATAAACGCACCAGATCGTGCCCTAGATCTCACTAAAATTAGGGGGTCTCATTGGAGCGGCCCCCTTATATATATATATATATATATATATATATATATATATAGGGAGAGACTAGGATAAAAACAACTCTTGAACTAAACATACAAATCAGGTAAAATATATAAATTCTATGTTGAACACGTATGATCAATTTACTATGCAGATGTCTTAATTTTGAAAATTAAAATTTTCGCTACCTATGAGATTCAAACTTGGGACCATGAATTTATCCAACAAAAAAATGGATCAACAATAGATCTTGATGATCTCAGGGCTGAAATAATTCTTATTTTTCATTTTAGAGATGTTTTTATTTTAGCTCACACCTATATATATATATAAATAAAAGTTAATTATAATTCATAGTAATAGATTTTATTTTCTTAAAATATAAAATAATAATAAATATAATAGAGGAAATTGTGGAACACTAGATCCCATCAATCGGATTAAAGCCTCGCAGATCTATATTTTTTTATATTATATTGAAAGATAATATCTATTGAGGGGTAAGTTTTTTTATTACTACTAGGAGAGATGACACGCATTCACATGTAAAAATAAATTATTTTATTAAATAATTTTTTATAAGTGTAAATTTATACTCCCTCCGTCCATGAAAGAACTTCCTAGGAGAGAGTGACACGAGTTTTAAGAAAAAAATATTGTTGAGTGTATTGAGAATGAATAAAAGGTAGTTGAGTGTATTGGGAGTGGTGAAAATGTGTTATAATTAATATTGAGAGTTGTTGTAGTAGCCCGCACCTTAACTATACTATTATTTGTTAATATCTAGTTAAGTAGAGATTTTCAAGCTTAATAAATTAGATATATTTGATTAGTTGCACCAAAAATGGCTATATGCGATATTTATTAGAAATTCAGTAAGTTGAGTAGCATTGAGGTTTGTAGCTATAGCATTCCAATTATTTTAAGTTGGACCAGAATATTATTTTAGAAACCCAAGTAGGATTGTGAGGCCAATAGAATTTTATGTAAAAAGCCCAACAATTAATGATAAATGGGCCAAAAGACTTGTGTAAAAATAGAAAAGTCTGGGGCAAGTGATTTTGTTAGTATGCGAGTAACCGAGCCCCACTTATGTACACAATTAGTTGATTAATTATTAAATCCAAATTGTTAGTTATTAATCTTGATTAAGTATCTAGCCAACACGTAGCTTCAACTTTTGAGTCAGCTACTCCTCTTAAGCCGACTCGAAAGAGTATAAATCTAATTCTTCTTTTCCCATTCCCATTCTGCCATCATCATTTACCAACAATCAGTAATCCCCAACAAACTTTCACAGCAATTCGATTGACAAGCAGGTAGCATTTCTTTATTTACAGCCCATTCATTCAGTATGAATAGAACAACAGATATAAACAATAGCTACACCTATCCTTAAAGCATATACCAAGCAATAACACCAATTTTCTTTAGCATCTAGAGTAATTTTTACAAGAAATTCCAGTTTTACAAGGAGTTAATAACTGAGTATATACAAAAGAAGAATAGATGGAATAGATGAAATCCGAAATAAAATTTAAGCTTTGATTTTATTAGTTATACTTAGTCTAATGGGTTTTGATAATTTGGGCCCATTTCTTATTATACGTATTTGGGTTGATTAATGGAGTGTGGTGGCTTTGGTTAGCCTTGATTTATTATTGGGCTATTATTAATTTAGTTGGCCCCTTAATTTAGTTAAAGTGAGCTATAAGTTATTTTAATTTAAGCCTATAAATATGTATAAAGGATTTATATTATTTCTAAGTTAATAGTTATTTATAAAATTAGAGTGAGTCGAATTATGATTAACGCCAGAGTTATGATTATTGCAATTTAAGTCTATGTTGGTATTTATTGATAAGTTTGCCAAATATCAACTAGTTTTCATACCATAAATCCCAATAGAACTATCATCTTAAAACCAACATAAGTATTCCTTTTAAATCAGTCCATATCATTTTCCTCATTGTTTATTAGTCAGTTTTTATACTGAAGGTCGGCTACAAGCAAGGTGATGAGGACTGTAATTCCCATCAGCGTTGTGCTTAGCAATCTAAGCCTATTTTACCTTATTATTACTATTATTATTATTATTACAGAAACTAACAGCGCAGGTACGATCGGATATCTTGGATAAAAGAGTAAGAAATCCACCTAAGTAGATGGAGTGAAGAATGATTGCACACAGAAACCTTTCCACGCAGCCAAGGTGCCTTCCTGCGCAGCCAAGTAGCTTTCCCGTGCAGCCACGCAGCCAAACCAGAGCAGCGCAGCAGAGCTGCGCAGCCAGAGCAGAACAGCGCAGCAGAGCTGCGCAGCCAGACCAGAGCAACGCAGACCAGAGCAGAGCAGCGCAGACCAAGGCAGCGCGGCAGCGCTGCGCAGTCAGAGCAGCGCCACCAAAGTGCCTTTCCTGCGCAGCTACGTATGATAGTTCAACTTCGGGAATAAGACCATTGTACTGAGTTTTGGGCCCAATTGACTAGATGAGTGGGCTTTTAGAATTAGGGTTTGCTCACAAACTATAAATAGCACATCTATTGGAAAACTAGGGGATCAACTCATTCCAGCAACACACTTGTAAAATGTAAACTTTCTTAAGCTATAGTGAAAACCAACGAAGAACTCCCGTGGATGTAGGTCTTAACGACCGAACCACGTAAATCCGTGTGTCATTTATTGCTTTTTAGTTTCTAGTTTAGGTGTTGGTGATTCAGTGCCTCACCAACTGGCGCCGTCTGTGGGAAAATCGTGAATTTTTAACTTGGGGTTCAATTGAATTTGCAGCGCATTTTCTTGTGAAAATGGATCATGGTTGGGGTAAATGAAATGTAATTGTTGTTATTGCTGATATCTTGTTGTGGTAGAATTCAACTCTTAAATTTGGACAGGACCAAATGGATGATAATTTAAAATTTATTTATTATTCATAAGAGAATATATGTTATGTAGTTGAAAAGCTAATTGCGATTGTTCGTTGATGAATGCGAGGGTCATGCGAAGAAAGACAAAATAGCAAAGGAAAAAAGATGAATCAGGGGAATAACAAGATGAAGATGAATTATTAGGCTGCGCAGGAATTAAAGCAAGAAGAATTATCAAGCTATGCAGGAATGAAACAAAGGATAAACATATTTTGGGAAAATACTTGGACAAGTATGATACACGCTACAACGTGAAAAGGTAACCCACTAATAAGTGGTGACTCAGGTACTTCGCAGAACTATAATTTCTCACTACATGATCTTAGATTATTTCATCGAAGCATGAAAGCATGGTTGGGATTTAGGAAATGTTATACTTTACCACTTGAGAAAAATCATGATTTATATTATCTCTTGAAGGGATTTGGGAATTTGATATTATGTCTTGGAAGCTGCACACCTTCTGCATATGTGCCTAGGTCTAAAATATGAATTGACTAAGTATACGAAGCTGCACACCTTCTGCATATGTGCCTAGGTCTAAAATATGAATTGACTAAGTATACGAAGCTGCACACCTTCTGCATACGTGCTAGGGCTTGGAACATAATTTGGATAACATACTTTGGGACCATAAAGTCATACTAGCCCTGTCACTAGCATCACAAGTAGGAACACCAATCACAAGCATATACATAACATGTTTATTTTAATCATGCACATGTTACTAAGAGGGAGGGAGTAGGGTATATGTTGCCATCTGTATTTTTCTTGAAAATTTACAGCACATCAGTAATGGTTAACAATGCTGGAAAACCTGCTTCGGCAGAAAATGAGCTTTAGTGGCAATTCAGCCACGCTTCGGAAGGGAAAGCCTTAAGTAGAATTTGGGTCTTCTCAGCGCAGTCAGGATATTTATCTCAGCTACCTCTGCGCAGTTATCTCAGCGCAGCTATCTCAGTTATCTTAGCTACCTCAGGGCAGCTACCTCAGCGCAGCTATCTCAGCACAGTCAGGGCAGCTATCTCAGCTATCTCAGAGCAGCTATCTAGTTATCTCAGCTATCTCAGCGCAGCTATCTCAGCACAGTCAGGGCAGCTATCTCAGCTATCTCAGAGCAGCTATCTAGTTATCTCAGCTACCTCAGCGCAGCTATCTCAGCACAGTCAGGGCAGCTATCTCAACTATCTCAAAGCAGCTATCTAGTTATCTCAGCTACCTCAGGGCAGCTACCTCAGCGCAGTCAGGAAATTTATCTCAGCGCAGCTATCTCAGTTATCTCAGTAGTTTTCAGCGCAGAATGTCCGAGCCGTTGTCAGTTCAGAATGTCTATGCTCCGCGCAGGAATATCGTAAGCCGCGAAAGTTAGACAGGGTTCTTTGATTGTCTATGCTCCGCGCAAGAATATCGTAAGCCGCGAAAGTTAGACAGGGGTGTACCATCTTAAGAGCCGCGCTGCGGAAATGTACCATCTTAAGGGCCGCGTTGCGGGAGTGTATCATCTTTGTCAGTGCAGGTAGTGCAGCGCAGTCAGCGTGGGGTTGTCAGCGCAGTCGGTGCAGCGCAGTCAGCGCGGGGTTGTCAGCGCAGTCGGTGCAGCGCAGTCAGCGCGGGGTTGTTAGCGCAGTCGGTGCAGCGCAGTCAGCGCGAGGTTGTCAACGCAGATCACTTGAGTCTTCCCAGCACAGGTTATCTAAGCCCTTATTATCTTTAATGATGTTCGACGAATCAAAAGGAATAATTGCTATCTCTTTTATCTCAGCTTATTTCCAGCATTAAAATACTTTGTCTTTATCATTTTTGCAAAGATTGACAGTTCTTGTCTAATAAGTCGCAGGGAATCGTGTATGCTTAATTGACACGGGAGAGCAGCACAGCGCTGACTTCACACCACACACCACTAGTTGAACAAAGAGAACGCTGTTCAACTAGACTAGGGGGGAGTAGCTGATGAGGACTGTAATTCCCATCAGCGCTGTGCTTAGCAATCTAAGCCTATTTTACCTTATTATTACTATTATTATTATTATTACAGAAACTAACAGCGCAGGTACGATAGGATATCTTGGATAAAAGAGTAAGAAATCCACCTAAGTAGATGGAGTGAAGAATGATTGCACACAGAAACCTTCCCACGCAGCCAAGGTGCCTTCCTGCGCAGCCAAGTAGCTTTCCCGTGCAGCCACGCAGCCAAACCAGAGCAGCGCAGCAGAGCTGCGCAGCCAGAGCAGAACAGCGCAGCAGAGCTGCGCAGCCAGAGCAGAGCAGCGCAGCGCAGACCAGAGCAGAGCAGCGCAGACCAAGGCAGCGCGGCAGCGCTGCGCAGTCAGAGCAGCGCCACCAAAGTGCCTTTCCTGCGCAGCTACGTATGATAGTTCAACTTCGGGAATAAGACCATTGTACTGAGTTTTGGGCCCAATTGACTAGATGAGTGGGCTTTTAGAATTAGGGTTTGCTCACAAACTATAAATAGCACATCTATTGGAAAACTAGGGGATCAACTCATTCCAGCAACACACTTGTAAAATGTAAACTTTCTTAAGCTATAGTGAAAACCAACGAAGAACTCCCGTGGATGTAGGTCTTAACGACCGAACCACGTAAATCCGTGTGTCATTTATTGCTTTTTAGTTTCTAGTTTAGGTGTTGGTGATTAAGTGCCTCACCACAAGGGTAAAGCAATAGTTCAGAATTACTAGTGTCGTCAGACCACGATCAGGTGGGCTTTCTAAACTCATAATTTGAAGTGCACACTATTTAATGATGTTTATATGAATGAAGTTATATTAAAGTTATTGACTTGCCAAAAATTTTATGATCTTGTATGTTACCATCTACGAGAGATAGACGATATCGGCACTATGCTGGACGTATTGCCAGTAAGGGTTTGTGCACAAAGTTGTGACTGTGAGCCATCGAGCGGGTTGGCCGGTCACTGTGATAGAGAGCCTTCGGGACGATCACTGTGTTTGAGAAGGAGGCCTCCTTCTCAACACGAGGTTACATTATACGTAGATATGGCACATACATGTTAATTGTCTGCAGACGTATATGATGATTACATAGAAATTTTACAGTTTTGGCGTGCACAGGTTATTTAAATAAATCTCCTGTGTGATGCTTGAGATGGCAAGTTCAATATATAGCTCTAAGAACAAGCTTTAAAGTTATTTCGGCATGTGACCATTGAGTACCTTTTTAGTACTCAGTCCTGCATATGTTTTCTAAATGTGCAAGTTAAGCTGTGATGCAAATGGATGTCAGCAGAGCAAAGCTTTTGATATATAAGTACTAAATTAGGCTCAGGATTCCATGTCTTCATACATGTAATCCACTTAAGTTATTCCTCTGCAACGCTTAATGCATTTCACCTTATTGATGTGTTGCAAAAATTTCAAACTAATAGCTTAGAGATTATGCCACTTGATGCTTAGACAACTTGTCGTTATATTATTGTAAGTTGTCTACTCAGGAGTTTTTGGAAGTGATTGCTTATAATTACCAGACATCATGGTAAATTATTGTTTAAGCAGGTTAATGATTAGTTTTGAAACCTATTTTTCTTTTTCATTTTCTGATTCCTTTCCCAGTCACACTTTTCCCCGGCTTAACTATACACTAGCTTAGGTCGGGCTGTGACAGTTGTGAAAAGTGAAAAGTAAGAGGATTATAAGTGGTGAGGTATAGTCCAAAAATAGGTAGGAAGTTCTTTTGTGGACGTCCCAAAAAGGAAAGATAGGAAGTTCTTTCGTGAACGGAGGGAGTATATTTTTTTTCATTTTATAATGTCATTTATCTTTTTAATATATTTTTGAACCAATTAAAGGATAATCTTTTTAAAATTATAATATTATAAAACTCATAAAATTTGAAAGAATCATCTAAATTTAACATAAATATTTAATTATAATTAATCAAGCATCACTTAGTTTTTTCGTCATTAGAAAAAAAGAAAAACGTGACCAAAAAGAGAAGAAGATTGATATGAAATTCATGTTTATTTTCTAAGTTTCATCTTTACATAATTAATTTTAATTTCAATTCTCTAGAAAAATTAAACTTCTAATGAGACTATTAAATAAATCCTTTATATCTTAACTAGTTAGTGGCCCGTTGAAATTCGACGGGAATTCATTATTATATGAATTTATTGTGTAATTATTTAATATAATTTTTTATTTATGAATTTTATTTCACTAAAATAAATTATTAAATTAAATAACTTTAAAATATAAAATCTGTAACTTTTATTTGAAATTGGCCTAAATTAAATGTCTTATGAAATGTGTATTAAACAGAGTACTCACCCACAAAATTTTAATACAGACATTGCAATATTTCTTTAAATTTTACCTAATGTAGAATGTAGTTAGGAACGGGTCCAGAATTTTCTTGTTATGGGGGGCACAAAATAACTATATATAAAAAATATGTTCCATAAATTATTACATAATAATCTAAGCTTCCGTTTAGGGTTTGGATTGACAACAATGAAATACATGGTTTGAAGTATAAATTAAAGTGTGAATCTGTCTTTAATGTAGCTGCAACCAGTCATTGAAAAAAAAATGAATTAAATAATATCAGTGATGACTTCAATTTACAAAGTCTGAATAAATTATTAAATTTATAATTACCTCATATATAATCTTTCGAAAATTTCATCATACACTGCGTTACTTGTTGTGTCATGTGTATGACCATTTTCATCACATACTAAAATCTTTAGACCTATTAGAATTGCCTTCTTTGGAACCGAATACGACATTTAGTAAATTTCGGTTCACTCATAATTATTCTGGACAATAGGAAATTTCTTGCCCGTATTTTTCTTAAAATGAGTTTGCCTTTAATTACATATTCCCTAAGCTCATTAGAAGAATCAATATTTCTAAGAAGCATGATTATGCATCTCTCTTTCAATTCAATTTCATGAATAAGCAATCATGAACACTTGATCGTGTTAAGATATTCAACCCAGAGTACTTCTTCATCAAAGTCAACTTGTCCATCTTCTTTGCAAATGTTGTATGAAATTAGATAAACACATCTTTCTTTGGTAGACATTAGAGACATGACTTAATAATTACGTCAGGGTATGTGTTCTCTACTATAGTTGTAATAAGATTTGTTGCAATTCGTATGCACACACAAAACATCTCCGTGTGCAAAAATGTCAGCAAGCATTTTGAATGTAGAGAGAGAATGAGTTTCAGAGAAATGCGAAACTTACACGACGGATCTCTCTACGTACAATGCCCACAGCAGACTTCAAATTAGTAGTGACTAAGCAAAGACAGATCTCAGAACACCGGAATATTCGAGAATAAACAACCATCACCAAGACTTTCACCGACAATAACGTCATCTACTTTAAGTATTTATTCTATAATTTTTTTGATTTCTTCTGCATTAGAACCATAAGGATTTGCCTGATTTTTTATTAAAAAATAATTATATTTGATATGTACTGTTTTCAAAATCAAAATATTTATTATTAATTCTACAAATATTTAAATATCTATCGAATTCATCCTGCTATTTTCTTGAATATTGCACATTTTTAACTTCAAAATTCATAGGTAAAAAAAAGATTTGATCACTATACTTAATACTAAAATAATATTCAATTGATTGAGATTAGTTTATAATATGAATAAATTATGCATGCTAATATAATTTATTAAATTATGTATTAAGATAGAATAAAATACATGTAATTTCATGTTCTCAGTTAACTTGAGAACTTGACACATATTCCAAAGTTGAGATTAACTTACGGAGGCATGCACCAAGTCATGCTGACTTTCCATAGGTGGCACTGGGAGTATATGTCAAAAATTACCTCCTAAAACAACCACAAATCTCCAAAAGGTTGTTTAGCCCTATCAAAAGAAAAAAGCAAGTCGGAAATAACAGTTATACTATATTCATATATTTTGTATCTGGGGATTGTTCCACGAACGTATAATCTAAATAAAAAAACAAAGAAGGATCATGAAGAAGGTGAAAGAAATAAAATTAATCTTACACCTTTCTATAGATGAATATAGGAATAATTGATTTGTCAAAAGTTTATTTTTCTAATAGAATTTATTTATATTTGAGTCAAATTAAACATAATTATATCCGTTTTAGCTGTGGTCGTTTCTCTGCGGTGGCTGCCCTTGACCCTCATTTCCCCTGGCGATAAATTGGTCCAAGTTGCTTGGCGTACTAAGAATTCTAGTTGATGCTTGAGGTGTCCACAGTATCTAGTGTAATGCCCGTAGGCATTGTGATATTCACATAACTTGTTGTTGGGCCCCTGCTGTGGCTGTCCGTCCCTATAAGTGCTCGGTGCCCGAAAAAACGGCTGATTCTTGATTAGGTGGAATATTTCCTCTTGTGGTTTGTTTAGGGGGGTGTACTCAGTGAAACGATTGACCTCGTTCACAGTACATTGTTGGTGGGGTTGTGCTTCTGCTTGGGGAGGAAGTACCCTGGGAGGCAATCCTCTGAAAGGTGCTCGGTCCTGGTTCCTGTTATTCTGCTCCGGTGCAGCTTCGGTCCTTTTAGCTTTGTGTTTATCGTTCTCGGCTTTTCGCGCCATCCTAGCGTCCTCCAGTTGCAAGTACCTTGGTAGCCTTGCCATGATATCATCGAAATCCCGTGCTGGCCTGATTTGTAATTCATCGAAGAAGAGCCCTGGCTTCAGTCCTCTGACATATGCACAGTTCTTTATCTGCGACTCCGTCTCTGGCTCCTCCAGAGCAGCGAGATTGAACCTAGCGGTGTACTCCCGTAGTGTTTCATTTTGGTCTTGTTTGATGTCCATCAGGGAAAGGGCTGACCTCCCAACCCTTCGCGAACTTGCGAACTGACGCAGAAAACGTGTCTGTAGATCTTCAAAAGAATGAATGGAATTCTGGGCTAGCGTTCCAAACCACAACTGGGCAGGTCCAGTCAGAGTGGTAGAGAATATTCGGCATTTGATGCCTTCCGTATACATGTGCAGTGTAACCAGTCCCTCAAAACGGTTAAGGTGTACCTCCGGATCAGTGGTGCCATCATAATCCAATGAAATAGGCTTGTAGCTTCTTGGCAGAGTATCCGCCAGGATGTCAGCGGAAAATGGGCTCCGACTGGTAGTGATATGGGCTTTTGATGTCCTAGCCCGCTTATCATCCTTATACTTCCCGTGTTTCCTTCTTTCCTTTGGCGAGTCATGAGCATGATAGCGCTTGTGGACCCTGTGTTCCTTTTTGCCAGAGGAGTACTCCTGCTCTTGTCCCTCTGACCTTCTAGTCTGATGTGACCTCTCTGACCGATGCGATTTCTCTAACCGGTACGGTTTCTCTGCCTTGTGAGATCTCTCTGACCTCTGTACCCTCTCATTCCTCCGAGATTTCTCCCTCAGAGTATCTTCCAAATCCTTAAGCTGGTTCTTCAATTGTGACACTTGGTTTTTTAGTTTCGCGTTCTCCCTTGGTCTCTCCTCCTCAAACATGGGAGTGATGGAGCGACTGTCAGACTCGTCTACCCCCTCCTTCCTGATAATGCTACTTAGCATGACGCGGCTCCCCTCTGGCCTCCTTTCCAGTTCCTTCTGAGCAGGGAACCTCTGTGTTTCCTTAGGTAGCGCGGCTTGTTTGTTAGCGAGTTAGTCATTCACCTCCAGAGCAGCGGGAGGCGGAATTTTAGTGCCCTATTGGTTGAGCATTCCCAACAGAGGAGTCGTGGCGGGGACTGTTGATAGCAGCGGAGTCCCTAGTGCTTGGCGTACAGCAGCATAATTAAGCAGAGCCATCATCTGTTCTGTTAACACGAAGTTCAGCGGACCGCCACCAGATGTGGGGATCAGACCCTGCAATTCAGATCCGGTGGCAACCAAAGCAGATCTCTGGGGAGTGATGTTCTGACCTATCAGCGGAGTAGCGGAAGTGTTATGGAAACCCGGCGGTGTGGTGAAAATAGTGCTGGCTGGCAGACTGTTGAGCAGCGAGGTGGGTATCTCAGTGCCGGCGCCAGAGCTAAGCCCAGTGTTTTCGAACTCCTTTTTGAGAGTGCAACAAGCCTCAGAAGAATCCATAGTACCTACATGTGAAAAATGTGAGAGAAAATCTCAATAAAAACAGATCGAACCACCCTTTGGCAGAGAAAGCCGCAATATAAGATATTCCGAACATTGGCGCGAAGGCCATTATGAGATCCTTTTCGAAATACCCCCGTGTATTAGGAAATAAACCCAGGACACGAATTCAAACATAGATAGAGAGTAACGGAGATTTCCTCCTAGATCCGGATTCAAAGTTGGTAGAGAGGACATATTACCCGATAAATCAACCATGAAAACCCAAAAACACGAAAAACAGAGCACCAATCACAAGATTGTTAGTGAAACATGTTAGATTCGTCAGAAAAATAGAGATCATGTAAGAAAATACGACAATCGCACGCAATGATTATGACAATATGGAACACAACCATAGATCAACACCCAACTTTCGATCTCACCCATTTTCCCAACATGCACATGCGAGAAAAACAATAAAACCATGAATCTTATGAATTTGCATACAGATCGGAGCGAGAAATGGATTTATCGGTCCAGATTCACTTGGGTATTCGAAACAACGGATCAATTGGGGTCTGCGCACGTAAATCCGACCGTAATTACAGATCTGCATGCGCAGGTGGTCGGAACTCACGCCTTAACTCATTATTTTCCACAGACGGCGCCAGCTGATAAAGTATTTTATCAACACCTAATCTAATTCACAAAGTTTACCTAGTGTTTGATCGTGAGAGGCGAAAGGAAAGGTTGAATTGCTTGAGAGTCGATGAAAATTGCTGTAGTATTGATAGAGAGCGTGTCCTTACAAGATACAGGTGCATGGGTATTTATAGATTACATGCTAGGGGTAAAATAGTAACTTCATCTCTAAAAACATGCTCCCCGCGTGGTCGGGGGCATAGTAGTAAATTTACCTGTAGGCGGACGATTCCTCTGCTCTGGCGCATAGGCAAATCGCCCTTTTATCTTTAATGATTTCTCTGGTGAAGGTCATTCCTCTGGCGAGATCCGTTCCTCTGGCGAGGTCCGTTCCTCTGACCCTAGTGAGTCATTTTTCCGCGTTCATTCCTCTGCTCCGCATATATTACTCCTCATCAGCGATATAAGATCAGTAATGAGAGTTGAATCTTCTCCGGTGATTAGAATCATCAACATAAACTAATACAAGAAGAAGTTTCCCATTCTTCCTTAGAAAGAAAAGAGAGTGATCTGAAGCTGAGAACCTGAATCCAGACTTCAACAAAAATTGCTCTGATCCAGTTTTACACTAATCAGATGAATATTTGGACTGGTTGCAGAATCCATGGATGAGTATATCAAGTGGAAGGATCTAAAAAAAATTCAAGCTTTGATACTATGTTAAACTACAAAGATAAGAGCATGAAATGAGCTGAGATTTTAGCTAAAGGAAGATAAAGACTTCCACATATCTTATTACTAGTACATTCGCCCGTGCGATGCACGACGAACATAGTTTTGCATCAAAATTAAACGATGTAGTGTGTGTATATCGGTTAAGCAATTAGGGGTTAATGTCTAAAACCGAAGGTCTTGGGTTCGAGCCTCCTGTGGCGCAACCTTTAAATATCTTTATTTAATCATGTTAATTTATCATAAATAAATAAATTAAATGATGTATCAAATAAATAAAAAATTAATATTAAATATAGTTAGAATATAAGTAAATGTAAATTATTTTTTCTTAAAAAATAAAATAATCTACATCAATTACTCAGTAAAGATCCTTAATTTTATTTTATAATTTTGAAAAGTATCATTTTTAATTTTCCATCTATTTGATGGAAAACTTTATTTTCTTCCCTAAAATTATAGAATAAACACATCCTTCAAATTAAAAGAAACGAAGAAATAATAAAAAAAGAGGTTTCACATCACAATATATATTTTTAAAACATGAGCTAATCATGCATAAAATTATTTTTTCTAAGTTAGCTTATTACCTATGTCATCTTATTAGAAAAGCTTCAATTGATAAGTAGGAAAATAAATTATATTATTAGAATTTATTAGAATACTAATAAAAGAGTTGAATAATTATTTGATACCAAATCAAAGATCTTGCATTTATCTTTAATTTAAGATATATATAGAATATTTTTTATAAATAAAATTTGATTTTTTTGAAAATCATCAAAATATGAAAAAGAGAATATGAGAGAGAATAGAAAATTGAAGAATGCGTATGATGAAAGAGAGGAGAGAGAAAATATATAGGATTTGTTGAGTTTTATAAATATCCTTTGATTGATTCTTTAATTACAATTTTGTCACAAAATTGTGTTTTCATATAATAAATAGATTCCACATATCTTATTAACGTATTTATAGTTGTGTTACAACCGTGAGTCTATAATACAAGCTATCATGCACTTGCATGCATGGTATAATTACATTTTGAGCTAACTAACAGTTTTCATAATCGTCTTCAATCTAACTAACTGCTATCTAACTAATTCTCTTCAATAGTTCTCTATACTTCAACTCTTAAACTTAATTTTTATTTTGTCTTTATTTTTAATGTATTTTTCAATTGATTTAAGTATTAAATTTAACAACATAAATAGCATTTAAATTAAAAATTAACACCACATTAATTAAAAAAATACAATAATTAAACAATATTACAATAATTTTTTTTAAAAAAATTCGTCGTGTCCAAATATGTACCATTAAATCATCTTTGGTAGATTCCATCATTAAGTAGTAGCATGTAGTATATAGTGGGCATTGTTGGCATTGAAGTGCACCGCCGGCTTATTTCCCAAAAGAATGTCGTTGAACAATGTCGATTGATTCATCACATTGATGTCGTTGTTTGAGCTTGCGACTCCGAATAAGGCATGTCAGATCCACAGATCTTGGAATGTTACGGCTTCAAGAATAATAGTTTGTTTGCCATGATCTCTCGAGTGTATACTTCATGCCACGCCACTGGATATTCTTCCGAGTTCGGTGCATGTAGTCTAGCTCTTTAGCATTTTCGGGAACCCATGCTTCGACTAATTGTGAATAAAAAAAATAGTGAATAATTGTGAATAAAAAAAATGCATGAAAGTGTCATTGCCAACTAACACTTTCAAATTAAATAACAAAAATTCGACCGCTTTCTTTAATTTTCAGTATTTTAATGTTTTTTTTATATTTTATTTTGTATTGTGATAATACTCATGTGCTATGGTGTTTGTGAAAATGTCCTAATGAAGGGGTTAAAAGGTTGTAGGATTAACTACGGCTTCGATCCCAACGCTTTTAGTTGTAGAGAAATCATAAAACTCTATTTAGAAATAAGAAAATTAAATAATATCCCCACGTAATTTTTTTATTTATTTTTCTAGAGTAGAAAGACGGGTGTTCTTTCAAATGAGACAATACAATGTCATTACATCTGTAATTTGATTGGCCTCACGCTGAGTGTGAGAGAACTCGAAGACCACGTGCTTTCTCGCATAGAACCTATAACTAACCCAAAAGAGGTCCAATATCTTATGGTGCTTGATATTAGATTTAAATTTACATATTGTTTTCATTATCATTTCAGGAGGAATACCAACAGAAATAGGAAAACTCTCGCAATTAGAGATATTACACATTCGAAGTGCCTCTAACAGGTATATTTAGCACCATTTTTTTTACCTTTCTTTTATAAGGTAACAACTTCAACAAGTATTTTATAATTGATTCTTATTTTATAATGGGAAATTCAGGTGCTGTGCCAAAGGAATTTGGAAACTCAACTTTCCTGAAAACGCTAGATCTTGCTGATAATAGATTGAAAGGTGCGTACATTTAAGTGGCGTATACTTTTCATGATAGATAAGATACATAAATGAGTATTTTTATTCTTATTAGCAGAGATTACGTACGTTGCACCGCGTCTAACCTCTTATAAACACATAAAATGTTTGAAGTGTTATAAACAATTTCCGTTAATGTTTTATGTCGTGTATAAGAGCATCCGCAATGGGCTTACTTGATAGCCTACTTGATAGTGGGGGACCACATTGAGTAAGTAGTGCTGCATTGGGGTTACTTGATAGCCTACTTGATAACATTAGTTTTGATTTTTATGTTTTTCATTTAAATTTAATTGCTCAAATTTAAATAACATATTTTTCTAATAGTTAAATACGCCATTAAACTAAAACATCATTAAAAATTACATAAAATTTAAAAACACCTAAAACACCATAAAAAATTACATAAAAATTAAAAACACCTAAAACCATCATTAAAATTACATAATTAAAATCCTAGTCTAGACCACGACGCCTGAGCACGTCGGCGACCATGGACGCGTGCAATGCCCTTTATGCGTCTGTCATGTGCGTCGTATCCGCACTCAGGAGCTGCATATCGAGCTCCCTCTCCTTGATATCATTCCTCCGCGTGTACCGGGCGGTGAATGCCCTCATCTGTTGGTCGGACCTGTCCAACCTCTCCACTATTTCGGGTGGAGGCTCCGAGCTCGTCTGCGACGCCGACGCCTTCCCTTTCCCCTTCGCCGCCTTGTTGCCAATGGGCCGGGAAGAAGAGATCTCCTCGCCCGACGCCGAGGTGGTAAAGCCGCCCTCTTCCGTAGTCTTTGTCCTCTTGGAGGCGTGCACATCTCCGGCTAGGTACATCGACTTGAACTTGGGATTGTTCCGGAGAACTCTCCACGCATTCCAATAGTTGAATGCGGTCTTTTGTGGGCTTCGACCCTTGAAGAGGATTTGGACCTTGTACCAGAGCATATCGTCGGAATGGCCGGAAGGCCAATTGTTGCGCGTCTCCGTCCAAATAGCTTCCCAGAGACGCACATCCGCGCTCACTCGGGCCCAGTGACCTTGAAGTTGTCGGATCTTAAGGTCGACGCCGATGATGGGGTTGACACGTTCGCAGATCCGTCCCCAATATGCCTCCCCCTTCTGATCCGTCCCACGGATGGCGTCGTTCGTCTCCTCCGTCCAAACTTGGACGATGAGATCTGTATGCTCGAGAAGGTAAGTATGACTGATCCTTACTTCCTTGTCGTGCTTGATTTTGTTGGCCATTTCCTTCCTCCGGCCGCCCTTCTTTGGTTTGGAAGCACTTTGCTCTGCACTGACTGGTTCCTCCTCAGCTGGGGTCTCCTCCAAGTTGATTCTCCCCATATCGGGGTGATAATCGGCGGAGAGATTGGGGCACCAATTAGAATCATAGAAAAGGGTTGTGTGGATCCATGAAGGAAGAAAATTACAAGAGAAATGGAGGAGAAGAAAATTGGAGAAGAAGAAATGTGAGGATATGGAGGAGGAGGGGTTTTTTAAAGAGGAGAAGAAGAAGGAGAAAAAAAATTAGAAACATTCGGTCAAAGCACGGAGATCGAGGAAAACAGTCAAAATTTGAATTTAAAATTCAAATTTCTCTATATTTTTTTATTAAATTAAGGCGCGTGCAATGCACGCGCCTTCCCTCTCCCCCCATCGTGCATACTCGAAGATTCGAGTATCACTCGAGTAGCCCCCTGCAACGCCTTACTTGAGTGCACCTCTCTACTCGAGTAGGCGCTCGAGTAAGGGCGTCGCCAATGCTCTAACAGGTGAAATACCACAAGAGTTTGTTAATCTGGAACACCTCGAGGTTTATCCGTGACAAATAATTCTTTGTACGGCCCCATCCCATCTTCCATATTCAACATATCGACCTTGAATTTTCTATCTCTTTCCTTCAACCAATTTTCTGGTCGTCTTCCTTCGGACATGGGGCTTTCACTGCTCAATCTCGAACAACTTTATTTGAATTGGAATAGTCTAAGTGGAAACATTCCGACCTCCATCACCAATGCTTCTAAACTTACCAATTTGGCAATGAACGCTAACTCCTTCAGTGGCTCCATTCCAATGTTTGGTAATTTAAGACTCCTACAATCCATCCGTATTTGGGGAAACAATTTGACTGGAGCAGAATTCCCAACCCAAGAATTGGAATTTCTCTCTTCTTTGACTAACTGCAGATTTTTGAGGGAATTTGACATCTCAAACAACCCTTTGAATGGTATCCTCCCATCTTCAATTGGCAATTTCTCCTCTTCTTTTCAGGCTTTTGCAGCGTACAGAAGTAGCATAAATGGCGTCATTCCTCAAGAGATAGGAAATTTGAGCGGTTTGCTGCAAATAACTTTATCTAGAAACAAACTGATTGGATCCTTACCAGCAACACTTGGACAGCTGAAGAAGCTTCAGAGATTATATGCTCATACCAATCAATTGGAAGGGTTTATCCCTCATGATCTTTGTCGAATGAGTAGTTTGGGGGAGTTGAATCTCAGTAGCAACGTGCTTGTTGGTCCGATACCAGAATGTTTAGGTGAACTTCAATATCTGAAGATTGTATATTTATCTTCCAACAATTTGAGCTCGACTGTGCCTTCCAGCTTCTGGAATCTTCGAGACATTGTACGGCTGGACTTATCTTCCAACAATTTCAGCGGCCAGCTTCCATCTCAGGTTGGAAATTTGGAGGCTGCACCATACTTGATCTGTCATCTAATTACTTTTCTGGTGAGATTCCAAGCTTGATTGATGGCTGTCAGAAATTAGAGTTTCTTTATCTTTCAAATAATGAGTTCGGTGGCACCATTCCCCACTCAATGGGAAACATTAGAGGCTTGAGGGTATTAGAGCATCCGCATTGGGGGTTCCTTGATAGCCTACTTGATAGTGTTTGTGTTATTGAGTAGGCAGTGCTGCATTGGGGTTCCTTGATAGCCTACTTGATAATATTAGTTTTGATTTTATGTTTTTCATTTAAATTTTATTGCATAATTTAAATTGCATATTTTTGTAATAGTTAAATACTGGATTAAACATAAATTTAAAATTACTTAAAACATTAAAAAAATACATAAAAATTAAAAAACACCTAAAAAAATACATAAAAATTTAAAAAACCTAAAACATCATTAAAATCACATTCCTTGATAGCCTAGGATAGACCACGACGCCTGAGCACGTCGGCGACCATGGACGCGTGCAATGCACGTTGTGCGTCCGTCATGTGCGTCGTATCCGTGTTCAGGAGCTGCATATCGAGCTCCCTCTCCCGGATATCGTTCATCCGCTGGTACTGGGCGGTGAATGCCCTCATCTGCTCGTCGGTCCTCTCCAACCTCTCCACTATTTCTGGTGGAGGATCCGAGCTCGTATGCGACGCTGCTGCCTTCCCTTTCCCTTTCGCCGCCGCCTTGGCCGCCGCCTTCGCCGCCTTGTTGCCAATGGACCGGGCAGAAAAGATCTCCTCGCCCGACGCCGAGGTGGTGAAGCCGCCCTCTTCCGTAGTCTTTGTCCTCTTGGAGGTATGCACGTCTCCAAGGAGGTACATCGACTTGAACTTGGGATTGTTTCGGAGAACTCTCCACGCGTTCCAGAAATTGAAGGAGGCCCTGTGTGGGCTTCGAGCCTTGAAGAGGGTTTGGGCCTTTTCACGAATCATATCATTCGAATGACCGGACGGCCAATTGTTGCGCGTCTCCACCCAAACAGCTTCCCAGAGACGCACATCCGCGCTCACCCGGGACCAGTGGCCTTGAAGTTGCTTGATCTTAAGGTCGACGCCGAGGATGGGGTTCACACGTTCGCGGATCCGGCCCCAATATGCCTCTTCCTTCTGATCCGTCCCACGGATCGAGTCGTTGGTCTCCTCTGCCCAAATTTGGACGATGAGATCCGTATGCTCGGGAGCATACGTATGACGGTACCTAGCGGCCTTGTCGTGTTTGATTTTGGTGGCCATTTCCTTCCTCCGGCCGCCTTTCTTTGGTGGGGAGACACTCTGCTGAGCACTGACCGGTTCCTCCTCGGGCGGGCTCTCCTCCAAGTTGATTCCTCCCATATCAGGATGATAATCGGAGGAGAGATCGGGGCACCAATTTGGATCGTAGAAAGGGTTGTGTGGATCCATGACGGAGAAAATTGTAGGAGAAGAAGAGGTGTGAAGAGAAGAAAATTGGAGAAGAAGAGGTGTGAAGAGAAGAAGGAAGAAGGTGGGGTGTTTTAAAGAAGAGAAGAAGGAAAAAAAAAAAATGGTCGGTCAAAGGTGCGGAAACCGAGGAGCTGTAGTCAAAATTCGAATAAAATTCGAATTTTTGAATTTTTCCTTTTTTTTTTGAAATTGGGCGCGTGCATTGCACGCGCCATCTCCTCCGCCCTTCGAGCATACTCGATAACTTGAGGAGTCCTCGAGGAGCTCCACGCCGCATCGCCCTCCTTGACGCCCTCCCTCTCCTCGAGGAGCTCCTCGAGTACCCGCGATGCGGGTGCTCTTAGATTTGTCTGCTAATAATCTTTCTGGAGTAATACCGAAATCATTACAAGACCTTCGATTTCTTCAATATTTCGATGTGTCTGAAAACAGATTGGAAGGGGAGATTCCGAATGGAGGTGCCTTTACTAATTTCACGGCTCAATCATTTGTTGACAACTATGGTTTATGTGGTGCCGCAAGATTTGAAGTGAAGCCCTGCCCCAAAAATCAAAGGGGTTCCAGATAAAATAGTTCTGTTCCGTTACTCAAGTATGTATTGCCTTCATCGATTATAGCTGTAGCAATGGCTGTCGTGGCGCTGCTGCTAATAAGGAAACGAGGGAAGAAGAATGTACAACCCCTTCCTGAGAATTTACTAGGCGTCTCTTGGAGGCGAATTTCGTACGTAGAACTCGAGCGAGGAACAAGTTCTTTTAGCGAAACGAATCTACTTGGAAGAGGAAGCTTTGGTTCGGTATATAAAGGGATACTTTCTGATGGATTAAATCTTGCGGTGAAACTGTTCAATCTAGAGTTAAAAGGAGCTAGCTATAGCTTCAATACTGAAAGTGAAATTCTGAGCTCCCTTCGCCACAGGAACTTAGTTCAAATAATTGGCTGTTGCGTCAATGCAGAATTTAGAGCTTTGATTCTTGAATACATGTCAAATGGAAGCCTAGAGAAATGGCTGCATTCCGACAACTATTGCTTGGATCTGCTGCATAGTTTGCAGATAGCAATAGATGTGGCGTTAGCCTTGGAATACCTTCATCATGGGCATACGTTTCCTGTTGTCCATTGTGATGTAAAGCCAAGCAACGTGCTGCTCGATGAAGATATGACTGCTCGTGTTGGTGATTTTGGCATTTCCAAGCTCTTTGATGGAGGAGAGGCTATGGTCCAAACTCAAACCGTAGCCACTATTGGTTATGCCGCACCAGGTGATGTTTAATTAATATCATGTTCTATTAAATATTAATATTCTCTCTATTTCGTTTATATATATTTGATTGTTGAGTTGTTCTTACATTTAGAATATGGATCGGAAGGGAAAGTTTCAACGAAAGGGGATGTGTATAGTTACGGGATACTGTTGTTGGAGATGTTCACAGGTAAGAAACCGACAGATGATATGTTCGACGGGAAGATGGGCCTGAGGGAGTGCGTGAGCGAGGCATTACAAGAAAATGCAGTAAGTGAAATTGTGGCTTCTGGTTTACTGTCAAGAGATGATGAAGATTTCTCAAACAAGGAAATTTGTGTGTCGTCCATCTTTGAATTGGCTATGAAATGCTTAGCCTTTGAAGCTGCGGAAAGAATTAACATGGTACAATTAGTAGCTTCTCTCAACAAGATCAAAGCCAAAGTTACAACATAAGGCGTCAAAAACATGCACCATCGCCAATAAATATATTGATCTGTTAAATTAAACTTATCAGTTACTCTGGTTCTATGATTTTTTATTCCAAAATTACCTGTATTAATTCATGATTGACTCAGTACCAATACATTTATGTTTTGGATCAGGCAAAATCTGGGTGTTCAGACTTGTAAGTAGTGAATGAAATCTTTCAATTTTCTCTGTTTTGGTTGAATTTAGCATGGCAGTACTTTCATCGAACACCTTGCCTTACGTCAGCCATTTATTATTGACTTGGACTTTCTTTACCAATATTTGAAGGCCCACGAGTTTATTTGAGTTTGAACAAATTTTCTTGTAAAGGTAGTTAGACTTGAATATAAATAAATTTTCTTATAAAGGTAGTTAGACTTAAATATAAGTTAGGGTTAAGTACCAAATACCCCCAACGTTGGGGCCCCTATCGCGTATAGGACCCTATAGTCAGGGTAGGCACTGTTTACTACCTCAACGTGGCTAAACCTAAGCAAATCCCCCCCTCAAATACCAAATACCCCTGCATTAAGTCACCGTTGGGGGGGGTATTTGGTACTTAATACCTGACTATAGGGTCCTATACGCGATAGGGGCCCCAACGTTGGGGGGAGATTTGCTTAGGTTTAGCCACGTTGAGGTAGTAAACAGCGCCTACCCCTGACTATAGGGTCCTATACGCGATAGGGGCCCCAACGTTGGGGGGTATTTGGTACTTAACCCTATAAGTTATAACTCAAGGCGACATGATAATTTTATATTTTCAAGTTAAACCACATCAAGGATAGTTCAAGCTTGTACTTCATAAAACGAAATAACATTGTCGACATTTATTCATTTATTTTATTACATCCATTCGTTCGATCATAGTACATATATCACAATACCTGACTTACTTTCAGATACGAGCACACCTTTCTGATCACTTGAAACTAAAACTAGTTGAAATTCATGTCGTATTTAGGCTGCCCGTCTGGATAAAAAACCCCGAAATTCCTCTCCGTCTCGGCGCCGGGCTTCTCATTTTCATCAAATAGAGCAAATATGTACGTCTCTATAGGCTCAGGGTGTCTGGGTGTCCCCTCATCCACAACATCAGCCAAATTCTGGTTATAGGTTTTCGCATTATGCATGTTTGCCGAGTCGCCGCCTGCTGATGGATGGCCGGTCTCCGTCACCACTACTTTTGGCGTTTTCCGCCCCCGCCTTGCCTTCTGCTCGGACGTCTGGTTATACGTATTGCCGGTCGTCTGCAGGGACGGCCCAATCATCCTCTCCACCGCTGCATACACAGCATCGACCATCGCATAGAAGAGATTGTCGTAATAGACTCCATTTACCTGAACACAAACTTCGGTGAGGTCGACCTTACACCATGATTAATTAATCCCAATTAATTAGGATTTACTATTGGAGTAATCGTGACTAACTGAAATGACGTAGACATCCAATCACATCGTTTAACATATCAGCTAGCTATTTATCTTAATATTAATTTTGGGAAAATGAACAATTATATGAAAAATCAGACCAATTGAAAGTAACATCGACCTTCAAGCTCGGGGAAATGAACATTCATGTGAAAAATTAGAACAATTAAAAGTTTGTCAATTTGATAAAAGGAATTTTTAGTTCATTTACAAATGCAAAATTCAGTAAAAGTTTGATGCATTTAAGTGCAATTGGTCGGTATAACCTGAATCCCATGATCCGGCTCCAAGAGCGCATATCCGAGGTCGATCTGGTTCTTGTTGTAAATGTAGGCGAAGTAAGGATAGATGTTGGCCATGAAAGGGGCGTCGGTGCCGACCATGAACGACAGGATCGGCCTCAGGTATGGGGCGACATCGTCACGGAATGCGCCGTCTTCCGGTGGGAATGAGTTGCCGAGGGCGTTCATGCCGATGGTGGTGGTGATCTTGGTCCGGCCGGCGCGGCCGGCGCGGCAGACAGCTCGGTAGATGTTGCGCATCGCGGGGAGGACGAACTGCGCGTAGCGGGAGGTGGCGCCGTCGGCTGGGCTGACCTCGTTGCCGACGGAGATGTACTTGAGGTCGACATCGGGGAAGTTGAGGACGTGGTCGCGGACCCAGTCGTTGGCGGCGTTGGCGTCGGCAGCGATGCGCTGGATGTATTGGTTGGTGATGACGACGTTAAGCTCAATGCCGGAGCCGCGGAGGGCGTCGAGGATGGCGTTGTCCGGGTCGTAGGTTCGCATTCTTCTGATGTTGTGGCGCTTGTAGAGATCCACCACTTGCCGCGGCGACAGTAGGTTGTTGCCGTTCCTGCCGTAGCACACTCCGATCTCACCGACTGCGTTGCCATCAATATGTTAGTGGGGATGGAGCTAGGATTTTAAAAATAGGAGACGAAATTGTATTTTTATATTTAAAAATATGTTTGGACGTGTAAATTAAATAGTAATAATTTTATATATAAAAAAATGGGGAAAAAATAAAATTTAATATGCATATAATTATAAATTCACCGGGTTTAAGGTACTGTAGTCTATACTTATCAACTCTCGCACATAGATAACCGTTATTAAAAAATTCGCAAGTATTGGCAATGTAGTGCAAGGTATAATTTACAATAGTGTGAAACAAATAAATAGTGCGTTTACGGTGCAATGATTGAAATTATAACCTTACATATGAGATGCATGAGGGAGGTTAAAACAAAAATTTAGAGTATAAAGATTAATTATGCCATGCAAATTTAGATTATAACTCGAGATGTATAAAATCCAAGACTATACTAATTGAAGTGCATATATCCATGTATATTCGTATAAATATAAACATTTTAAATATGAAACCGAGGAAATGAGATGCAAATTGACCTGTGAAATCAAGAGAGAGAGTTGCAAGCAGCCCAAAGACGAGCATTGCAGAATTGAAGTGATTCATTGTAGTAGTAGCCATGGAGAAAGGAGAGCTTCGAATAAGATAGAATATTGTGCAAGTTACTTGTATATGTATAGGCCACTTCATTATTTATAGAGGTTTGGATGCTTCATATAGGGCTAAATTTGTGCTTACATTATGTTTGTTGGCCGCAATCATTCTCTTGCAAATATAATAGACCAAATCATAGAATAAAAATTTTAGACTCGTATAGAATTCGGAAATTAGCCAAATACTCCCTCCATCCGCCAAAAGTAGACCACTTTTACTATATTGGGCGTCCGCAAATAGTAGACCACTTTTCTCTTATGGAAATGGTCCCACCACTCAATTTAATTTTTTATCCTTACAAACACTCTTTATTTACAAAAAAACTCACCCCAAATTCAATCTCAACCACACATCTCATAAAGTGGTGGGACCTTTTCTTCACTACATCAAAATCATCACTAATTTTATTAAATCTCGTGCCCAACCAAAGTGGTCTACTTTTGGTGGACGGAGGGAGTATCCATTTAATCATTACGATAGCTAGCTACAGGTGCACATTGAGTAAACTAGCTATATACTCTATGCAATAATCTGCAAATTACGTAGGAGAAATATATATACTTATAAAACAAGGTTTGATAGATTTACAACTTATAAGTTACACAAAATCTCCTGTACACTCGGGTGTACCGTACACCCGGGTTGACTCGTACCTAGATCCTAACCCGCATGCTAATTCAAATCTGTATCCTGACCCAAATCGTGTGTAAATGACATTATTCAGTTATACAAATTAATGACACTACTTATAATTGATACTTTTCAATCATATAAATGGCACTATAACATTTAAAATGTTATAGTATTATTTCCAATCTTATAGTGTTATTTAAAATATTATAGTGTCATTTACAATCTTATAGTCTTAATTACAGGAAGTGTCATTTATATTTCTAAATAGTGTCAATTACAGGCACTGTCATTTGTATAACCGAATAGTGTCATTTACACGATTTGAGTGAGGATACAAATTTGGTTCAGGATGCGGGTCAGGATCTGGGTACGGGTCAATCCGGGTGTACCCAAGACCACCTCTATAAGTTATTGATTGTATTTGAAATTGATATTTATGTTTTTTTATTTATAATATTAAATAAAGAAATTAAAAGGCTGCGCCACAAGAGACTCGAATCCAAGACCTTTGACCTTAGGTATTAACCCCTTACCACTTGGCCAACACACGCACACGCTAATATTTATGTTTAATTACAAGTTATGTAGTCTGATGAGATAAGAATTAGAGTTCATGGGCCTAGAGGAATTCTAGATATATAGATTAGGGTTATGCTTATTGGGTGTTTTAATTTGTCTTCTTATAAATAGTATATAATATCTCCGTCATAAATTCTTTAATGGAAGAAATCCCTACTTGCCAGTGCCTTAAAACTATAAATCTTTGAAGTAAACAAACCTCCTGGGATCTGGAAATACAATATCACTTCTTTCCTTTACAAATTATACTAGGGAATAAAAGAAAAATCAATTGTATATATTTTGCTATTTTTCTAAAATCTACGTACACTCAGTTATGATTAAGGGAATTATTATATATTAATTGAAATCACGAGTAATTAGTGGAAAGGCCAGGTTCCAAGAAGCTACTTCAAGAAAAGATGCCTGGAAATTCCTTTAAGTGGCCAAAGTGCTCCAAACACTAAAGTTGGAGAAGCATGATTTTGTGGAAAATTCATAACTTTAGTTCCTATACTTATCAAGATAGCATTTATTTTACTGCAAGATATATTATATAATTTTAATTTTCACTTTAGGAAAAAAGTTATCAAAAAAAAAAAAATTGATGTCAAATTGTCTCACGGGACATATCCATCAAATGGACCAAAAGTCGATCGGTTCCGGTCCATTTGTCATTTTGTAATTTTGTTAGTGTTTGATTGTGCTCGGATCCGAAAATGCTTGATATCATCTTGATGAATGAAATAGATTCAAATTTTGGAGGGAGAGAAATTTAAAAAACAAAAAACAAAAAAACAAAATTGGATGCATATTAAATTTAACAATGAATGTATTAATTTTATAGGAAAATACTTTTTATATTGAGTGAAAATTTAAAATGCTTATATCCATGCACTAAGTATATATGAAAAATACATACTTTTATAAACATAAGCATTTTATACCTAAAATGACTAAATTACCCTTAATATCCCAATCACTAGAGAGAACACCCGACACGTCCTAAAAAAGAGAACAATTTAAAAATTATCAGTCAATTATTGTGAGAACAAAGAATTATTTTCAGTTCGAAAATTTACGGTAGATGCATTATCATGATGAATGAATGCATCACTTGGAAACAAATCTCATAAGGAGCCAAAATTTCATTTTTCTAATGTATTAATTTTAACAACGAAATTAATGTTCTTACATTTTTCATAAAATATATAGTTCACATAATACCCAATCCCAATATATATAATAAGTCGAATTTATCATGAAACTCGAACTTTCAACTCGATAAAACCTTATTTCATTTGTTTGATAAATCTTGTTAACGAAACAAGTCAAATTTGAGTTCGATACTACTTATCTCGTTATCTTGTTATAAAAATATTAATTCACTATAACTTATATTTTGATATTTAATTAATTAGTAATAAACATATTAAATTCCAAAATAACTTTATCAATATAAGATTGTAATTAGATTTATTCATGAACTACACAATTTTATTTTTTTCCCATTGGAGTATGTTATAGTGGAAACTTAATTATTGAGTACAGTACCCCGTTTAATGCATCTATTTACTCAATTAAGTCGTCGCAATTTCGAAATTTAAAATAATTAAGTAGATGAATTAGGTGCTTGGTTATGATCCTCCAACACTAGCTAGGTTAAAAAATAAAATTAAATATTGGTCAATTGTGAAGATATTGTCCAGCAAGAATATGCAATTACTTTTTGGCTAAACTATCCTTCGTTTTGTTTAAGATATAAAAGTTTTGTTACTCTCGCAAATATAGAATTGTTGAGTAGAATATTCAAACAATGTAAATAACAATCTATAGAAAAGCAGTAAGCAACGAAGCACAATGGATATAATTTATACTTCTCTTCACTTCTCTTCCAAGCACTTTCACTTCACTCCTTGTACTCCTTCATAATTGATGTTATGTCCTTCATTTGATTTTCGACAATTGTACAATTGATTTTGATGAAATTAAAATCAAATTTAATTTTGACAAAGTCAAAATTAAATTCACTTTGAATAAAATAATAAATCAAAAAAGTAAGTGATATTATATTAATTCTCTTATTTGATAATTAATGAAGAAGATATAATAAAAAGAGTATTAATTCATAAAATGAATTAATTCGATTAATAGAGTTAAAATAACACTAACAATCTCCCCTTTTTATCTTTCTTCATCAAAACCATGAAGAGAATTAAATATAACAAATAAAACAAGACACAACACTCCCCCTTAAGAATACCCCCCCCCCCCCTCAAATAGAGATATCAAAAATAAGAAAGAAGGTCACAAACTCTCCCCCTTAATCTAATATCAAATAAACGAAGTGTTTCCCACGTGTTTCCCTTTCCTCACATATAAAAATCTACTCTCCCTCGATCACAAATATGAAGCAACAAAATACCATGCAATCATATTATATAAACCACAAGAAAAAGAAAAATAAAGAGCGTCCTGCGCGCCAACCACCATTACAGGGACATGCTCCATAGATTGTTCGAGCATTCCCACAAACATTCATCTTAACAAAAACCCCTTAAAAACACCAATTGGACTTCAGAATTTATACACAACCACATCCGTGTATAACATTCTTCCTCCCACCTCTTCTTCTTCCTTTAGGCCTCAGCTGCCTCAGCTTCAGGTTCCTCCTCCTCTTGATCCTCCTGATCACCTTCTTCCTCTTCGGCAGTACCACCGGTGCTTGCTCACTCTCCCCCTTTTTATGAAGAAAGTAAAAAGTTTACAATCTCCACCTTCTCCTTGGCTTTGACAAGCTGAGATTTGAAGAATCTCACTTGAGCTTCTGCATCTTTAAGAATCTCTGCAGGAGAAAGTTAGTAGGGGTAGGAGTTGTCGGTCCAGATGTTAAAACACCCGGGACAACATGAGCTAGAGCAACATGGGTTGTTCGGATCAGCCCATGGGAGATCCTTTACCGGGGCTGCTGCAACCTGCTTGGCAGTTATTCTGAAGGTGGTTGGAGTCCTTGACAGTTGATCATCGATCCTTGTCCGGCAAAAATCCTTGACTCACCAAGATTGTAAAAATCAAGGAAGGGTAAGAAAGGAGACTCTTGTTCGTTTTGTAGGCTTCTTGTTAAATTCTCTTGAACACTAACCTGATGTTCGCTATTATTTTTTTTACTACGCCGCAAGTATACGGTGTAGTTGCAATATAGGGAAGCAAGGTCATATTCCACAAGGTTTAGTAGTCAAATTTTAGTGATTACCTTAAGTCATTATGCTAGAGCTATTTAGACTAAACAATGGGGTGATTGGTTTGGTTATCTAACTAATTACTTAAAAAGTTTAAAGACAAAGTAAATCAAGCAAACAATGAGAATTAATAAGGTGGTTAAGGTGATTTAGGGACTAGGCATCAATGGACAAGCAATAGACATCAATTTAGCTCAATATTAATCTCGATGTTCCTAATTATCTAGAGTGATGTCCCAACTAGTTCTAGCCCCCTCCCGGACGACTAAAACGGTAGATTATGGGTCATAGTTGCCGTCCTCGGTCAACTTCTAACCTATAACTCCCAAAAGCACACAAAGATCGATAAACTCTCACCCAACTCTCAACCTCCCGGTTTATTGAGTCGATATGTTTCAAGTTCCTAATCTATTATGATTATCCTCTCCCGATTCAAATCACAAATTAGAAATGCATAGAAAGTGGCCAACAATCCATACAAGATATAAACCTAGGGCTTGAAAAGATAATAGCAATAGAAACAAACAAGATAAATATTGAGCATAATATTCAATCCATCACAACATCCAAATAGCCTAATCCTCAAATCAAAGGGGAATTTTAGCCTACCATATTCACAAACAACATAGTTAAATAAAAGAAATACATATATAAAAGAGAGAGTAATGAGTGACAAGTCCTATTAATGACTTTTCTTCAATCTTCTCTCATCTTCAATGTCTTCTTCAAATGGTAGGTGTGAGTATTAATTAATGGAGGTTAGAGTTTAGTATGGAGGTTGGGGAAGATGAAATTGGGTGTGTTGAATGTTGGGGAAGATGATAGATATGAAGAAGGGGGGGGGGGGGGAATTGAGTTTTAGGGCTCAAATTCGCGATTGGGGCCCACTTGGGGGGAGCCCCGCCTTTTTCCCGCGGTCACAGCCCGTGACCGCGGCTAGGGAACGTGGGAAAATGGCAGGGAACCCGTGGTCCCACCCGTGGCCGCGGGTGGTGACCGCAGGTTTCCTCTGGCGTCGAGGGCGAGTTTGCTGCGGTCCCACCCCACGGCCGCGGGTGGTGACCGCGGGCTACTGGGCTCTTTGCGCAGTCTGCTCGTTTTGCTCCGTTCTCCCTCGTCCGGACTCAGATTTGGTCGCCATTTGCGCTCACAGATTTCTCTCGAGACGTACTTCAATCTCATGTCTTCAAAATCCTCCAATCAGTCCTTGATTTTTCCTGAAAGCACCCCAAAAACTATACCAAGCATCAAATCTCAACAAATCATAACATTAAGGTACAAACAATCACTCACAAGCAAAACATGAAGGAAAATGACAACAATTCATACGAAAATGAGGTACGAAAATCATGTTTGTCAACCCCCCAAACTTAAAGTGTTGTTTGTCCCCAAACAACGAAGAGAAGAGAAATAAAAGTAAACAAACATGTGAGCATGAATTGGTGTCATTTCAAGGGCTTCAACAATTTCAAAAATCTTTCAAAAGTGTATCACAAGTAGAAATGCATTCCAAGAAGTCACAAGTGATAGTGAGTTCAACATTATAGCATCCAAGCTTGAATCCTCACAAGGTGGATGTTTCAATGGTGCACTCAACTCTCAAGTGTTTAGAATGGACGTGTTTGCACTCAAATTGAAACAATGCAAGCAATCTACGATAGACTTTCCATTTGTCCTAACTCTCTATGCTTCAATGTGTTACAAATAATGATAAAAAATGACTTTCATAAGGTTGTAATGAGGGCTCTTTGGTGAGGTGAGGTGTTTTTAGGCAAATGACTCATATCCCATAATCTAACAATCACAATGAACAAGTCAAATTCACCATTTCTCTTATCAATCAAAAACCAAAATCCCCACATTTCTTCTTTTCACCCTTAGTGATACTTATCAAGACTATGATTCAAAAGGCAATTCACTTCCCTTTATACTCTTTTATTCAACATGTCTCTTCATTTTTCTTTCTTTTTCTTTTTGAGCTTATAGGATACCAGTGATTTTCACTCAATCAAAGTTTGATAAGCAATTTCAATCATTTTCCAACCATTTTCATCAAAGCAACCACCAACAATCTAAGTTCTACCCATTTTTCATTGGTTCATTCAAAAAAAGACTATAAGGCACAAAGTGGGTAAACTATGATCATATGAGAATTTGGACATGATTTGGATCAAGTGGCTAGCAAAAATGGCCTTTAATCATTTCAAAATTCATAACACATTTACTTTCATTTTTAAGAGAGGACTTATGGCAAGTTCTAAAGATTAACAAACATGCTCAATTGATATACACTCAAGAATGAAATGAGATTGTGATAATATGACAATCAATGGCTCAAATCTTACAAGCTCATTTCAAAGTTCTTGGAGGCAAAACATTTAATTCACTTGTCACAAGTTCAAACTTTTCATGCATAATCCACAAGTGATACACACAATTTTTCCAAGAAATAATTCATATCATAAGCCCAATGACATTCAATCAACATCACAAAGTTTGATAAAATTATCCCATCAAAAAAAAAAAAACAAACCAACACAACAACTCTCAATCCTTCAATTATTCAAAGCAACAAAAACTAAAATAAAACAAAAACAACAAAAACAAACAAAACAAAAGATAGACGAGACAACCAATCCATCTTCCTCCCCCCCCAAACTTATTTCACACAAAGTGGAAATGAGTTTGGAGGAAAAGAGAAGGAGAAGTTGTCTCGCACTAACAAAAAAAAACTAACATATAAAAAAAAGATAAACCACACACATATATAAATATATACATAGATTAATATATAAATACCTATGTATGCGTGTACTTATTGAACTTACAAAAATTAAAGGGTACCTTGTTGGGGTGCCTCCCAACTAGCGCTTAGTTTAACGTTGTGAGCTAGACGTCTTCATAATGGTGTCATGGCACGGGGATGGTGCCAACGAACACTTCAACGTTTGGTTTCAAGGGCAAAAACGTCTTGATTCTTTCCTTCTCAACCACAAAGGTTATTCCATCATTCTTTCTCAATTCAATTGCTCCATTGTTGAAAACCTTGTTGATTTTGAAAGGACCCGTCCATTTTGATCTTGGTTTTTCCGGAGATAGTGAGTGACGGAAGGTGAGGAGAAGAACTTCATCATCGGGTGCAAACTCCCGGTTTTGCATCATCTCATCATGGGTATTCTTCGTTTTCTCTTTGTAGAAGCTCAGATTCTCAAATGCACGATACTCATCCAATTCATTGAGTTGGAGCACACGCGCTTGTCCCATTGGATGTAATTCATCCTCACCAAGGAATGCATACTTCAAGTGTGTGGGGAGAAGCTTCAACTCCAAGCCTTGGGCTTTCTCCTCTTTCTTTTCTTCTTTCAAATTTTCTTTCATGTTGATGCAAGGTTCAATCACTTGCATCAATTTGCGTTCATCCACTCTCATGCCTTCATCTTCATTTTTGTGCTTGGGAGCTTTGTGGATTAAGAAAGTGACGCTTTCATCATTGACTCTTAATGTAAGTTCACCCTTTGCAACATCAATTAGGGACCTCCCCGTCGCCAAGAATGGACGTCTAAGGATCAAAGGTACATCCTTGTCTTCAACCATATCTAAGACCACAAAATCCACCGGAAAAATGAATTTTTCAACCCTCACCAAGACATCCTCCACTATCCCTTTTGGATATGAAATGGAACGGTCTGCCATTTGCAAAACAATCGTGGTTGGCTTGATGGTTCCTATTTCAAGCTTGTTGAAGATTGAGAGAGGCATCAAATTTATGCTTGCTCCCAAATCACACAAGGTCTTTCCAAAACAACCATTACCAATATCACATGGAATAGTAAAGCTCACAGGATCCTTGATCTTGAGGGGTAGCTTCTTTTGAAGAACGGCACAACATTCTTCGGTGAGGTTGATCGTCTCAAATTCTTCCCATTTCTTCTTCGTGGATATGACCTCCTTGAGAAATTTTGCATACTTGGGCATTTGTTGCAATGCTTCAATAAGTGGGATATTGATGTGAACCTTTCGAAAGATCTCAAGGAATTTAGAGAACTCACTCTCCGCATTTTTCTTTTGAAGTCTTTGAGGAAATGGAATTGGTGGGCAATAAGGTGGTGGTGCCTTGTACACATCTTTCTTCTCCTCCTTGTCGCCTTGCATTTTTGAAGAAATGCTCTCATCATTGTTCTTGACTTCCGGGGATATCTTGGACTCTTCAAATATCATCCCACTTCTTACAGTGATAGCCTTGCAATGTTCCTTTGGATTCACAACGGAGTTACTCGGAAATTGCCCTTTTTGATTTTGGTTGCTTAAGGATTCGGCAATTTGCCCCACTTTCATCTCAAGCATTTTCAATTAGGTTGCTTGAGCCTCCAACCTTTCATCGGTTCTCGTCATGTGGGCTTGAGTGCCCGTCATGAATTTCATTAAGATCTCTTCAAGGTTGAGCTTCTTCTCTTCCTTGATCATACCATCACTCACAGCAAATCCGGGTGGTGGTTGAAAGAAGTTGTTGGGATTACCATAGGCAAGATTTGAGTGGCGATTTGTTTGAAATCCTTGATTGTATTGCCCTTGACCCTCCTTGGTGTTGAGGATGGGAGTTCCCAAAGCCTCGATTATTATTGATGTAGTTCACATCCTCAATGTTGGTTCGTTTCTCCACCATAGGCTCCGACTTTGATGTGGACATAGCATCAATTTTGCTATTCATAGCGGTCAATTATGCCGTCAAAAGAGCTATCGGATTCGAGCTTATTGTAGCCGCCACTTTCTTCAAAATAGTCATCTCCACCGAAAATTGGTAGCTATTTGCGGCTAAATTCTCAATGATGTGGGCGGCCTCCTCGTGGCTTTTCTCCAACAATACTCCATTGGCCGATGCATTCATGTCTCTTTGCATTTCACCACTACACCCGGTGTAGAATACACAAATGATTGTGTTTTGATCTAAGCCATGGTTAGGGCACTTCCTTAGCATCTCTTTGAATCTTTCCCAAGCTTCATAGAAGGATTCTCCATCAAATTAGTGAAATTGAACTATGTCCTTCTTCATCTTCATGGTTTTACCCGGAGGGTAGAACTTGTTGAGGAACTTTTGAGCCATCTTCTCCCATGTAGTGATAGAACCACCCTCTAAAGATTGATACCATGTCTTGGCCATGCCCCTTAGTGAGAAGGGAAAGAGTCAAAGTCGAACGGCATCCTCCGGGACTCCATTTATCTTGATGGTGCCGCATATCTCCAAGAAGTTTCCAAGATGTCCATTCGGGTCATCTTGAGAAAGACCGGCGAATTGGTTTTGTTGTACCATATTTATGAGGGCTGGCTTGAGCTCAAAATTATTGGCATTGATCCTTGGAGCATGCACTCCTCCTCGTTGGGCCACGGGTTGGAACATCTCGCTAATGGATGGTGGTGGTGGTGCATTCCTTTGAGCCTCTTGCTCATTGATTCGCCCTTGCATGGCCTTCAATTATCTTTGGAGTTGGAGGATCAATTCTTGATTTTCCGCCATGTTTCCCTCCAATTCTTTCTCTCTTCTCTCTCTTTCTTTATTGTGTCGGCAAAAAGCTTCAACTTCAAGGTCAATGGGTATAAGAGGAGCACCCTTAGACCTTGTGTTCATGCACTACCTACCAACCAACAAGAAACAACGAGTCAAGACGCAATCTTAAAATTAAAAACAAAAATAAATCAAGTAAAATGTCTAAACTAGTTAAGCACAATGATTCAAAATATCACAAGAAATCAAACTAAACTAATCCCCGGCAACGGCGCTAAAAATTTGTTCACTGTTATTTTTTTACTACGCCGCAAGTATACGGTGTAGTTGCAATATAGGGAAGCAAGGTCGTATTCCACAAGGATTAGTAGTCAAATTTTAGTGATTACCATAAGTCATTATGCTAGAGCTATTTGGGGTGATTGGTTTGATTATCTAACTAATTACTTAACAAGTTTAAAGACAAAGTAAATCAAGCAAACAATGAGAATTAATAAGGTGGTTAAGGTGATTTAGGGACTAGGCATCAATGGACAAGCAATAGACTTCAATTTAGCTCAATATTAATCTCGATGTTCCTAATTATCTAGAGTGATGTCCCAACTAGTTCTAGCCCCCTCCCGGACGACTAAAACGGTAGATTATGGGTCATAGTTGCTGTCCCCGGTCAACTTCTAACCTATAACTCCCAAAAGCACACAAAGATCGATAAACTCTCACCCAACTCTCAACCTCCCGGTTTATTGAGTCGATATGTTTCAAGTTCCTAATCTATTATGATTATCCTCTCCCGATTCAAATCACAAATTAGAAATGCATAGAAAGTGGCCAACAATCCATACAAGATATAAACCTAGGGCTTGAAAAGATAATAGCAATAGAAACAAACAAGATAAATATTGAGCATAATATTCAATCCATCACAACATCCAAATAGCCTAATCCCCAAATCAAAGGGGAATTTTAGCCTACCATGTTCACAAACAACATAGTTAAATAAAAGAAATACATATATAAAAGAGAGAGTAATGAGTGACAAGTCCTATTAATGACTTTTCTTCAATCTTCTCTCATCTTCAATGTCTTCTTCAAATGGTAGGTGTGAGTATTAATTAATGGAGGTTAGAGTTTAGTATGGAAGTTGGGGAAGATGAAATTGGGTGTGTTGAATGTTGGGGAAGATGATAGATATGAAGAATGGGGGGGGGAATGAGTTTTAGGGCTCAAATTCGCGATTGGGGCCCACTTGGGGGGAGCCCCGCCTTTTTCCCGCGGTCACAGCCCGTGACCGCGGCTAGGGAACGTGGGAAAATGGCAGGGAACCTGTGGCTTCCTCTGGCGTCGAGGGCGAGTTTGCTGCGGTCCTACCCCACGGCCGCGGGTGGTGACCGCGGGCTATTGGGCTCTTTGCGCAGTCTGCTCGTTTTGCTCCGTTCTCCCTCGTCCGGACTCAGATTTGGTCGCCATTTGCGCTCACGAATTTCTCTCGAGACGTACTTCAATCTCATGTCTTCAAAATCCGCCAATCAGTCCTTGATTTTTCCTGAAAACACCCCAAAAACTATACCAAGCATCAAATCTCAACAAATCATAACATTAAGGTACAAACAAGCACTCACAAGCAAAACATGAAGGAAAATGACAACAATTCATACGAAAGTGAGGTACGAAAACCATGTTTGTCACCTGCTGATGTGTGTATTTTAGCTACTTAGTTTGGTGGGTGTTTCGCCATGATTTTATATGATTTTACATGGTTTGTAACATTTTGGCGCATGATTTAGATGAATTGGAGATGGATGCTCGTGGATGGAAGAAGTTGTGAAAGTCGAGAATTGTCGAAGAAGTTGGTGAATTTTTGGAGAGTTTTAGAGATTGGGCTTGAAGATAATTATTCCAAATTTAATTAAGTCCAAAACTCTTAATTTTAATTATTTCCTATGCTTTAATTTTTGTAAGGGCCGAAGCCCATTAATTAGAACTTAAGGGATTTTAATTCCCGTAGCTTATTTAAAGCATAGCGGCATATAGGACTCTTAGGAGATTAGGACTCTTATGTTTTTAGCTTTAGACCTAGCCGCATGTGGGGAACTAAGGATTATTAGGTTTGTTTTGATTTTAGTTTTTGGAGACACATTAGTTTTCACTTTTGCAGTAGCCGCAATTGTTGAATTAGATTAGCATTTGTTGACTTTTGATTTCCATGCAATTTTTGTTTACGTGTTTTGGCAATTGATTCCAAGTTTGCTTAGTTTCATTCTTGTTCACTTACTGTTGATCGCGGCTGGATTGGGTTAGAAGGAGCAGACGAGTTCTTCCAATTACTTCAAGTTTGATTTATTTCTTGCAATTTATTCTCTGCTTATTTCGCATATTCAGTATGTTTAATTTTATTTATTTGATTGTTTTTATTTTAAGCATGAGTGGCTAATTCTTTTAATTCGGCGATAATAATGAAACTCTAATTTAATGATCTGTGAGACCTAATTGGTTTTAAAATTGATTTCTATTAATTTCAATTAATTCCTAGGTTTAAAGATAATTCCAATTTTATTTAAACTTGATCAACTTAGGTTTAATTGGATTATAGTCAATTAGCACCTCCAATCCGTAATTGTTGGAATAGGGTTGATTAGTGACAAAACTACCATGTTCGTAGTAGGAATTAATTGGTATATTAATTATTACTAGCGTATCTAGGATAATTGGTATAAATTGGGTTCCTTCACCTTAATGCTATTAGAATATTAAATCTAAGACTGACGTATCCAGCTAGGTTATATTTTAATAAGGGAAATAGACAAGACTAGCGTATCTAGCTGTCTATCGACACAGTAAGTAGGAATTGGGGTATGTCAGTGCGTATCACGGTATCCTATAACTAATTGGTTAATAGGGATTAATTAATTATTGCGTCAAGGATCAGAGATTAAATTAGTGTGGATTTATTTGAGCCGAATTACCTTTTTAATTGGTTTAATTCAAGAGTCTTTTATTTGATTTAAATTGCTTTTCTTAGTTAATTAATATTTTCTCCAAGTTAAGGCGTGGTGGCATCACCAAAATTTAATAGATTTAGGGAATTGGATGATTTTATCTGCTCTCTGTGGGATCGACCCTGCTTATCACGATACTAATATATTTTGATAATTCTGCAGGAATTATTTGGTGGTATACGACGTCCACCAAATTGGCGCCGTTGCCGGGGAGCGGTGTTAATTAATTCTTTTCCCTTTTGTCTATTTTTCTTTTTTTTATTTTCTTTGTTTATGAGCAGATCGTCCAAGCCAAACCTCCTCTTTGATAGTGAAATTGAGAAGACCGCGAAGAAGCTAAGGAAGGAGGCGAAGGCGAGGAAGCTACTGGATCTGCTGGATTCGCAGGCTGACCTTCCCGTTCGACCGGAGCAGTTTGTCGAGGAGAAACCCGGTTCTGTCGCTGCTGAAGAGGTTCCGTTTGCCCAAACAGACCACGACTCAGAGACAGAATCAGACTTTGAAGAAGAAACCGACTCAATTTCGGTTGCAAGTACTGAGAGTGACATGGCTGACGATCCGAGACTGTGCGATCTCTCCAGCCACGAAGCTGATGACCTCCCAACCCCGATCCGGATGCCGGCGGCTGCTACTGCTATAGAAATTAAGCTGGGGTTGCTTAATGTTCTTCCGAAGTACTACGGGAAGAAAGGAGAAGATCCATATAATTTCCTGAGCGAATTCATCAAGATCTGCAAGGTACAGAAGCGCCCCACTGATATAACGGAGGAACACTTCAGATTAGCTGCTTTTCCCTTCACCATGACAGCAGAGGCGAACTCTTGGTTCGCGAGTCTCCCACCGTATTCTATCACTACATGGGCGGAGATGAAAAGGCTATTCCTGGAGCACTTTTTCCCTCCCACCAAGACGAACGCGCTAAAGAAGGAGATCAGTGGTGCAAAGCAGGAGTATGATGAATCGTTAAGCGCCTACTGGACCAGATTTAGGAGATTGGTGGATAGTTGCCCAAACCACAAGTTTTCTGAGGGTGACTTGTTGCAGTATTTCTACCAAGGAATGACCGTTGACACTAAGAATTTGGTGAACTCAGCTAGTGGAGGGGGATTTTCCCAAAACACGGTGAGTGAAGCCAAAAGATTAATTCAACACTTGGTGGAAGCTACGAGGGAATATGAGGAGCCGCGCATCCAACTGCTCAAGAAAGCTGCTCAAGCTAGTTCATCAGATTTTGAGGAGAAGTTCGAAGCAAGGATGGGGAAATTGGAGAGAATGTTGAGTACTGTGGTGGAGAAGGTTGCAACTGCTGGACAACCGACAGAAAAGCCATGTGGAGCATGCGGTAATTCAGGCCACACGAGTTTGCAATGCACAGGGGGTGAGGAAGAGTATCAAGCCCATGCAAATTCTTCCCACAATTTTTACAGCTGTGACGCGCCACTGCCCCATTTGCCCAAACGGGACCAGTACGCGAACAATCACAATGCTCCATGGAGAAACCATCCCAATTTCCGATGGAGAGATCCCGAGCCGAAGCAACCACCAACGATGCAGCAACCACAACAGCAAAACTACCGTCCTCCACATCAAAGGACGGGGTATCAAGCTCCACAAGCTCAGCAACATCCTCCCGAGAAGCAAGGCAAGTCACTTGAGGAGATGATGGCGGATTTGATTGGCAACCAACAATTTCTACAAAATAATGTGCAACAGCTTCAACAATCTCAAGTCGAGCAGAAGGTGCAAATCGAAGGACTATCCCGTCAGATGTCTCAGCTCGCCACATCCATGAATCAGCTTAAGGGAAATAATGGGACTTTGCCATCTCAAGTTCATGTGAATCCCAAGGAGAATGTCAACAAGATCACCCTGAGGAGCGGTACAGAGTTGGACGGACCGACACCCCATAACTCTCAAGATGGACCGCAGGTAGATTCTGGAGTCGAATTTCGTGTGGAGGAATTCGAGCGTTCTGTTGGCACGACGGATCCAATCATTCAGCAGGCAGAACAGCCCCGTTTGGCCAAACAGAACAAGGGGCCGACAGCTGAGCAGAAAGGGAAAGGAGCAGTACTTGAATCCACCGAGGAGGAGCAACCCAAGGTCTCTAAACCTTCGAGCCTACCTGACCCTAAGGCTGCAATATCAGTTCCCTTTCCAGGAAGATTGGCGAAGAAGAAGCCGGAGGAGGAGCTCATCGATTTTGTGAAGATCTTCGGCAAACTTGAAGTGAATCTTCCATTCTTGCAAGCGTTGAAAATCCCTCCTTTTGGAAAATTTGTGAAGGACTTCATAGCTGGAAAGTCCAAGGCAACTGGTAAGATTGTGATGGGCGAGAACGTCTCAGCTGCACTCAAGAAGGAGTTACCCGCCAAGTGCAAAGATCCTGGTATGTTTTCTCTTCCCATTTACATTGGTGATACTAGGATCGAGCATGCTATGTGTGACTTAGGAGCGTCTATCAATGTTATGCCTCTCACTGTTTACAATAGATTATCGGGTGTAGAATTGGTAGATACTAGAGTAGTCATTCAGTTAGCCGATAGGTCTTGTGTTTATCCCGAGGGTTTGCTTGAGAATGTTCTTGTGAGTGTGAATAATTTTGTTTATCCTGCCGATTTCTATGTGGTGAGGATGAGTGGAGTGCAATCTAAGGGTTCAACGGGAGTCCTTTTAGGTCGTCCGTTCCTAAGAACTGCAAAGTCAATCATAGATGTTAGTAATGACACGATTTGTCTGGATTATCATGGGGAGAAATACACTTTTAGTATGGATGATGCCATGAAAACTCCTAATGATGCTGAAAATGCTTATTCTATTGATGTGATTGACCCTCTCGTCCAAGAATTTCTTGAGACCGAATTCATGCAGGATAAGTTGGAGCTCACTATGATCAAGAGTTGGACAGATTTTGATGCTCAAGGGATAAACGATGCAGAGGTCAAGGAGGCCATCCTGTCTCTTTATGCACAACCGGAGGTGGTCAGTTCGGGAAGCCAGTTCTGTTTGCCCAAACAGACACCGTACGACAGACCGCTGAGATCCGATGAAAAGCCGCCTGAACTGGAGCTCAAGCCTCTTCCTTTGAATCTGAAGTATGTCTACTTGGGGGACGCTGATACTCTTCCAGTCATCATTAGTAGCAACCTGACCGCGAGCCAAGAGCAGCAGTTGATCACCGTGCTTAAGAGGCACAAGAAGGCTATTGGGTGGACATTGGCGGACATCACTGGTATCAGTCCTGACGTGTGTCAACATTACATCTTGATGGAGCCGGATGCTAAGCCTGTTAGAGACCCGCAGAGAAAGTTGAATCCGAACATGAGGGAGATCGTGCTTAAGGAGATCCTAAAGCTTCTCGCTTTGGGAATCTTTTATCCTATCTCTGACAGCAAGTGGGTGAGCCCGATTCACATGGTGCCAAAGAAGTCGGGGTTGCAAGTGGTTGAGAATGAGAAGAATGAGTTGGTGCCGATGCGTCTTGTTACTGGATGGAGGATGTGCATCGATTACCAAAAGTTAAATGCAGCCACTCGCAAGGACCACTTTCATCTACCATTCATTGATCAGATGTTGGAGCGCCTGGCTGGACAATCATTCTTTTGCTTCTTGGATGGGTATAGTGGCTATTTTCAAATTCATGTCAACCAAGAAGATCAAGAGAAGACTACCTTCACCTGCCCGTTTGGAACATATGCTTGCAAGAGGATGCCGTTTGGATTGTGCAATGCACCTGGCACTTTCCAAAGATGTATGATGAGCATTTTTTCTGATTTGATCGAGAAGAGCATTGAGATCTTTATGGACGATTTCACAGTTTATGGAGCATTGTTTGAGGGCTGCCTTGACAACTTGGAGAAGGTTTTGACACGTTGTGTGGAGAAGAATCTGATCTTAAATTTTGAAAAGTGCCATTTTATGGTCAAGGAGGGCATTGTTTTAGGCCATGTTGTTTCAGAAAGAGGGATTCAAGTGGACAAGGCAAAGGTGGATCTGATAGCGAAGCTGCCGTACCCTACAAATGTGAAGGAGATTCGAGGTTTTCTTGGCCACGCTGGATTCTACAGACGATTCATCAAGGATTTCGCAAAGATCGCGCAACCATTGACACATCTGCTGCAGAATGATGTTCCGTTTGCCTTAACAGACGACTGCAAACAGGCGTTTGACTTGTTGAAAACCAAGTTAACCACGGCTCCGATTATGCAACCACCTGACTGGAACCTTCCTTTTGAGCTCATGTGCGACGCTAGTGACCACGCTGTGGGTGCGGTGCTTGGACAAAAGATGGGGAAGGAGAGCCATGTAATTTATTACGCTTCAAAGACGTTGAATCCTGCCCAATGCAACTATGCAACAACAGAAAAGGAGATGTTGGCGATTATTTTTGCCTTTGAAAAGTTTCGTTCATATCTTTTGGGGGCGAAAATAATTGTCTACACGGACCATGCCGCATTGAAGTTTCTACTATCAAAGAAGGAGTCTAAACCACGTTTGATTAGATGGATTCTTTTGTTGCAGGAGTTTGATTGGGAGATTCGGGATAAGAAGGGAGCGGAAAATCATGTTGCTGATCATTTGAGTCGGTTGGTCCAGAACGATGAGGATGTTACTCCGATCAACGAAGCTTTCCCGGAAGAGCATCTTTATGCTATCCAGACCTGTTTGGCCGTCTGTTTGCCCAAACAGAACCGTTTCTCCGAGTCAGCAGCATATTCGATCGTGGAAAAAGGTGGGTCTGAGCCATGGTTCGCCGACATCGTCAATTATTTGACTTCTGGAATATTCCCACCTTTGTTCAAAAAGGCACAACGGATGAAACTTCAAAGTGAGTGCAAGTATTATCTTTGGGATGAACCTTATTTGTGGAAGGTTGGAGCTGATCAGATTATCCGACGTTGCGTTCCTGAAGCAGAGCAACGAGCAATTCTTGTACACTGCCATTCTCTAGCTTGTGGCGGTCATTTTGGTCCAAAACGAACAGCGAGGAAGGTACTTGATTCCGGTTTCTTTTGGACCACATTGCATAGAGATGCTTACCTATTTTGCAAAAGCTGTGATCGTTGTCAACTGACCGGAAATATCTCCAAGCGAGATGAGATGCCCCAAGTCCCTATGATTTTTTGTGAGATATTTGATGTGTGGGGGATGGATTTCATGGGACCGTTCCCAAGCTCATACGGCAATCTCTACATCTTGCTCGCCGTTGACTACGTGTCGAAATGGGTAGAGGCAAAGGCCACGAAGACGAATGATGCCAAGGTGGTTGCTGCGTTTTTGAAGTCCCACATATTTACTAGGTATGGAGTACCTCGAGCCGTGATTAGTGATCAGGGGACTCACTTTTGCAACCGCACCATCGAAGCCTTGATGAAGAAGTATGGTGTTCACCATCGATTGGCCACTCCTTACCATCCTCAAACAAATGGGCAAGCTGAAGTTTCAAACCGGGAGGTTAAGCAGATTTTGGAGAAAACGGTGAATCCGTCTCGAAAGGATTGGAGTTTGAGGCTAGATGATGCACTATGGGCGTACCGAACTGCCTATAAAACCCCAATTGGTATGTCACCATATCGTTTAATCTTTGGAAAGATGTGCCACTTGCCGGTTGAGTTAGAGCACCGCGCCTATTGGGCCGTGAAGGAGGTGAATAAGAATTTGCCTAAGTGTGAGGAGGAACGAAAATTCCAACTTCAAGAATTGGAGGAACTTCGTCTTGAAGCATATGATGCAGCCATGTGGTACAAAGAGCGCACCAAGATGTGGCATGACAAGAATCTGCGTCGGAAGACATTGAAGGTCGGGCAAAAGGTACTCTTGTTCCAATCGAAGCTGCGTTTAATGCCCGGCAAGTTGAAGACCAAATGGGTTGGTCCGTTCGTGATCCAGTCTGTTTGCCCAAACGGGGCATTCGAGATTCGCAGTTTAGACACGGCTAAGACATTCACCGTGAATGGACAACGTTTGAAGCCGTACTATGTTGCCTCTTCTTTAGTTCCAGCGGAGTCTGTTTCGCTGTTTGTTCCGGGCATCTTTTGAGCATTCGAGAGTCGAGCCGACGACGTTAAATAATGGCGCTTATCGGGAGGCAACCCGACTTTCTTTCCCTTTTAATTTTTTTCGCTTTGTTCTTCTTTCCTTTAATTCTCATTTTCGTTAAGTTTTTTTTTATTTAAAAAAAAAGAGATCGACAGGAATGTGGCAGCCCTAGAGGAGAGCATCACGAACTTGAGCGCCACCATCAGACAGGAGCTGCGGCGTCAGCGCGCGCGGTGATTCCCTTCCTTTTCCTGTTATTTTTACTTGTTCTTGTGTTGTTTTTTATGTTTTGTGTTTCGTTGTGTGTGTTCGTGGTCCATTACTTATACTTTATTTTGTTTGCTTGAGGGCAAGCAAAATCTAATTGTGAGGGGGGCGTCTTTGAGTTCTTGTTTCGTTGAGTCAGTTTTATGTTGAGTTTGTGGACTGTTAGCCTTTGGATTGTTGAATGTTAGTGATGAACATGCTACCGAATTAGATTGTGTGATGAACTTGAGATTTGATGCTTGAGACTTAAGAATTGGTGATTGAAAATTCTGGGTTTTGTTGGATGATATTCGGAATGACAAATAAGAGCAACAATGAATAAAAAGCCACATACAAGTGAGATTCGAGCCTATTAGAGTAGAGCACCCTCTACTACTTTATTCTTGAGTGGTTTGTTATTCATGAGGTTATGATATGTTGTGTGTCATTGGTAATGCATGATAGAAGGCACTAGGGTAGCCCTTTTGGCTTGCTTTTCATTTCCTACCTATGCATTCACCCCTAGTGAGCCCATTGCAGCCTTGACCATATTTTTTGTTGTTAGTCACTAAAATAATTAGCCAAGGCCTGTTTTGGACTCTCTCTTTGACCCTATTGTGCATGTTTGAATTGAATTACATCCTATTTGAATTCTGGAGGAAGTTGTATCTGTCTGCCCAAACAGAATCCATGCTGAAAATTGTTCTGAACCGTGGAGGAACGATCTGTTTGGCCAAACAGGTACTGTTGTTGATGGTTGGGCTAAGTTTTTCTGTACCGAGCTGAATTGTGAAATGATTCTCTGTATGTTGTTTGAAAGATGTGAATGAAGGGTGCTGAAAGAAAAAAAAAAAAAATCGAAAGAAAAAAAAGAAAAAAAAAATGCACCAAGTTGAATTAGTTGAGCATGCAGTTGATTGTGATGATCTTGTTGCCCAAGGATGAGTTAGTGTTTGTTCCTCGTATGCTTAGTATTTTTGGATGTGATTTGGTTTTAATATGCACAATACTTGATCTTCAATGTTTGAGCTTAGGACCCCTAGGATCTTGCCTACATCATTGATAGTCCTTAGCCCCATTACAACCAATGAGAAAAGTCCTTTTTGAGTTACTGTGTGACTACGACATATCACGACCGATTGGATCTTCATTCTTGAGTGTGAATTTCCAAATACATCTTTGAGAGAAGAGTGAACCTTGAGAGGAATTTGTTGTTGCTTAATTTGGACTGGATAGACAATAAAAACACTTGTTGATATTTCCTCTTCTTGATTTGAGAGTTGAAGATCGATTGTGAGTTGCACGATTTGAATTGGCAGTAGGTTTTGTTGCTAGTGTTTGATGATTCTTTGGCTGCAGTTTCCTGTTTAGTTTGTCGTTTTAGTGTTCTCGTCTTTTTTGTTCCTTTTTTCCGTTTGGTTTTGTGTCCGTTGTTCGTTCTTTGCTTTGGAGTTTTAGTGTCGTGTCAAGGAAGGGAGTTGCTTCTTGTGGCTGAATTTCACCATTAATTTCTTCTCTTATGTCATACTTGAGGACAAGTATGATCTAAGTGTGAGGGGATTTGATGTGTGTATTTTAGCTACTTAGTTTGGTGGGTGTTTCGCCATGATTTTATATGATTTTACATGGTTTGTAACATTTTGGCGCAGGATTTAGATGAATTGGAGATGGATGCTCGTGGATGGAAGAAGTTGTGAAAGTCGAGAATTGTCGAAGAAGTTGGTGAATTTTTGGAGAGTTTTAGAGATTGGGCTTGAAGATAATTATTCCAAATTTAATTAAGTCCAAAACTCTTAATTTTAATTATTTCCTATGCTTTAATTTTTGTAAGGGCCGAAGCCCATTAATTAGAACTTAAGGGATTTTAATTCCCGTAGCTTATTTAAAGCATAGCGGCATATAGGACTCTTAGGAGATTAGGACTCTTATGTTTTTAGCTTTAGACCTAGCCGCATGTGGGGAACTAAGGATTATTAGGTTTGTTTTGATTTTAGCTTTTGGAGACACATTAGTTTTCACTTTTGCAGTAGCCGCAATTGTTGAATTAGATTAGCATTTGTTGACTTTTGATTTCCATGCAATCTTTTCTTTCATGCAATTTTTGTTTACGTGTTTTGGCAATTGATTCCAAGTTTGCTTAGTTTCATTCTTGTTCACTTACTGTTGATCGCGGCTGGATTGGGTTAGAAGGAGCTAGCAGACGAGTTCTTCCAATTAATTCAAGTTTGATTTATTTCTTGCAATTTATTCTCTGCTTATTTCGCATATTCAGTATGTTTAATTTTATTTATTTGATTGTTTTTATTTTAAGCATGAGTGGCTAATTTTTTTTAATTCGGCGATAATAATGAAACTCTAATTTAATGATCTGTGAGACCTAATTGGTTTTAAAATTGATTTCTATTAATTTCAATTAATTCCTAGGTTTAAAGATAATTCCAATTTTATTTAAGCTTGATCAACTTAGGTTTAATTGGATTATAGTCAATTAGCACCTCCAATCCGTAATTGTTGGAATAGGGTTGATTAGTGACAAAACTACCATGTTCGTAGTAGGAATTAATTGGTATATTAATTATTACTAACGTATCTAGGATAATTGGTATAAATTGGGTTCCTTCACCTTAATGCTATTAGAATATTAAATCTAAGACTGGCGTATCCAGCTAGGTTATATTTTAATAAGGGAAATAGACAAGACTAGCGTATCTAGCTGTCTATCGACACAGTAAGTAGGAATTGGGGTATGTCAGTGCGTATCACGGTATCCTATAACTAATTGGTTAATAGGGATTAATTAATTATTGCGTCAAGGATCAGAGATTAAATTAGTGTGGATTTATTTGAGCCGAATTACCTTTTTAATTGATTTAATTCAAGAGTCTTTTATTTGATTTAAATTGCTTTTCTTAGTTAATTAATATTTTCTCCAAGTTAAGGCGTGGTGGCATCACCAAAATTTAATAGATTTAGGGAATTGGATGATTTTATCTGCTCTCTGTGGGATCGACCCTGCTTATCACGATACTAATATATTTTGATAATTCTGCAGGAATTATTTGGTGGTATACGACGTCCACCACCTGCCCAAATCAATTGGTATATATTCCACAAGAAAGTTTGTAGATCAAGTAGCTTGATCTCTAGTGAAAGTCGAGTGGTTAGTTGTGGGAAGCCAATTAGTGATCTTATGAAGTACATTGTGGAGAGCAGAGAAAGATGAGACACACAATTCACAATCCGGCCAAGCTGCAACTTTACCACCAATTAACTGGTGGACAATTTCATCATAATCATCCGCAACTTCATCCTCTTCTATACCCTCCATACCCAACACCTCATTAATTATTTTCGGCGTTAGTGTCACCCTTCCACGAACAAAAGTTTTATAATTAATGCATTGATTTTAAAAAATATTTTGAAAAATGTGATGAAATAAAAAATATGTAAAGAAGGTTGTGATTTTACCGACAATAAATCCATTTAAATATCATAAAAATTGTTGTTTCCTATAAGACAAGGCAAGACTTTTCCAAAATGAGATCAAAATCGATTAAGTAGCTAGACGGCGTGCAACCCACAATTCACTATTTAATTAGATGCGATCAAATTGTGTTAATAGACAAAAATGCTCACTTCCTTAAGTTTTTTTGTAAAAATGCCCAAAATTATCATACAAAGCATTATATGCCCTAATTATGTGAAGTACTTATTTTACCCTTTGATGTTAATGGGTTTACTTGGTTTTTTGTGAAAGTCTTACACATTTGACCGATTTGATAGCCATCAGTCATAAAAGTCAACGATTTAACATCTATCAGTCAAGAGTACATATGACCGGTGGGTGGCTAGATCATGTGTCCGCCCGACCGGACACATGATTTTACCGGGAGGACACATGATTTTATCGGTCGGACACATGATTTGCCACCCAGATCATGTGTTCGACCGATAAAATCATGTGTCCGCCCGGTGAAATTATGTGTCCGCCCGGGCGGACACATGATCTAGTCACCCATCGTTCATATGTATTCTTGACTGATAGCTGTCAAATCGTTGACTTTTATGACTGCTATCTGTCAAATCGGTCAAATGTGTAAGACTTTCACAGAAAACCAAGCAAACTTATCAAATCAAAGGGTATTTAAAGAATAGAGAATAAAATGCTTATGTTTATAAAAGAGAGCATTTTTACTATAGAACTTAAGGAATATGACATTTTAAATTTTCACTCCATTAAATTTGTGATAAAGTAAGCATTTTTTCCTTTGCAATTTGGAATGGTGGAAACTTATTATTATTGGCCCACTTCATCAAGTTGTGGAAACACAATTAACACAAGTTGATGGAGATCGACACTTGTCTCACTCGCACTACCTACTGACCAAGAACATATTCGCCAATACATTCCCACTGTTACTAGTCTTGTGTAATAATTTGTGCATTATTGATGATTTTTATGAATTAATAATTTTTTTCCCCTTGACCACCTTCGTTTGTTTTAGTAGGGGAATTGAACTAACTATTTTTTTTTGAATGACCTTGTAAGAGAATACTAATATCCTAATTATTGATAAAAGTACTGTTTTTCTCCCAATTGATGAATTTAAGACTAAATTTACAATCAAATCTATTACTCCCTTCGTCCCCATAAAAGTAGTCACCTTTCTATTTTGCTTTGTCCCACTAAAAATGATCGCTTTCTCAAAATAAAAATATTTATTATTTAATTAAGCTCAAAAAAGTGAATTTAATTAAAATTTATAATTAAACATAAACCCTCTTTAAATAAAAACACACACTAACACACGCACACACTCAGTGCCTCCCCCCCTCAATCGCCTCTGCTCTCTCATTCTCTCTCTCTCTCTCTCGTTGCGCCTCCCCCTTCCCCCACCCCCCAATCGCCTCTGCTCTCTCCTTCTCTCTCTCTCTCGTTGCGCACAACCGCCACCGCCTCTCGCCCCTCAATCTCTGGACTCTCAGAGACACATGCGGTGGTTTGGGGGCTAGGACTTTCATGCGGCGATTTGGCGGCGGCCCTGGATTGGGGGTATAGGGTTCCAGTTAGCGGGGTGAGAGCCGAGGGAGGCGAACGTGGTGGTGGTGCTCTTGAATCTGAGGGTGGTGCCTAGATTTGAGGTTGGTCGGCGTTTAAAAAAAAGAAGATGCAGAAGAAAGTGAAGGTGGTCGGTGATGGTGGTTCTCCTGAATCTAAGGGTGGTCGGCGTTAAAAAAAGAAGAAGAGGAAGAATGTCACAGCCCGCCTTAACTAAGGATAGTTAAGCCGAGTGATCTACGACTAGGGATGGGGTTAAAGAATAAGGGAAAGAAAGGGGCATCATTTGAAACCGTAAATCTTACTTAACTTAAGAAAAATCATCGTATTTACTCATTAATACTCTTTTGAACAGTCTATGAAAGACAACATAAAACTTAATTAATATCATTAATCAAGTTATACATCATATGAAACCATTCTCTTAAGACTCAAAGTATGACATAACATACTATAACATCAACAACATCTTGCAGCGGAAAGTAGCTAGACATATGTATGAAGACATATTCTAGACAGGTTAACTATTTATTAACAACCCTAGAGACTCCGCTCATTGCAGCACCATCATCACATCAGCTCAACCTGCACATTTAGAAAACATATGCAGGGCTGAGTACAAAAGCACTCAGTGGGCACGTATGCCTAGGTATAAAAATACATGCTTCAAAACTGTAAATTGTCATGCCATCATAAACAGTACAGCAAGGGAGTTTTTCGCTAAAAAGGCCCAAGCTTACTAAGTTCATTTGTGATTCTTAAAGTTCGTCTGATCAGACTAAGTTCTTTTGTAATCTATCATATCTGAAACTGTGTGCCGGAGAGGTGGCCACCTCTCACGGTCACTTGACCGGCCAACCCGCTAGATGACTCACGGTCACTGGTGTACACTAGCCCTGGCAGGATAGCTATCAACTGCTCAGGACCCGAATTCGATTGCATCATTGGCAAAGCCAAAGTAGATAGATATCATACTAAAATTTAAACATTTTATGGCAAGATAATACTTGAAATAACTTTAACTCAAAGATTTTATCATGAATTAACTTGCTTGAACGTAACATTTAAACTCATTTGATATATATGAAAGTAATGCCCACCTGTATAGGCAAAGCCTGTCGTTTAACCTTATCTCTGAATCGGAATAGCAGTGCTAATCTTTCTGATTCTCAAAGCCTACAAGAAATCTATTCTCAATAGGTCTCCTTGAATCTAATCTTAAGTCATAGATGACGTGCTAGACATTCTTTGATTCATCACGACGAGTTCTCAAAATTTAATAATAAAGATTGAAAACTAATTTTCTTGAGTCAAGGACACCAACAATATCCTTACTCGATTTTCTTAAATAATTGGAATTATAAATAAAACCAATTAAATCATAAATACTTTTATTGCAAAATATAATGCAATATCATGTCATGCTTAGCATATAATAAGTAATTTATTTATAATATGCACATAATAATAATTTAATATTATTATGCAAATCATTCTTTAAATTAATTAATCAACTAGTGATAGTCAAATTAATTAAAAAGTGGACTGCCCAAAATAATTTAATGTAAGGCCCAACTTCTTAAAAATTCGCAGCCCACATAAATAAATAGACATGGACTAATTAAATAAATAAAATTGGCCCAACACTCATAAAAATTTGGCCCAAGACTCATAAAAATTAAACAACCTCGGCCCAAATAAGAAGCCCAACACCCAAATGAATAATCCCAGCCCAAACCTAAAGCCCAATACATCAACTCTTCTTTTCTCCCCTATTATCTCTCTCGTCGCAGACTCACATGCACACACACGCACCCAGCGGCTGCGCCGCCCAGCCTCCCTCTTCCTCCTTCTCTCTTCCGGCGTCGACGGATAAGCCGCCACCGCCGCCTGGAGCTCCATTCCATCTAGCAGACTCCCGGCGACAGCAGCCCAGACCGCCGCCGTTCCCCGCTGAACTTTGGCCGACGGCAGCAGCTTCATGCCGCCACCATCGCCGCCCTCTTATCTCCCTGAATCAGTCCGGTGAGCAACCATGAAGGCCGCCGCCGTCCTCTCCTTCGGCTCTCTCTCAAATCTTCTTTCCCTGGCAACGGCAAGACGCCGCTGCCTCCCTCAAGTTCTACGGCAACCGCCTCTCACTGGCTTTACAGCCGACGGCAGCAGCCCCGCCTTGCCTTCGCCGCCCTCCATCTCTCATTCACACCACAACAGCAAGACACTCAACACAAGTTTCTCCCTCGGCTCTCTTCTCAGGTCGACGGCAGCAAGGCCGCCGGCCGTCGCCCTTTAGCCCCCTGTTCTCTCAACCCTCTCGTCTCTCTGCATATACCGGCGACAAACGACGAGGTCACCGCCGACAACAACAACCAGTCGCACCGCCGTCACCCTTATCTCCCTGACCCGACTCAGCAGTGTCAACACCCAACAGACCCAACTCAGACGCACCGGCATCAACCGGCTCGACACAGCAAGTTCAAAGGCAGGGAAGAAATCAAAGCTTCAAAAATCTATTTCTTCTTTTCAGTGAAATCCATGTTTTTGAGACAGTTCAAGTCTTGTTTAAAAGAATAAACAAAATTTCCAAAATCCTCTTTTAATCAGACTTCATATATATATAGATGTACACAGATCATGAATGCATATATGTTTTCGTATAACAGTTATTGTAGATGAATGTGTGTATGGATGTGATTCTTGATTGGGCAGTTTGAAATTCTTCATACATCTTTCTATAAAATGAGAGAAGTAAGGAGTCAAAGATAAAACCTTTGAGAGTTTCTAGTTGTTGAAACACAGATGGGTGGCTGCTTTGATTTACTTGATTGCTCAGTAGCTGGATTCTATACGCCAAAGAGAGAGTCTGAAATGGTGGGAATTGCCAAGAAGAAATAGCCTAAGTATGTTTAGTTATTATAGAAAGATGGAGATTGGACTGACTGCACATCAAGGCTGACTTTTGGCTGAAATTGGGGCTGCAGTAGGTAAGTAGGGTGGCTGATGGGTGTAGAGTGGGCGGCTATGAGGCATAGGGTGGGCGGCTATGATTGGACAATTTAAATCCCTCAGGATAAAATTGTCGAAACTGTAATACTACTTCAGGGTTTGCTAATTAAAAGCTCGTAAAAATGCTTGAATGCTAAATTAAATAAATATGCAATGCATATAAACTTAATAATTAAATTTACAAATGCTTTTGTAAATTATTTTTGTTGGAATTAAAATAAATTCTTTTTCTCAATCCGACGTGAATCATCTTAAATCTACGTTTAAAATTATTCTAAACTTAATATTAATGGGTGGGGTGTTACATCCCTCCCTCCTTATAAAAATTCCGTCCTCGGAATTGCATATCTGGTATTCTTGCTTGGGATACTGATCATTTGTTTCATTCATCTCTTTTGTGGCCTTTTCCATCCTGTGATGGTTCCACTACATGACGAGAACAATATCATTGCCTCGTAAAACTTGAACCTTGTGAGCAAGTATCTGGGCGGTTGGGGGGTGGTTAGGGGTAGGGTAGGTTTAAATATTTTAGGATATTAACCCGTTAGTCGTTAAATATCTCGTTTCGTCTCGTTTTAACGACTAACTACCCATACTCTTCGTTACTCGCCCTCTCAGCTCCTACTCACTTTCATTACACTCGTAATTCTATATAAATATAGAAAACGCAGGCTCGTTCTCGAAATTCTGATAAACGAGCTCGGTTCATTTATCGAGAAATCCCAGTTTACTATTCACTCGTCGTCCAAAAATAAAAACTTTCATTATTGGACTCGTATAAAAAAAAAACTAAGAATATTTCTCGATGACATGCACGTAAGATTTTGAAAGTCGACAAAAAGATAAAATAGCAGTATTTTATTATTCATCGTCAAAAAGTCAAAATTTTCAAAAACGTCTTAACGGTCTCAGATCTCACTTCCGAGTTCACCGTTCTCATTCAAATAATTATCATATCTCCATTGGACCTTATCCAATGCAGTCGACTTATTACTCAATTGCCGAATTTTATGATCTAGCATCATCTGAGGTCTCTCTTCATAACTGAAGTCTGGTTCTAAGATCATTTATTCTTAGTAAACCACATGGTTTGCGTCGAAATGTATATATATCCTCTCAATTGTGACACGTGAAACACGTTATGCACATTTCCAAAGCTAGGTGGCAAAGCCAACCTATACGCTATTGGATCTATCTTTTGCAATATCTCGTAAGGACTTATAACTCTGGGTCTAAGCTGTCCTTTAACTCCAATCTATTCATCCCCTTTGAGGGTGAAACCTTCAAGAAAACTTTGTCTCCTATCTCGAAACTTTGTCTCACATCTTATGGGCAAACTCAATTAGTGGCAACACATTCTCCCGATTTACTCATCTATCAAGGATAGTAGTTCTTATCATATCTTCTATCGTCTGCTATGTTAAAATTCATCCTTGTACCCAACTCTTTCTGTAACTCATCCAAAAAAAAACGTGATAATTTTTTTTTTTTTTTTTTTGAGGTGATCTACACCGGTACTCAATGCAATCTTATAATGTCACGAACATACAATTGTGCTAACTTATCTGGTCCATACGCGAATAGGATCGGTATGAAATGTGCAGATTTTGTTAGTCGATCTACAATCACCCAAATTGCTGTATTTCCTCTTTGACTTTTCGGTAAAGCTATCACAAAATCCATCGCTATGTGATCCCATTTCCACTCGGGAATCTCCAACGGTTTTAACTTCCCATAGGGTCGTTGGTGTAACGCTTTCACTTGCTGACAAGCTAAGCATCGCTCTACAAACGAAGCTATGTCTCATTTCATTCTGTCCCACAAAAATCTATTTTTCACAACCTGATACATCTTTGTGCCTCCTGGGTGAGCGGTGTAAGGCGTGTCATGAGTCTCACTCATGATCGTATTCTTAAGTTCATCATCGCGGGAAATGCATATTCTTCCCTCAAATAAGATAGCATTGTCTGATGCTTTTTGGTAACTCTTGAGATCTCATGCTCGTATCCTTTCTCGTAACTTGTTCATTGTCTCATCTTTCCTTGTGCTTCAATCACCATTTTTCTCAAACTAGGCATCGTCGCAACAATACTCGCTATCGTCCCTGGTGGTTTTATCATCTCTATCCTCATCTTGTCAAAGTCCTTTATAAGCTCATCCTCTCTCGTGAGAAGACATCCTTACTTTGACGAGACCTTTCGGCTCAATGCATTGGCTACTACATTGGCCTTGCCAGGGTGATAATTAATGTCGCAGTTAACATCCTTTACTAATTCGAGCCATCTCCTTTGCCTCATGTTAATATCCTTATGCTTGAAAAAATATTTCAAAGTTTTGTGGTTCGTGAAAATCTCACATCTAACTCCGTAGAGATGATGTCTCCAAATTTTCAGGGCATGCACAACGGCTACAAGCTCTAATTCATGCGTTGGATAATTTATCTCGTGGGGTCTAAGTTGATTATAACTCTTCCTTATTGCATCAAAACACATCCTAGTTCATTCTTTAACGCATCTGTGTAGATGGTATACTCTTTATCCATTTCCGAGACTAGCGGCACTGGTGCTGTAGTCAATTTCCTTTAAGCTCTTAAAAACTCTCTTTACACTCCTCTTTCCAATTGTACTTAACTTCTTTTCTCGGTCTTGCTATCATGGAAAATCCTTTAATAAACCTCTGATAGTATCCTGCTAAGCCTAAAAAGCTGCGAATCTCGTTAGGTGTAGTTGGTGATCTCCACTCATGTACAGCTTGTACCTTGGCGGGGTCAACTTTAATTCCTTCAGATGATATAACATGTCCTAGTAAAGTTACTTCGTTCAACTAAAACTCGCACTTGGTGAATTTGGAAAAAAAACTTCTCAACTCTTAGTGTTTCCAACATCGTTTTCAAATGTTTTGGAGCTCCTGTTCATTCTTCGAATAGATGAGAATATCATCTATGAAAACTAGGATAAATTTATCCAGTTATTGATGGAACACTCGATTCATGTGATCCATGAAAACTACTGGTGCCTTCGTCAAACCGAATGGCATAACTATGAACTCATAGTGCTCATACCTCATTTGAAAAGCTGTCTTAGGTGTATCCTCCTGTCAAAATTTGAACTAGTGGTATTATGTTCTCAAGTCAACTTTCAAGAAAAACTCGCTCCTCGTAATTGATCAAACAAGTCATCTATCCTCGGCAAAGGATATTTGTTCTTGAGTGTCAATTTATTCAGCTCTCGATAATCTATGCACATTCTCAACGTGTCATCCTTCTTTTTGACAAAAAGACTGGTGCTCCCCACGGGGATACACTACGTCTAATAAAACCTAACTCGAGCAATTCTTGTAGCTGAATCTTCAGCTCTTGTAGCTCCTTAGGCGCCATTCTATAGGGTGCCTTCGACACTAGTGCTGATCCAGGTTCTAGGTCGATAGTGAACTCCAACTATCTTGTTGGTGGCAATCCTGGTAAGACCTCGGGAAATACATCTCTATATTCCCTTACCACTACTACATCCTCAAAGTTTTTACTTGATTCTCCTTCATCATTCAAGTAAACTAGGTAATCTTGTGCTTCTGTCTTCTTTACCAATTTCGACGCCTGAAGTGCCGAAATGATTGGAACTCTCTTCTTTCTATCAATGCCGTGAAAACATGTCTGTTCCTTCCCAGGTGGTTGGAAAGTTATCTGTCTCTTCTAACAATCAATCGGGGCAAAGTTCTCTGCTAACCAGTCCATCCTTAGAATAATGTCTACGTTCCACATAGGCATTAAGTGCAAGGTTCTTGTTTTCATCTTTAGTGATCCTAACTCAACTCTAATTTAGAAATCATGTGAGAAACTGTAGTAGCTCTTCCTACAGGAGTGATTACTCTCAACTCGGGACTAGCTTGTTTTGGTTCGAGTTTGAAGGTAACATGCTTCAACCAATTAAAGAATGCGAGGCTCCTGTATTAAACAGGATTCTAACTGGTGCATCCAATAACTTGCCCATACTACCTTAAAGTCCTGCCTTAAACCAACACTTAAAACTTAGACATCTCTTCATCAGTATCCATCTTCTGATGAGCGAACGTGATAGCTCACAGAATTCTCAATTATACTCTACAACCGATTTTTTTCCTTGCATCAAACTTCGATAATCAGCCTCTCTCTGCTTACTGTACTCCTTGGTACATACTTCTCAAGAGTAGTCTTCAATTGTTCTCAAGTATAGTTTACCAGTTGCTCAGGTGTTAAAGTCCTCTGACGTGCCTCTCACTAGTCTTATACATTAAAAGAATCTACTAGGATAACTCAAAAGTTGTAAGGGTTCAACCCTAGAATGACATCAAAACAAATTGTTCAAGAGACTCAAATGAATGGCCAGAGGGTAGAATGAAGTAACTACCAGGTCGAACAAAAATGACCTAGAGTAAGAACCCATCTGGCTTTCAACCGAAAGTTGAAACACATGGGTTTATAAACCCAAAACACGTCTACTGAGATTTGGATCATGCGGACTGGCCAGGTCCAACATAATCACTCCCCAGTCACACGGGATATACTATCCCGAACTTGGAAATTCTGTGTCTTCTAAATCCTCAACATACTATACATAACAAAACTTAAGTTCACACCAGCAAGCTAAAAACTTAAACTTAAGGTCCTATGTTCTAGACTCTTGTTTCGAAAGTTCAATATTTTTCGACTCTCTTCTCATGTTGCGGTGGTGGTGGCGGAGTATTATCCCGCCTATCCTTCACATCACACTCTTGATGACATCTTTGAGGCATTTTTGAAATCACAAAAGGAAAACTCAACTCGACCAACGCTCTAAGCATCCTCGAAACTCAAGTTCAATTTACTAACTCAACTTTAAGGAAACCCTCACGGTCACTTTAACATTCATCTGTAAGGCAATAAGCACTCACGAAATGCTAACAAAAAGACCACTCTGGTCAATCTAATATATCCATCAGTAGAATGCCTCTTTTTAGAGGACTTACATAAAGGGGTTATATAAACCCTACAAAAACCATAGTATCTATCGTAATGTCCCTTCTAAATCGACACCATTAATAGTACTATGTCTTGGTCTGGACCTCCTACGGTAATTGCTACCAGTTAACTCATCTAGTTGCTACTTTAGCACACTAGGAACATCCATCTATTTAACATCAGTAGGGTACTAAATTCGCATGCTTATCTATCATCATGTCAAAATCTCAAGTACCAGTATCTCCTAAGTAAGTTATATACATCGCAATGTAATTGCAACTAATCAAAAACGAGGGTGTACCGCGCATACTCTCAAGATCATCCTTAGCTCTAGCCTACATCGGCTTCTCTTCTCATCCTTATTATCGTTTAACATTTTATCATCTTTGGTAACTGATACTCAAGGATCGACTCGATATCTACTACACTCTTCTGGAGTCCCTGGTAGGAAACAAGCATCCGGTCAGTAGATCCGCATAGAAAAATCTAAGTATCTGTAACAAATCCCATCTCCTGTGGGTCCAGCGCTCAAGACGACCTGTCCCATCATATTGAGAGGCTTTCTTCCTTGCTCAATCCTACCACTCGATTGGTAGCACGGGGATAAGGTGCACGATGCCATCCAATCTAGTAACAACCATAAGGCTTTCATCATTTCATAGTCTTTGAACATGTGTTAAAAAATCTGCTAGGGTATCTCTGTACCACATACTGTACGTCTCGTCCTCGTATCCGATCTTCCCTGAGTTCGATCTCACAGCAGTCCACTTTCGTGCAGTGCCAACAGTCTTGGCCAACCTATAAGGAGAACTTAAAGGTGACTCTAGGAACTAACTTTACTTGGCTCCAGCAACAGAAATAAACAAAACATAACTTAGCAAAACTCGTACTAAGTAGTACTGTTATCTTAAAACTCAAGCTCAAAACATCTAAATTCTCATCTCGTCCCATCTTTACATAGTAGGTAACCTCTCTAAACAATGATATTAGATCCCTTAATCTAAATCATCGCGACTCAGTAAGACAACTCAAACAATTCTCTCTCAAAGCCATCTCCAAAGACTATGGCTCATGATACCTTCTCAAGTACCATTCAGGTTACGTGAGCAAAACTCGCATCACAAAACATCTCAAACATATCGTACAATATCTCATTGCAGCATGCTAATAACTCATCATTAATCATGCTATTATACTCAAGCTCATAACTCAAACTCATAACTCAAACCAACAAGTACTTAAAACAATTGCTAATTCTCTCAAGCTTTAGCTCTAAGTTCTCATTTCATCCTTCTACTTAGTAAAAAAAATCTCTCTTAACAATGACATTAGATTCCTTCATCTAAATCATCGTGACTTATCACAACTGCTCAAACAATTCTCATCACAAAACATCTCAAATACATCACATCATAACTCATAATTATGCATCCTCAATCATATAACATCATATGATATAAACGCTCTCATGATTCATCATGTAACATCAACATATGCTCTTACAACATAATAACTCATTATTAATCATGTTGTCATCCTCAAACTCAAACTATGCACCTTTAAAGTGTAACATCATAACTCATCATATAACCTCAACATCATGCTCTTCAAAATTTAACGTCAAATAAACTTTGAAATTTTACATACCTCGTTGAGCCTGGTGTGATGGTGCGCTGAGCTCACGGTTGTTAATAACTATTAGTCTAGTGACTCATTCTAGACTAAACTCAAGACTTCTAATTCAGAGCTTAACCTTCGCTCTGATACCACTCTGTCACAGCCCGCCTTAACTAAGGATAGTTAAGCCGAGTGATCTACGACTAGGGATGGGGTTAAAGAATAAGGGAAAGAAAGGGGCATCATTTGAAACCGTAAATCTTACTTAACTTAAGAAAAATCATCGTATTTACTCATTAATACTCTTTTGAACAGTCTATGAAAGACAACATAAAACTTAATTAATATCATTAATCAAGTTATACATCATATGAAACCATTCTCTTAAGACTCAAAGTATGACATAACATACTATAACATCAACAACATCTTGCAGCGGAAAGTAGCTAGACATATGTATGAAGACATATTCTAGACAGGTTAACTATTTATTAACAACCCTAGAGACTCCGCTCATTGCAGCACCATCATCACATCAGCTCAACCTGCACATTTAGAAAACATATGCAGGGCTGAGTACAAAAGCACTCAGTGGGCACGTATGCCTAGGTATAAAAATACATGCTTCAAAACTGTAAATTGTCATGCCATCATAAACAGTACAGCAAGGGAGTTTTTCGCTAAAAAGGCCCAAGCTTACTAAGTTCATTTGTGATTCTTAAAGTTCGTCTGATCAGACTAAGTTCTTTTGTAATCTATCATATCTGAAACTGTGTGCCGGAGAGGTGGCCACCTCTCACGGTCACTTGACCGGCCAACCCGCTAGATGACTCACGGTCACTGGTGTACACTAGCCCTGGCAGGATAGCTATCAACTGCTCAGGACCCGAATTCGATTGCATCATTGGCAAAGCCAAAGTAGATAGATATCATACTAAAATTTAAACATTTTATGGCAAGACAATACTTGAAATAACTTTAACTCAAAGATTTTATCATGAATTAACTTGCTTGAACGTAACATTTAAACTCATTTGATATATATGAAAGTAATGCCCACCTGTATAGGCAAAGCCTGTCGTTTAACCTTATCTCTGAATCGGAATAGCAGTGCTAATCTTTCTGATTCTCAAAGCCTACAAGAAATCTATTCTCAATAGGTCTCCTTGAATCTAATCTTAAGTCATAGATGACGTGCTAGAAATTCTTTGATTCATCACGACGAGTTCTCAAAATTTAATAATAAAGATTGAAAACTAATTTTCTTGAGTCAAGGACACCAACAATATCCTTACTCGATTTTCTTAAATAATTGGAATTATAAATAAAACCAATTAAATCATAAATACTTTTATTGCAAAATATAATGCAATATCATGTCATGCTTAGCATATAATAAGTAATTTATTTATAATATGCACATAATAATAATTTAATATTATTATGCAAATCATTCTTTAAATTAATTAATCAACTAGTGATAGTCAAATTAATTAAAAAGTGGACTGCCCAAAATAATTTAATGTAAGGCCCAACTTCTTAAAAATTCGCAGCCCACATAAATAAATAGACATGGACTAATTAAATAAATAAAATTGGCCCAACACTCATAAAAATTTGGCCCAAGACTCATAAAAATTAAACAACCTCGGCCCAAATAAGAAGCCCAACACCCAAATGAATAATCCCAGCCCAAACCTAAAGCCCAATACATCAACTCTTCTTTTCTCCCCTATTATCTCTCTCGTCGCAGACTCACATGCACACACACGCACCCAGCGGCTGCGCCGCCCAGCCTCCCTCTTCCTCCTTCTCTCTTCCGGCGTCGACGGATAAGCCGCCACCGCCGCCTGGAGCTCCATTCCATCTAGCAGACTCCCGGCGACAGCAGCCCAGACCGCCGCCGTTCCCCGCTGAACTTTGGCCGACGGCAGCAGCTTCATGCCGCCACCATCGCCGCCCTCTTATCTCCCTGAATCAGTCCGGTGAGCAACCATGAAGGCCGCCGCCGTCCTCTCCTTCGGCTCTCTCTCAAATCTTCTTTCCCTGGCAACGGCAAGACGCCGCTGCCTCCCTCAAGTTCTACGGCAACCGCCTCTCACTGGCTTTACAGCCGACGGCAGCAGCCCCGCCTTGCCTTCGCCGCCCTCCATCTCTCATTCACACCACAACAGCAAGACACTCAACACAAGTTTCTCCCTCGGCTCTCTTCTCAGGTCGACGGCAGCAAGGCCGCCGGCCGTCGCCCTTTAGCCCCCTGTTCTCTCAACCCTCTCGTCTCTCTGCATATACCGGCGACAAACGACGAGGTCACCGCCGACAACAACAACCAGTCGCACCGCCGTCACCCTTATCTCCCTGACCCGACTCAGCAGTGTCAACACCCAACAGACCCAACTCAGACGCACCGGCATCAACCGGCTCGACACAGCAAGTTCAAAGGCAGGGAAGAAATCAAAGCTTCAAAAATCTATTTCTTCTTTTCAGTGAAATCCATGTTTTTGAGACAGTTCAAGTCTTGTTTAAAAGCATAAACAAAATTTCCAAAATCCTCTTTTAATCAGACTTCATATATATATAGATGTACACAGATCATGAATGCATATATGTTTTCGTATAACAGTTATTGTAGATGAATGTGTGTATGGATGTGATTCTTGATTGGGCAGTTTGAAATTCTTCATACATCTTTCTATAAAATGAGAGAAGTAAGGAGTCAAAGATGAAACCTTTGAGAGTTTCTAGTTGTTGAAACACAGATGGGTGGCTGCTTTGATTTACTTGATTGCTCAGTAGCTGGATTCTATACGCCAAAGAGAGAGTCTGAAATGGTGGGAATTGCCAAGAAGAAATAGCCTAAGTATGTTTAGTTATTATAGAAAGATGGAGATTGGACTGACTGCACATCAAGGCTGACTTTTGGCTGAAATTGGGGCTGCAGTAGGTAAGTAGGGTGGCTGATGGGTGTAGAGTGGGCGGCTATGAGGCATAGGGTGGGCGGCTATGATTGGACAATTTAAATCCCTCAGGATAAAATTGTCGAAACTGTAATACTACTTCAGGGTTTGCTAATTAAAAGCTCGTAAAAATGCTTGAATGCTAAATTAAATAAATATGCAATGCATATAAACTTAATAATTAAATTTACAAATGCTTTTGTAAATTATTTTTGTTGGAATTAAAATAAATTCTTTTTCTCAATCCGACGTGAATCATCTTAAATCTACGTTTAAAATTATTCTAAACTTAATATTAATGGGTGGGGTGTTACAAAGAAGAAAGTGAGGGTGGTCGATGGTGGTCCTCCTAAATCTGAGGGTGGTCGGTGGTGGTGGTGGTGCTCCTGAATCTGATGGTGGTTGGCGTTAAAAAAATAAGAAGAAGAAGAAGAAGAAGATAGGTTGTTTTAATTAATTCATTAATTTTGCTCAAAAGAATGTGGCCGATTTTAATCTTTGTGCGCAAAAGAATGTGACTGAGTTTAACGTACGAAGGAGTATTAATTATTAATTGTATTATTCAAAAGGTAAATTGCTCTTTACGTAAGAACAATACTCGTGACAAAATTAAATTTACTTTTAATTGTGAATTGCTCTTAAGTGAATTGCCTATGGAACAATTTACAACTAAACCTATTATTCGTTGTGAATCTATATAATATATAAAAGATGAGTTTTCTCCCTCCATTTTTTATCTCTCTTCTCCCATCATGTTTTTCACTATTTTCTCTCTCTCTCTTTTTTTTTTATAATTTTTATTCTTTCCTAAATATCATAAAATGTGATTTATGAAGAAATATTCAATATGCATCTTAAGTTTAAGTTCGTAACAAAATCTTTAATATGGTGTGCAAATCATCAAAAATGAATTTAAAACGAATAGGTTATTAAAATTTTAAAATGTTTTATTTTCTTTCACTTTGTTAAAATTTTACAACTTTTTTATAGAGTGGATTTTGAAAATAGCCAATTTCTTTTAGTAACTTAAAAATTACCCACTAAAATAAAAACTTAAAAAAATACCCACACTTACCATTTTACCCTTTCCCCTTAAATTTAAAAGAAAAAAAAAACTTATATTAAACCCCTATGGCCCTGCCCTGCCCACCCTCCCCCCACCCACCAACCCACCCCTAAGCCAAAAAAAAAAAATTTACTCCCCCTACCATACCCATCCCCAAACCCCCACCCACCCACCCACCCCCAAGTCAATTTTTTTTTTACCCCCCCGCCCATGTTCTACCCCGACCCCAACCACCCCCACCCCCACCAAAAAAAAAAAATTTACTCCCCCTGCCCTGGTCTAGCTCCCAGACCCCTCCCCCACCAACCCCTCCCCCACAAAAAAAAAATTTCTCCCCCTGCCCTGTCTACCCCCTGACCCCCGACCACACCCCAAGCCAAAAAAAAAACAATTTTTTTTACTACTCCCCTGCCCTGTCCCACCCCCCCCCCCCCCCTCCCCCCTCCCACCCAAAAAAAATCAAGTCTTAAAACTCACATTCACGACTACTTGAATTCACAACTACCAATAGAGTTGATTGTGAATTCGAGATTTAAAACTTTATTTCACAACTAACACTAGCAATTCAGTCGTGAATTCATCGAATTGGTTGTGAATTCTAGTTTTAGTTTTGAATTCATATATCTGGTTGTCAATTCAAGAATATTAAGTTGTGAATTTGAGAACCCACAACCAAAACAACCATTTGTGAATTCGAGCTTTTTTTGTTGTAATTGTAAAACTTAATTCATAACCAGAATTTTTTGGTTGTGAATTCACAACCGTAATTTTTTAGTTGTGAATTCACAACCATTCGAATTCACAACTAAAATTTAATTCACAACCCTAAACCCACTCTAAAAAAACTAAATTTTTTTTTTGGCTTGGGGGGAGGGGTCGCGGTGGAGTGGGCAGGGCAGGGGTAGTGATTTTTTTTTAAAAAATTTTAATCTTAAGGGTAGTTTAGTCATTTAACACAAAAAGTGGGTTATTTTTTACATAAATTGGGTATTTTTTAAATTTTTTATTTGAGTGGGTAAATTTTAATTTTATTATAAAGAAGTGGGTACTCTCATGTATTAACTCTTTTTTATTTATGTCAGTGTATGAAATATTTATTTATTTATATGTGCAATACTCTATAATAATAATTGTATGTTAATTTTCATTATCAAATAATTTAAATTCAAAATTTTATTGAATAATTGATATTTTATTTTTACACCATATTTTGCATTTATTTATATTTTGATTATGTTTAATATTTATATTTATTTATTTAAAATGATGTTTAATTTCGATTTTGTCGTGCATCACATGGATGGGCGTACTAGTTAAGTCATAAAATAGTAGCAAGATTTATTGTATGTAAATCCAAAATGTTTCCAGGAATTTGAGAATTGCACTTAAGTTTTTTTTTTCCTCCATCAGGATACATAACCTTTCATTTTTTTTTCCTAATTTTGATCCGACACACTAGACGACTAAGAGAAAAAGGGTTAATTACCTATAAATTCAAAATATTTTCAAGAATTTGAGAATTGCATTGAGATTTTTTTTTCTCCTCGGAATACATATCCATTCATTTTTATTTTAATTTTAGTCCGGTAGTCGGTTTTTCTCATTTTTGTCTAAAACTTGATTTCATTGATGTTTTGCCCTGTCTTCGATTCATAACATGATCAAATTCATTTTTTCTCCATTAATGGTGCTTGCTGCCATTAATTTGTTGCTCGTTAATAGAGGAAGAAAGCTTACTGGTGAGAGAGAGAGAGACAGAATATGTTTATATAGGATTAAGTTCTTGTGAGAATACTATTTTTCGTGAGAAGTAAGAATAATGAATAAGTCAGTATATAGTATATAGTGTTGAATAACGATATTTTAAAAAATTAATAAAATTTTCGCTCCCTCCAGGATTTGAAGCCAGATAAAAATTTTCCACCTCCAGACAAATATCAATCATATGATATATTAAATGAACATCTACAAATCAATCTATATATTTCACTATGTATAAGGGATCTTATTAGAACGATCCTTATTTATATATACCTAAAAAGAAAATAGTCAATATTAAGGATGTTTATGTCTTTTAATCTTAAAAATGAGTATATAACTTATATATTATGAACTAGGGCTAAATGATTTCTAATTTTGTGAAAATTGGATATATTTGATAATTTCCAAATCTTAAAGTGGCTCATAATGATTAAAAAAAAACACAAGATAAAATGACATCGACAATTCGTGACATTTTCAAAGTCATTAAATTTCATAGCAAATAGCTCTCCTTTTCTTGTAGTGTACTCTAATTCGTAGCAAATACTTCATCCGTCTCGTTATAAATGTTTCATTACTTTTGGGCACGAAAATTAAGAAATATATAATTAGTAAATAAAATGAATTGATGAAAATTATTTAAATATTAGATATAAAGAGAATATATTATAAAAAATAAATAAAATATTATATTGGAACGGAAATAGTGGTCTTTCACGAGTATTCATAGCACGGTCTTAATGGCTTGAAACTTCTGTAGTTTGTGGCGTTTCTAGTTTCCACTTTCCAGTTTGGTAGGCAAATTACCTAATCCACTGCAAAGAAAAAATCATCATGATTTTACGATATTAGTCCAACTTTCCCACTTCCAAAGAGGGCGGCTCCCCACCTTCCACTTCCTCACTCAATTAATCTAAATTAACACGAAAATTCCATTACAAGAAAAAACCTCAATATCTCAGTCTCACAATCTTCATTTAAGCATATGCTTCATAACACACATATAATAATGCAGTCTAGTTTCCTAATTTGTTATGCTCTTACTGTTTCAACATTAATCACCCTCACACACACCTCCTCCACCAAATTTCTCAATCTCACCACTGATCAAAATGCACTGCTCGCTTTCAAAAACACTATCTCTTCATCAGATCCCAACGGCATCTTCGCCACGAGCTGGCCCACCAACACACCCATATGCAACTGGACCGGCGTCTCCTGCGGCGCCAGACACCGCCGCGTCACAGCCCTAAATCTCACCGGCCTCGGCCTCCGAGGAACCATCGCTCCGCATCTCGGAAACCTAACGTTTCTTCGATCTCTAGACATCAGCTCCAACAATTTCATGGGCGTCTTACCCTCCGAGCTGTCTAAGTTGCGCCGTCTAGAACATATAAACGCGGGCTTCAACGACTTCACCGGAGAAATACCGTCGTGGTTCGGAGCCTTACCCGAGCTACGATACGTGCGGCTGAGCAACAACACCTTCTCGGGCGAGCTGCCTGCTTCACTGTTCAACGCTTCCTCTCTGATTGAGATTAATATGAGATTCAATCTGCTCTCGGGCGAGCTCCCAAATGATATATGTAGCAATACTCCGAAACTCGAAGCGCTGTATCTCTCTGGGAATCAGCTTGATGGGCGGATTCCGGCAAACATATACAAGTGCAGAGGGCTACAAGACTTGCGCTTGCCTAGCAACAAATTCAGTGGCGGAATACCAAGTGAGATTGGGAATTTGAGCCTGCTTAGGATTTTATCTCTTGGCCGGAACGATTTTGAAGGTGCCATCTCTTTCTGGTGACTTATTTGCATCGTTTTGAATTATGCATAAAAAGCTTGGGGTTCACGATGTAAATTTTCATGCATCAGGTTAACTATAGGTTCTATTTCAACACTTTTGAAATAAATGTCCAAGCCTTTGTGAAATTAGCAATTATCTATTTGTATGGTTTTGAATTATGTGTGAAAATTTGGATTCGCGATGTAAAATACTCATGCGCTTAGGTGTTTGTGAAAATGTCCCAATGAAGGGGGTAGAAGATTGTAGGACCGGTTAACTATAACTAACCCAAAAGAGTTCCAATATTTTATGGTGGTTGAAGTTAGATTTAAATTTACTTATTGTTTTGATTATAATTTCAGGAGAAATACCAGCAGAAATAGGGAAACTCTCGGATTTAGAGAGATTGTACATTCCAAGTGCCTCTCTAACGGGAAATATTCCAAATTCTATGTTCAACTTTTCGTCTTTGAAACTGATGGATCTCTCCAACAACAGTTTGTCTGGAGCTATACCAACAGTCAGTTTTTACAATCTACCTCAGATTGAAGAATTGTATCTTTTATCGAACCACTTGACAGGTATATTTAACACATTCATTTTTTATTTAACATTGTTTAGAGATAACAACTTCAACAAGTATGTAATAATTGTTTCATCTTATGGGAAATTCAGGTGCTGTACCAAAGGAATTTGGAAACTCAACTTCCATGAAATGGCTGGATCTTGCTTATAACAGACTGATGGGTACATTTAGGGGTGTTTATTTTTTATGATTGATACATGATTAAATATTTTTAAGATCGTTGCATGTCTAACCTCTTATTTAGCACAACTGATTAATAATATAGTTTTATGTAACTAAAACTAAATCTTCTATGTAGTTTTATGTATTTAATTAATCCTCAAAATTATATGATAGCGATATTGATAATCTATTACTCTCTCCGTCCCCAAAATAAGTTCCTCTTTGGGGACGGCACGGGTTTTAAGGAAAAGTGGTAAAGTGTATTGATAGTGAAGAAAAATATGTTATAATTTGTATCGGGAGTGGTGAAAAGGTAAAAAAGTGTTATACTTAGTATTGGAGTGGTGAAAAAGTGAAAAGTAAGAATAAATAAAGTATTATTAGTGGTGGGGTAGTTGTCTAAAAATGGAAAGAAAGAAAGATGAACTTATTTGGGGGACGTCCCAAAAAGGAAAAAAATGAACTTATTTCAGAGACGGAGGGAGTATAATATAATTAATATAATCAAGTGATATTAGAAGCACATATTATGACCTACAATATACTATAGCTATTATCATATAAAAAGAGAATTTTATATACTTTTCTTATACTTTAAGGGCTCGAATATCTTTCTTCATCAAAGAGGTAAATTATGATTAATTACTTAAACACTTACTATAATTTAAATAATTTATATTACAAAATTCAATATTACGTAATATATGTATATATTTTCACAGGGTGAAACAAACTGCATATACTATAGAGGATTAAGCACACAAGCGTACACAAAAAAGCGCTTTATGATGATGCTCTATAAAATTCGATCAACAAGGAAATCTCAATATTGTAGCAAACACAATCCAAAAGATGCAACCAATAGAAAACATCAATGTTGGAGAAATTGAAGAAGAGCAAACTCAAGAGAAATAAAAGAAACAATCACCCGAGGGCAAAAAAAAAAAAAAAAAGAACAATAGTGTCTATAAAGAAAATTAAAATCTACAATAGAGTTGCAGCCTACAGAACCGCAAAAGACAAAAAGAATAGTAAAAAAAAAAGTTTGATGACTACAATTAAATTACAAGTGACGACGATCTGCCGCTGAACAATATTTTGTCGCAAATCAAAAATAAGAAGAAAAAGATCCTCAATCGTCAAAATCAAACAAGAGAAGATTTAAAATTAGTCTTGCTTCGTACTTAGATAATTTAAGATGTTTTCATAGATCTTTTTGCATTTTTATTTAGACGTATATTATGAATATTACTTTCTTACATTTTAAATTTATTCATTAATAGTTTTATTGATTACTTTTTTAAAATTTTAATTATAGTCAAATTGGAAGTAGGTCGCCGGTAAATTGTGAATTAAAATAGGGGTTTCTTCCCTCATTCAGCAACCCGCCGCAAACCAGCCCCTCTCCCCCAGCATACCCCCCACCCCCACCCCCAGTCGCTGGAACTGCCGCGCCCCACCGCTGCCAGTCACCGCCGTCGGCCAGTCACCGTATGTTTTCGTCAATCAAGAATTATGAAATCTAAACAAGATTCTTCACTAATATAGTTTGGAATAAAAAATCTTAAGTATAATATCTACTAATCACTCGTGAATTGTGGAATCTAAATATGATTCTTCACTAATCTAGTTTGGAATTAAGAATCTTAAGTAGAATATCTACTAATCACTCTTGAATTGTGGAATCTAAACAAGATTCTTCACTAATCAAGTTTGGAATCAAGAATCTTAAGTAGAATATCTACTAATCACTCTTGAATTGTGGAATCTAAACAAGATTCATCACTAATCTAGATTGTTTTCTTGAACTATTTATTTCATGTTTTGGAACGATATTGCACTTACCTCGTTTTCCATCCCCTATTTATTGTGATTGTATAATTAAGTCGAAAAACATATGTACTTGAAAAAAGGTAACCTAGATTGAATTCAACGTATGCAATTGAATTAAAAATACATTGAAACATCAAATTAAAATACTTATGGTGTATAAACTATATTGATAAAATAATAATAATAAATTAATAAATAAATATTTTTCCACATAAAAATATGGACAAAAACGAGACCGATCCGTAATTAACGGCATCTCTTGGATATTATTTCGACATATTCTAATGTTATGAATATATGATATTGTATATTGAAATAGAGTTTAAATGAATTAATAAGTACTAGATATATCAATAATATGAGTGTTCTGTATTGGTGACTACTTGAAAGAAACTTCAAGATTAAGCGTGCTTGACTTAGAGCACAAATAAGATGGGTGACCGACTGGAAAGTTCGTCTAACGTATACTTATTATTATTAAATGCGATTTTATTAGAAAAGAAAAGAAAAGAAAACCTAAAAACCCTTGAAAGCACAGGAGAAGCAGACTAAGGGCCGAGCCTCGTTAAAACCTTTTCACGGAAAACCCAGGGGGAAAAACCGTGAAAAGAAAAAAGAGTACTCGTCTAAAACGAAGGAAGATAAAAGGGGGAAAGAGCGGGATGGAAAGTTTCCAGAACTCCGGCCTAACCATCGTCCCCAAACAATCCCGGCTCTACCCCAACAAAGCAAGCAACACGGCCGGTTAGACGCCGTCGCCGTAAGCTCAAACAAAAACAAAAGAAAATGAAAACTACACGGCCGATTATATGCCGTCGCCATGAGTTCTCCATAAAACCCAACACCAAAACCACACGAAAAGCTACACGGCCGGTTATACGCCGTCGCCATGAGTTCACCACAAAAACCAAAACAATAACCACACTAGAACAGTTACTACACGGTCTAACGTATACAATACTGTATAAATACAAAAATAATTGTAGGGTATAAATAAATAGATAAAATAAATAAATAAAAATTAAAAAAAAAAATTACCGACAGCGTGGTGCCGCCGCTAATCACCGACGGCGGCTTCCGTCGGTGACGTCCGACAATAGCGTCACCGCCGTCCGGTCAACATTACCGGTGGCGGGAGCGCCGCCGCTAATCACCGACGGACGATGCTGCCAGTATATCTCCGGCAAAAGATCACCGCTCGGCGACGACTTTCAACGGCGGCGCCGCCGCCGTTATTTACCGAAGGCCGCCTTTTGCAGCGGTATACGAGTCACCGACGAGTGATATACCGACAGCGAGCGGCCGCCGGTAAGTTACCATGGCAACGGCCGCCGGTAAAAAAAAACATATTCATGCAATACAAAGTCTCAACATAGACTAATAAGTCACTAAAAATTCAAAATAAACAAATCTCAATACTCAAGTCAATAATAACAAGTCTTCCAAATTACATTTCCTAAGAAAAAAAGTCTACGTAGTGTAGTGTTTTTAATTTTTAATATATTTAATATTATTAATAAAATAAATATAAAATATATTAATATCAAATAAAATAGATCCACGAGTTGGATTTGGGTCGGATCCGGATCTAAAATTTTGAGATTCGAATCCAGATCCGTTTTAAAAATTGAGATCCAGATCCGAATCCCGATCTGTCAGGTCCAAAAAATTGAGATTCAGACCCTTAAAAATAGATCTGGATCCACGGATGTGGGTCGGGTCCAAGATCCACTGCCATCCGCGATAACCGTTTTTCCGGTGGTATATCTATGATTGCCCCAATTTTTGCGGCGGTAAACCCCATTTTTTTTGTAGCGTGTTCAACATGAATCGCACGTTCTTACTGTTAGTTAGATAAAAAATGAAATAGAGAAATCAAATCTATATCTATACTATATTAAAAAGGGAGTTTTCAATCAATTTCAAATTGATTTGAATGGCGATTTTGTGATTCCTTCAAAAAATAATGTCATATTATATATACACAAAAAATGGATTAAACTAACTTAAATTAAATTACAACTTACAAATCCCACATCTAAAAAAATGGATCATGCACTAAAAACTGCATTTTTTTTACGTGCAATGCATTGAGAAACTGCATATGAATTTAAGAAAGCATGCGTCTCAAAAAAAAAAAAAAAAAAAAGCAAATAGATTTGTGCAGCAAAAAAATTGATTTTTAATTTACTTTCTTTAATCTATACTTTAAAAAGTTAAAATTTTTATTTGAAATTGATTTTAAAATAGAGTGGTAATTTTTTAGTTATAATAAACTTTAAGGTTTATTTATAAACTATATTTTTTTTTCCCTTTTCTTTATCTTCTTATTTTTTATTTATTTTCTTTCTTTCTAAAGTTGTGAAATTTGACTGTTTATAAAATATTTAATATTCATATCAAATTAAAGATCATGATAAGAGCTTTAATTTTATATATTTTATGTAAATATTTAATTTAAAATATAAAATTTATATTTATTTAAAGATTAAAATTTTAAAAAAAAAATCTCTCTCCTCACTTATCTTTTATTTGAATAATTTTTCACTTCTTTTTTATTTTTACTTCTAATTTTTTACTTACTTTTTTGGCTTTTCATAATATCAATTTTTATTATTGTGAATTTTTCTTTATTCTTGTATATTTTTCAATATTTAGCTCAAATATATTCAAGTATAATTAATTTTCTATTATATTTATAAATATAATAATTGAGTAGGAATCAATTTTATATAAATAGAAAAATATAAAATCATTTCCCGTACATTGCACGGGATGCAAATGCTAGATATATCAATTGATGAATTGGTTGAGCTAGAATTACGAACTTATTGCAAATAAGATGTTGAAGAAATGCTTAATAACTTGAGGTCGTAAATGATTTCTGTTATTTTTATTTTTACTCTTTTTTTTGCATTTTCATAATATCATATTTTATTATTGTGAATTCTTCTTTTTTTTTCCAATATTAAGCTCAAATATATACAATTAAAATTATTTTAGATTATATTTATAAATATAATAATTGGATTGGTATCAATTTTTTATAAAAATAAAAATATAAAATCATTTCTCGTGCATTGCACGGTATGCAAATACTAGTTATATTAAAAAGGGAATTCTCAATTTGAAATTGATTTCAAATCAATTTGAAATTAATTTGAATGGTAATTTTGTAAATATGAAAAAAATGGCTAATTAAAAATTTATGTATTTCTATTAGAACATGGTTTTGATAGTTTCTTTTAAATTTTAGTTAAAAATTACGTGGGTCTTTTAATATGCAAATCATGTTTTCTAAAAGAAAAAGAAAACCAAAATCATGTGTGCCTCATTTCATTTCTCTTGCAATATCTCAAAATATCTGGATTAATTTTTTCTTTCAACTTCAATAATACAGTTAATACATATATTTTTACTTATTCCTAGCTACCACAAATAGTTTTTTTCCCCCTTCTTTTAACCCTCTAAGAAAGCTTATATTTCCTCAATCTTATGGTTTTTTAATCTATTTCTTTTCTATTTATTTATTCGTTTTTCTTTTCTTTCTCCAAAAATAGTATAACTTTATTATGATAAAATATTCAATATGTATATCAAATTAAAAATCATGATACATGCTTTAGTTTGATATATACACCCTCTGTCCTTTAAAAGTGTGCATCACTTTTGGTGATACATATTTTAATAAATGTTACGTGAGTTTGTTGTATAAAAATAAATCTAACATCAATATATATATATATATATATATATATATATATATATATATATATATATATAGGGGAGAGTTCAGTTAAGACAACTCCCTTAGATAAAGAATAAAGACCAAATCCTATGCGTCGATCTTGCTTAATCTAAGGATGATAATTTAACCTTATGATTTTATTTCATTTATTTTATATAATAAAGGTTAGGTTTGTCATTTTGTATTTTCTTCTCCCAACTCATTCTCTCTCTCTCTATCTCCCAACTCATGCTCTCTCTCTCCCACACGGCCATCCGCGAGGAGCGTCGAGGGCGCCGTCTCCTCTGCTCCGCCGATACCCTGCCAGTACATCCACCCCTCTCTCATTCGACTAGCAGCAGCAGCGAACATCCCTGCGTCGACCGCAGCTTCACCCAGCCGCCGCCTCCCTTTTTCAGATCTAGCATCGTCGTCGCCGCCCCTGCTCCTCCGGTGACGACGCTCTCTCTCTCTCTCCCACACGGCCATCGGCGAGGAGCGTCGAGGGCATCGCCTCCTCTGCTCCGGAGATACGCCGCCAGTACCTCCACCCCTCTCTCCTTCGACCGGCGGCAGCAACGAACATCCCTGCGTCGACCCCAGCTTCGCCCAGCCGCCGCCTCCATTTTCTAGATCTAGCATCATCGTCGCCGCCCCTTCTCCTTCGGTGAGGACATCGCCTGTCGCTACTTCGTCTGTCAACAACACAGCAGCAGTGGCGCCGTGACAGTGGCACCGCCGCCGTGGCGGACAAATTCTGGACCACACAATGGGGACACGTGGCGCGCTAGGAGCGCGCCACATGGCAGTAGCCTCCCAAGGGCTTCCAAAGCCTTCCAGGCCAAAAACACGGAGGGGTAAAATGGTCATTTCGATTTTTTTTATTACCGAAAATCCATTTTTTTCCCGCGACCGTCGTCAAAATTATGCATATGATTGTACACCAATATGCATAAAGATAAACCCAGATATGCATGACGCTGGATAGAAGTATGCATGAGAAAGTATCAGTATGCAAATCATCTGGTGTCTCACGCTGTCGAAAAATGCTATGCATATTTGTGTGTAATGTTATGCATATTTATATTTTTCTTTATGCATATTCGTGTTGAACTATATGCATAATATTATGCGACACCGTCAGGTAGCTCTTGCCGTTGGTCACTTGACGGGTCACACACTGATATTTTCTCATGCATATATTTCTATCCAGCTTCATGCATATTTGTGTTTACCTTTATGCATATTGGTGTTCAATTATATGCATAATTTTGACGACGGCACAAAAAAATGGATTTTTGGTATTAAAAAAATTAAAAAAAAATTGAAATGACCATTTTACCCCCCGCGTTTGTGGTCTGGAAGGCTGCTGCCATGTGTCGCGACACATGGCAACAGCCTCCCAAAGTGTGTGGAGAAGCACTAGGAACTATATACTATTATAAGGGGGTGGATCTACATGATATATATATATATATATATATATATATATATATATGGGAGGGCTAGAAAAAAACACTCTTAAGTGTATAAAATATAAATGATTTTTCACTCTTAGATCATCAAGATCTACGGTTGATTCATAACCCTGTTGGATGAATTCGTGGTCCTGAGTTCGAATCCCAAAGATAACAAAAATTTATTTTTTGCAATTCGTAACTCTGTTGGATAAATTTATACGTGTTCTACATAAAATTCGTACATTAAGAAACGTTTAATACACTTAAGAGTGTTTTCATCCTAGCCCACCCCTATATATATATAGGGAGAGGTTCAAATAAGAACCACTAAATAAAATTAGAACAGAGAACCATTTTAAACCATTCGATCATCAAGATCTACGGTGGATGCATCATCTTGGTGGATGAATGCAGATCCTGGGTTCGAATCCTGAAGGGAGCAAAAAATTTATTATTTTCGGATGCATTAAATTTAATAGCGAATGCATTAATTTATATAGTAGATGCATTGGTTTTAATGGTTCTTATGTTCTCACGATAAGTGTGGTTCTCACTATAACCGCACCCTAGGTTCAATGAAGAAAGCCTAAATGTAAGAAAGAAGAGAGAAGTAATCTCATCCGTTGATCTTGTCTAATCTAACGGACATGATTTGTTCACGCCATGTTCAACGGATTTTTTCGTTGAACATATGGGGGGTCGAAACCCAGAACCCCCAAAAATATTGTATATGTTCACGAATGTTCAACGAAAAAATCCGTTGAACATGGCGTGAACAAATCATGTCCGTTAGATTAGATAAGATCAACGGATGAGATTACTTCTCTATTCTTTCTTATATTTAGGCCTTTTTCATTGAACCTAACCCTATATAATATAATATATATATATATATATATATATAAATTATAAAAATATTATTCTAACGATAACTTTTTCCCATAAATTTCTCTCTCTCTCTCTCTCACTCTATTTTGATTATTTTCTAAAAATCTTTAAATTTAATTTATGAAAAAAAAATATTTAATATGCATCTTAAATTAGAAACCATGTCAAGATCTTTAACTTGGTATAACAATTATAAATAATAAATTTAGAATGAATTTTCATCTACAAATTTGTATTAATTTTAATGTGATTTTTTAGATGAATAATTAGTTATATATAAAAAAATAAAATTTCTTATATGATTTAAATTTATTTAATTTGTGGTAGTGTTTTTGTACGAATGATTTATTTATTTATATAAACATATTTGATATTTATAGATTAAAATGAAACTTTGAATATGGTTTACTTTTATTTATTTTTAATTTTTCAAATTCTTCAATACATGTTAAATTTTAATATGAAATTTAAATAATTATTTTACTTTTAGTTACACACAAAATATACTAATCTATATAATATATAAAAGAGGAGTTTTTTCCCTTCATTTTTTTTCTCTTCTTTAACCAATTTTTCAACTATTTTTTCTTTTTGTTTTTTATATTTTATTTATTTTATACATTATCAAATTTGATTCATGAAACAATATTCAATATACATCTTAAATTTAATATAGTATAAAAATCATTAAAAATGTATAAATTATGAAAATTTTAAAATATTTTACTTTCTCTTTTTCATTAAAATTTTACAACTTTTTTATTTATGTTTGCATATGAAAATATTTATTTATTTAATTATTTAATTATTATGATGTGTAATACTCTATAATAAAAATATGTAATGCTAATTTTCATTATCATACAATTTTTAAATTTATTTAATAAAAATAATCATCATTATGCGTTACACAAAGTTGAAATTTTATATTTGATTATGTTTAATATTTATATTTATTAAAATATATCGTTTAATTTCGATGTTCGTCGTGCATCGCATGAATGGTTGTACTAGTTTGTTAAAATAAGACTATTTTATAATATGTATAGATTAGTAGAAATTCTATAATCCAAATTAGCTCAAATGATAAGAATTATCAAAAGTCTTCCCATCTTTATAAACAATGGATTAACCTCTATCTATTTATATTGAAGTTTGAATTGTCCTCTATGGCAGGTGAATTACCAGAAGAGCTTGGTAATATTGTAAACCTTGAGATGTTTGCAGCTCCCTTCAATGACTTCTTATCTGGCCCCATACCATCATCCATATTCAATATATCAACATTGAACTTATTAGCTCTCCAACAGAACAATTTCTCAGGCAGCCTTCCTCCATACATGGGGCTCTCACTCTCCAATCTCCAACAGCTTTACTTATATCTGAACAGACTCAGCGGCGAAATCCCGAGCTCCATCACCAATGCTTCAAAGCTTACTATATTGGAATTGAACAGAAACTCATTCACCGGCTCCATCCCCGACTTTGGTAATCTGAGACAGCTGCAAGCGCTTCGGCTCTGGGAAAATAACTTGACAGGAGCTGAATCTCCTGTTCAGGAAATTAAATTTCTCTCTTCATTACCTAACTGTCGGTATTTGAAGTACTTGGAAATATCAAACAATCCACAGATGAACGGCATCCTCCCAGCTTCCATTGGGAATTTATCTACTTCTCTCGTCAGTTTTGCAGCATCAAACTGCAGCATTCGAGGTGCCATTCCTTCTGTAATTGGAAATTTAAGCAGTTTGCAAGGTCTGGCTTTATCTAACAATCAACTCGCAGGATTCATCCCAGCAACAATAAGAAAATTGAAGCAACTAGGATTGTTGGACTTTTCTGATAACCAGTTGCAAGGATATATCCCTCGTGATCTTTGTGAAATCAGTAATTTGGTTTATCTGTATTTAACTGGTAATATGCTTAGTGGTTCAGTCCCTGAATGTTTGGGAGAAATCAAATCCCTAAGAGAAGTCTCATTTGCCTCAAACAAGCTCAATTCCACCATACCTTCCGAGTTATGGAATCTCACAGATCTTGTGAGTCTGAACTTGTCATCAAACTATTTGAATGGCGAGCTTTCATCTCGAGTTGGGAGCTTGAAGGCGATCAATGAGCTGGACTTGTCTTGCAACCTATTCTCGGGTGAGATTCCCAGCACGATTGCAGAGTGCACTTCGTTGGAGTTCCTAGCTCTGTCGAATAATACATTTGGTGGCTCTATACCTCCGTCTTTCGAGAATATGAGATCATTGAACACATTGGATCTATCTCATAATAATCTTTCTGGTTTGATACCTAAGAAATTGGCTAAGCTTGATCCTGAGTATTTCGACGTATCATATAATGAGTTGGAAGGGGAGATCCCAGATGGAGGTTGTTTCGACAACTTCACGGCTGAATCTTTCGCCAAAAACTCTGCTCTTTGTGGTGCTTCAAGATTTGGGGTACCAACTTGTGTGAAATATCATGCAAAATCAAGATCAAAGAGTAATGTTGTGTTGATGAAGTATATTTTGCCCCCTGTAGTTTCAGCTATGATTCTAGTAATTTTTGCAGTTGTGCTAATAAGGCGGCGCAAACTGCTGAAAGCACCACCTGCAGCTGATATCTCAGTAGGTCTTTCTTGGAGAAGAGTTTCATACATAGAGCTGGTGCGAGGAACTGATTCTTTCAGTGAGACGAGTCTACTTGGGAGAGGAAGCTTCGGTTCAGTATTCAAAGGAACACTTTCTGATGATTTGGATGTTGCAGTGAAGGTGTTTGATCTGCAATCAGAAGGAGGTATGAGGAGTTTTGAGACTGAGAGTCAGATACTGAGTGGCATTCGACACCGGAACTTGGTTCGGATAATTGGTTGTTGTAGTAACGTGGAGTTCAAAGCCTTGATTCTTGAGTACATGCCTAATGGGAGTTTGGAGAAATGGCTGCATTCTGAAAATTGTTGGCTGGATCTGATGCAGAGGCTGGATATAGCAATAGATGTGGCGTTGGCGTTGGAGTATCTGCATCATGGCTATACATTCCCTGTTGTTCATTGCGATATAAAGCCGAGCAATGTTTTACTAGACGGAGATATGACTGCTCGTGTTGCTGATTTTGGTGTTTCAAAGCTTTTTGATCAAGGGGAGACTGTGGTTCTCACTAAAACATTGGCAACCATTGGATATGCAGCACCAGGTGAGATTTCTTTTTGTGGGTTCTATCAACTCGTCGTGACCTCAACTTTGACGTGTTTTACGAAAATGTTTTCACCTTCAAAATTTGCCACATAAAAAAAAAAAAAAAAAAAAGTGAAAACAACCAACTTGCAACATTTTTTCCAGCAATTTCACTATATCAAAATCCAGAATAAGTTTTTGACACAATTGTGTAGGACCAGGGGTGGGTTGAGGGTTATGTTTTCTACATTTTGGGTTTGTGATTCGAAAAAATAATTTTGGTAGCATTTGATTTGATATGATGGGGATATTGTACAATGATTCACAAAAAAATATCGATAATTTGACGATTTTAAAATAATAATAGAAAAAAAAAACTTTTGTTTGATGTGGGCTTAAGCCCCCCCTGGCTCCTCCTGGGTCCGTACGTCGTCAGTGTGTTGGACTCCAGTGTCATTTCTGCAAAAATGTTGAAAATACGGGATTTTTAATCTTTTATTTTTTACAGTTTTGCAAAACTTGTCAAAGTTGATGCCATAATTAATTTGATAATAATTTTCATCTTATCTATTGTTGTGAATAACGAATTATGCATATACTAATCGGTGACAAAAAACGTTGTATAATTAGAGTACGGATCAGAAGGAAAGATATCCAGAAATGGGGATGTGTATAGTTATGGTATAATGGTGTTAGAGATGATGACGGGAAAGAAGCCGACAGATGATATGTTGAGTGGAGAAATGAGCTTGAAAGAGTGGATTGGCGAAGCACTGCAAGAAAATGCAGCAAGTGAAGTTGCAGATCATGGCTTGCTAGCTAGAGAAGATAGGCATTTCGTTGAAAAGGAACGATGTGTGTCGTCTATTTTTCATTTAGCAATGAAATGTTTAGTCGTTTCACCAGATAAAAGAATCAACATGGTTGAAGCAGCAGCAGCTCTCAAGAAAATCAGAGCCACCCTTTTAGAAGGAACCACAAGGCGTTAGTCATATTAAATCTTGTTTTTTTTTTTTAATAATAGTTATATACAGTTCTCCACCATATAAAGAAAGTCTTCAACTTAGATATTCCCTCCACTATTCTATAAATAGATTCTCTCAACATCGACTAGAGTGGTGCTGGCTGGCGGTCCTCCAACAGAAACTAAGAAAAGGACGCGCATTGACCATGCTTCAAAATACTATCCACGGTGGGAGAGAGTTAAATTGGTAATATCATTTGTAAGCTTTCAATAAAAATAACAAGTTAAATAAACAAATATCGCTCGCTTAATAAAAAATGTCCTCAAATATAAAAATATTTATTTAAACCTCAAATTATCAATTTTGTATCGATAATATCTCGGCTCCATTTTCCGGCCTAGAAATATTATTATGTGTCATGGACTACTATATATAGAGTGCCGCTTCAATATGGAAGTATACATTTAATTTTTCTTATTTGTCTTTTATATAAAGTCGAATCTTGTTTATCCAGAATCATGTACTATTAAATTCATACCAATCTATCAATAATGGCAATTATTTGGCAATTAACACGATCCAGATTCTCAAAACAAGATCTTGCTCAAATAATAACTGAATATAAATACTACAAATAAACATTCACACATGAGTCCTAATTATACCAATAACATTGAATTACAAATAACAACTTTATTTGCTTCTTTTTCTTTTACTTGGCGGTATTTGCAATCTTAGTAGACTGGAGTGTGCATCAACATAAACAACAAGTTTGTTAAAACAGATAGAGGCTGGCGAGCATGAGCCAACTCTCCCAGCTGATTATTCCGATAACACCCTAGTAAAAACGAAGCCGGTATTTCCGTTTTCCGTTTGGCAAAAAGATCCCAAAATGCTTCTCATATTCAGGGCCGGGCTTCTCATTTTCATCAAACATAGCAAATATGTACGTCTCTATAGGACTGTCGGGCCGTTTGGGTGTTCCTTTCTTCACAATCCGCATCAAATTATTGTTATAAATTCTCGCATTTTCAACCGTGCTGGCATCTCCATCTCCCTCGCCATCGCTCTCCGGTTTACCGCCCCCACGCGACGAATGCCCCGTCTCCGACACCGTCACGCTCGGTGTCGGAACCGAGACTAGCGACACCGACAATGACGACGGATCAAGTATCCTCTCCATGGCTGCATACACAGCATCCAGAATGGCATAGAAAAGGTTGTCGTAATAGACGCCGCCCAAAACGACGCCGCTGTTCCGCTGCAGAAGTGCGAAGGAGAGGCTAATGTTCTTCATATCATTCATATACGCAAAGTAAGGATACACGTTCACAAGCAGAGGGGCATTTGTGTCCCTCAAAAATTCGACGATGGGCTTCATATACCCAGTCACGTTGGATCGAAACTCCCCATCTTTTGGGGGAGATGATTTTTCGAGAACGTCTGTTTTGATGGAGGTGGAGACCGTGATCTGGTTTCCGAGGCCCGCATTACAGATTGCTCTGTAAATGTTTTGCATTGCTGGGAAGACGAAGGAGGAGTACGGAGACGATGAAGGGTTTATCTCGTTTCCCACAGCGATGCATCGGAATTTGACGTCGGGGTAGGCGCTTATGTTGCCGGCGACCCAAGCGTTTGCGTGGCATTGGCACTGAGCTAGATGTTGGAGATCGGTTTCCGGGATTCCGACCATGAGCTCGATGTCGGCGCCGCCGAGAGCTCGGAGAGTGGGCTGGTGAGGGTCGTAGAGACGCATTTTTTTTATGTTGTTCTTCTTGTATAGAGATACTACTTTTTTTGGACATGGCAATTTCTTGCCCAGCCGTCCGTAGCAGACACCTACATCACCAACTGCACAAATCATGTTAATTTCACTTTAACTTCAATTAAATAAATAAATAAATTGTAATGATAAATTAAGTTTGGATTTTTTGTGTAATTCGTTTATTAAATTAACAAAATATGGAATCAAAGCAAATATATAAAATAAAAAAGAATGATATTTGCAAGGACTGAAGAACAGCAGACTAGCGACGGATTTTTCCATCGTAAATTATGTTGTTAAACCCTGCTTGTAATGGAATAAAGATGAAAAATGTTCCGAATCTGAAATTGGTCGCTAAACCAATAAATTATGTCATTAAACCCAGCGAGCTACTCAATAACAACGGAAATTTTCTAAATTTAAAATTTCTGTCAATAACAACAGAAATTTTCTAAATTTAAAATTTCAGTCGCTAATTGTTTTAACGACGAAAGATGAATCCATTGTTAGACTTAAATTCGGATATGTATCACAATGATTTAAATGAGTCTAGTCTGCTTCTCGATGTATCTATCTGTATATGTTTATTTGTAACTAAAATTTGGATAAATTTGATGGAAAGAAAATGAACCTGTGGAGTGGAGTGACATGATCATGAGCAGCCCCAACATGAGAATTGTAGACATTAAGTTTTTTTGTGAAGTAGCCATGGAGAGGGGAAATAAATTAGCCATGTATGTACTAATTAATTTATAGAGGTTTGGAGATCAAATAATGGAGAAAAGATGATTGTAATTTTTAGCTTCTGATAGGTACTAGCCTTTTAAAGCTTTTTATACCAAATTGATCAGCAAATGCAATATATGATAAACCACATATACATTTGATAGAAGAAAATTTTCAACGGCTGAAAATTGACATGACGGGTATCACCATTCACATGTTTGAAAGAGATAGTTGCTAGTTAAATCCCAAATTTGGGCATTAATTATATCACAGGTTCGACTCAATCGCTGAATAGTTGCACTTAAGACCCAAATTTATGGGTTGGAGAGAGGGAAATTGTTGGAAAGAACTTATGTGCCTCCGAATGATATAATATTAATTGTTGGAAAAAATATTAAATACTAATTGATCCAATAATTAAGAATTGAGAACACAATCGTTAGAAGTAAGGATAAATTAAGGTGATGAATGGGACTAGTACCAGTTAACTGTACCCAAAATTCGGGTTCCCATATTCGAATGAGGGCATTTCTGTTACCTATACTCAAATTCGAACAATATTATTATTTGACCCATACCCGAAACACAAAATCTCATGTACAATGGATTATATCATACAACCAGTTGTTATCCTGTTCAGATTCAACTACTTACTATATGTATTTGGGTTTAGATAGTCCAAAACCTCCAGATGAGTAAGAATATTGGTATTGGGTTGTATCATACAACCGATTGTACAAGAGACCTTCTCTACTCGAAATTTGGGTTCCCATACTCGAATGTAGGACATTTATGTATAATGTTATACGGTTCGATTGTATAGGTAAGCAAGACACCGATAAAAAATCGAGCCCGATAGGAGTCGAAGCCGCTATTTTGGATTGTAATTTCAAACATCCATTAAACTATAAACACTTAGGGTGTGTTTGCTTTTCATCCCTCTAAATGGAAGGATAATATAATGAGGTATAAAATTATCACTTAAAGTGGGGACCACATTTGTTATATCTTATTTGGTTTGAAGGATAATATATTTATCCACTCCTTATAAGGTTGTATAAAATTATATTACCCTCTCTTAGGTATAAAATTATCTCTTTTCCAAGGGATAAGGGGCTGCCCAAAAAATTATACAACATGTCCGAATTTTTTTATACATCAAAACAAACGAAGTATAAGGTAGTATATATATGTACGTAGCTTATTCCTCCCTTATTCCTCAAAGCAAACACACCCTTATTGTCATAATTTTTCAACATAATAATATTTTATAATTAGATTGAATAGTTAATTTCCCCCCCCCCCCAAATTTTGTAAAAAAAAAAAAAATTTTGTAATATGTCTAAAAATGTTGTTATTATTGTTATTATATTTGTATTTTAGTAAAAAAATGTCTAAAATGTATTGAATGCCCCCAAAATTTTTTTTAGTAAATGTTGAACTATATTATCTATGAAAATGTAATTATTATTATTATATTTGTATTTTAGTAAAAAATGTCTAAATGTATTGAATGCCCCCAAAAAATTTTTTAGTAAATGTTTTGAACTATATTATCTATGAAAATGTTGTTATTATTATTATTATTATTATTATTATTATTATTATTATTATTATTATTATTATTATTATTATTATTATTATTATTATATTTGTATTTTAGTAAAAAATGTCTAAAATGTATTGAATGCCCCCAAAAAAAATTTTAGTAAATGTTTTGAACTATATTATCTATGAAAATGTTGTTATTATTATTATCATATTAGTATTTTAGTAAAAAAATGTCTAAAATGTATTGAATGCCCCCCAAAAAAATTTTAGTAAATGTTTTGAACTATATTATCTATGAAAATGTTGTTATTATTATTATTATATTTGTATTTTAGTAAAAAATGTCTAAAATGTATTGAATGCTCTCAAAAAAAAAAAATTCAGCCCCCCCCCAAAAAAAATCCTGGCTCCGCCACTGCACATATTTGTCATGCAAAAACATTTATGTCTTTATTGATGCAGAAACTTTAAACGATATTTTTTTTTGTTTCTGCTAATTGCTTCTTATTTCTTAGGGAGTATGATTATATAAACTCTAAATTTGATATAAAGAACAAAGATGCAAAGAAAATAAGAGAACGGACTACCTTGTGGCGCGCGGGGCACGTCGACGACTGAGATATTGTCATGTAAATTTACTATCAATAATTATTGATTGAGTTAATACTTAATGCTCAACGCTTAGTAAGAATTTTCGTCAAATACTTAGTAAGAATCAATTTTTAAATATCAAACCATAAAGTTAACAAGTTATATATCATCATTGTGAGGTTGGCTCATTTCTCATTCCTTCTCCCTTTCTTTTTTCTTTTTGGGTCTGGGCCAACTTCAGGGCCCAGAACCGAGCCCAATCTCTCATCCCAGCCCATTACCTAACCCTAGCCCACTCACACCCCGGATATATCACTCCCCGCTTCACTCTCTCTCTCATTTCACTCAGCGCCGCTCCCAAGCCCTAATCCTCTCATCCCTCTCTCTCCCTGACTCTCCATCTCCTCCGCCGTTCCACCGCCCATCTCCTCGGTTCCTCCATCACCATTACTGCTCCCTACTCCTTACTGCTGTCCAGCTCCTCCCTCCCCCCCTTATATCTTTGATACTCTATCATACGCTGGGGATAACGTATTATCAGAAAGTGAAGGGCTCTGCTATTCCTTTCAAGTGTGTTTACTCATTGGATAATACGGGATTCCCTGCGTGGGTGGTGGTATCACCGGGCTTTCCAGACCATCGGAGCCCTGTTTGGTGGTTACCTGAGAAGATCTGAGCTGCCGGAGTTCTGACCTTGGCTCCTGCTGGTGGCTCTGTTGAGATCTGTGAAGCTGCTCCATCGTCCATACCTCGCCGTTGATCATTCAGCTGCCGGAAGGGTTGCTGAGTTTAAAGGGGGAAAATCTGAGCCCCCTGTGTCCCGAGGACACCTTTTCCCTCGACTGAAACCCTAACTTCTCTCTTCCTTTCATTTAGATCCTTGTCTCTGTTTACTCCTTTATTTCTCTTTTGTGCAGATTGCAGAAGAAGGAAGGAGAAGTTGAAGATCTAAAGAACAGAAGAAGAAGACGAAGAGTCAAGTGCCTGAGCACGAAGTGAGACGGACCGGAGGTTCGGGAAACTGACAAACATGGTTTTCATACCTCAATTCCACATGTTTTGTTGTCATTTCCCTTCATGTTTTGCTTGTGAATGCTTGTTTGTGCCCGAATATTTAGTTTTATGAAGATTTGATATCTTGGTGTAGTTTTGGAGTAATTTCAGGAAAAATAAAGGATTAATTGGAGCATTTTGAAGATATGAGATTGAAGTACGTCTCGAGAGGAATCCGTGAGCGCAAACGGCGACCAAATCCGAGTCCGGACGAGGGAGAACGGAGCAAAACGAGCGGACTGTGCAAAACGCCCAGTACCCCGCGGTCACCACCCGCGGCCGCGGGGTGGGACCGCGGGTCAGCTGTTCCCAATTCCAGGGGTGTACCGCGGTCACCACCCGCGGCCGCGGGGCGGGACCGCGGGTTCCCTGAGTTTTGCCCACGTTTGAGCACCACGGGCGCGGGCCATGACCGCGGGAAAAGAGCGGAGTCGCGTTTTTCAGCCCTTAAACCCCTTTCTCCCCCTTTTCCTCACATTATTCATCTTCCCCAACCTCATACTCACCCATTTCCATCTTCCCCAATTCATTCACACCAAACCCTAGCCTCCATTACCACATCTTTTTACCAAGATTGAAGGCATTGAAGAGGAGAGAAGATTGAAGAAAGCTCATTAATAGGATTTGTCACTTCTTACTCTCTCTTTCATTTATGTATTTCTTTGATTTTGGTTTGTTGTTTGTGAACATGTTTGGATAAAATCCCCCATTAGTTTGGGGATTAGGCTCATGGATGATGTAATAGATTGATTATTATGCTTAATATATGTCTTGATTACTTCCTTGTCATTATCTTTGCAAGCCCTAGTATTCTTTCTTGTATGGATTGTTGGCCACTTTCTATGCATTTCTCATTTGTGATTTGAATCGGGAGAGGATAATCATAATAGATTAGGAGCTTGAAACATATTGACTCAATATACCGGGAGGTTGAGAGTTGGGTGAGAGTTTACCGATCCTTTGTGCTTTTGGGAGTTATAGGTTAGAAGTTGACCGGGGACGGAACTATGACCCGTAATCTACCGTTTTAGTCGTCCGGGAGGGGGCTAGAACTAGTGGGGAGATCACTCTAGATAAATAGGAATATCAAGACTAATATTGAGCTAATTTGAAGTCCATTGCTAATCCATCGATGCCTAATCCCTAAACCACCTTCATCACTTAATTAATCCACTTTGTTTGATTGTTCTTATTTTGTCTTTGAATTTGTTAGTTAATCAAACCACTCACCTCCTTGTTTAGTCTAAATAGCTCTAGCATAATGAATTATGATAATCACTAGATTGAACTACTAATCCTTGTGGGATACGACCTTGCTTCCATATATTACAACTACCCGTATACTTGCGGCGTGGTGAAAATATTAGCGAACAAGTTTTTGGCGCCGTTGCCGGGGATTAGTTTAGTTTCTTTGCTTGTGATATTTTGCTTCATTGTGCTTAACTACTTTAGACATTTTACTTGCTTTAATTTTTGTTTTCTATTTTAAGATTGTGATTTGACTCTTTGTTCTTGTTGGTTGATAGGTAGTGTATGAATACAAGGTCTAAAGGTGCACCTCTTATACCTATAGACCTTGAGGTTGAAGCTTTTTGCCGACACAACAAAGCAAGAACAAGAAGAGATAGAGAGTTGGAGGAAGCTATGGCGGAAAATTTCGATTTAATCCGTCAACTCCAAAGGCAATTGGAGGACATGCAAGGGCAAATCAATGAGCAAGAGGCTCAAAGGAATGCACCACCACCACCACCTATTAGCAATATGTTCCAACCCGTGGTCCAACAAGTGGGAGTGCATGCCCCGAGAATCAATGCCAATAATTTTGAGCTCAAGCCGGCCCTCATCAACATGGTGCAACAAAATCAATTCGCCGGTCTTTCTCAAGATGACCCGAATGGACATCTCGGCAATTTCTTGGAGATATGCGATACTATCAAGATAAATGGAGTTCCGGAGGATGCCATTCGACTCCGACTCTTTCCCTTCTCACTAAGGGGCATGGCCAAGACATGGTATCAATCTTTAGAGATTGGTTCCATCACTACATGGGAGAAAATGGCTCAAAGGTTCCTTATCAAGTTCTTCCCTCCAAGTAAGACAATGAAGATGAAGAAGGACATTGTCCAATTTCATCAATTCGATGGAGAGACCTTCTATGAAGCTTGGGAGAGATTCAAAGAGATGATAAGGAAGTGTCCCAACCATGGTTTGGATCAAAACACCATTATTTGCTCATTCTATACTGGGTGTAGTGGTGAGATTCAAAGAGACATGAATGCATCGGCCAATGGAGCATTGTTGGAGAAGAGCCACGAGGAGGCCACCCACATCATAGAGAACTTGGCCGCCAATAGCTACCAATTTCCGGGGGAGAGGACTATTTTGAAGAAGGTGGCGGCTACAACAAGCTCAGATCCGATAGCTCTTTTGACAGCTCAATTGACCGCCATGAATAACAAGATTGATGCTATGTCAATATCAAGGGTAGAGCCCGTGGTTGAAGAACAAACTAGCTTCGAGGATGTGAACTACATCAACAACAACAACAACCGAGGCCAAGGGAATTTCCGGCCTTCACATCAAGGTGGTTATCAAGGCCAAGGGCAAGGGCAATACAATCAAGGATTTCAAACAAATCGCCACCCAAATCTTGCCTATGGTAATCCCAATAACTTCTTGCAACCACCGCCCGGATTTACGGTGAGTGATGGCATGATCAAGAAAGAGAAGAAGCTCAACCTTGAAGAGATCTTAATGAAATTCATGACGGCCACTCAAGCCCACATGACAAGAACCGACGAAAGGTTAGAGGCTCAAGCAACCCAATTGAAAATGCTTGAGATGAAAGTGGGACAAATTGCTGAATCCTTAAGCAACCAACATCAAAAGGGGCAATTTCCGAGTAACACCGTTGTGAATCCAAAAGAACATTGCAAGGCTATCACTATAAGAAGTGGGAAGATACTTGAAGAGTCCAAGATACCTCCGGAAGTCAAGAACAATGATGAGAACATTTCCTCAAAAATGCAAGGCGATAAGGAGAATGAGAAAGATGTGTACAAGGCACCACCACCTTATTGCCCACCAATTCCATTCCCTCAAAGACTTCAAAAGAAAAATGTGGAGAGTGAGTTCTCTAAATTCCTTGAGATCTTTCGGAAGGTACACATCAACATCCCCCTTGTTGAAGCTTTGCAACAAATGCCCAAGTATGCAAAATTTCTCAAGGAAGTTCTATCCAAGAAGAAGAAATTAGAAGAATTTGAGACGGTCAACCTCACCGAAGAATGTTGTGCCATTCTTCAAAAGAAGCTACCCATCAAGATCAAGGATCCCGGGAGCTTTACTATCCCATGTGATGTTGGAAATGGTCGTTTTGGAAAGGCCTTGTGTGATTTGGGAGCAAGCATAAATTTGATGCCTCTCTCCATCTTCAACAAGCTTGAAATAGGAACCATTAAGCCAACCACGATTGCTTTGCAAATGGCGGACCGTTCCGTTTCATATCCAAAAGGGATAGTGGAGGATGTCTTGGTGAGGGTTGACAAATTCATTTTTCCGGTGGATTTTGTGGTGTTGGATATGGTTGAGGACAAGGATGTACCTTTGATCCTTGGACGTCCATTCTTGGCGACGGGGAGGGCCCTAATTGATGTTGCAAAGGGCAAGCTCACATTGAGAGTGAATGATGAGAGTGTTACCTTCTCAATCCACAAAGCTCCCAAGCACAAAGATGGGGAAGAAAGAATGAGAGTGGAGGAATGCAAATTGATGCAAGTGATTGAACCTTGCATCAACATGAAAGAAAAATTGAAGGGAGAAAGGAAAGAGGAGGAAGCCCAAGGCTTGGAGTTGAAGCTTATCCCCACACACTTGAAGTATGCATTCTTTGGTGAGAATGAGATACATCCAATGGGGCAAGACCGTGTACTCCAACTCAAAGAGTTAGATGAGTATCACGCATTTGAGAAGTCAAGCCTCTACAAGGAGAGGATAACAAGTGCTAATGACGAGATGATGCAAAAACGGGAGTTTGCACCCGATGATGAAGTCCTTCTCCTCACCTTTCGTCAATCACTACCTCCGGAAAAGCCAAGATCAAAATGGACGGGTCCTTTCAAAATCAACAAGGTTTTCAACAATGGAGCAATTGAATTGAGAAAGAAGGATGAAAGAACCTTTGTGGTTGAGAAGGAAAAAATCAAGGCATTTTTGCCTTTGAAACCAAAAGTTGAAGTGTTCGTTGGAACCACCCCCGAGCCATAACACCATCATGGAGACGTCTAGCTCATGACGTTAAACTAAGCGCTAGTTGGGAGGCACCCCAACAAGGTACCCTTTAATTTTTGTATGGTTTATTTTTTTTTTTTTTTTTTTATATGTTAGTTTTTTTTGTGAGTCCGAGACAACTTCTCCTTCTCTTTTCTTCCAAACTCATTTTCACTTTGTGTGAAATAAGTTTGGGGGGAGGGGAGAGATGGATTAGTTGTCTCATCTATCTTAAGCTTTACTTGTTTTTGTTTGTTTTAGTATTGTTGTCTTGTTTTTGTTATTGTTGAATAAATGAAGCTTGAGAGTTAGTTGGGTTGATATTTTTGTTTTTGTTTTGCTTGGGATAATTGTATCAAACTTTGTGATGTTGATTGAATGTCATTGGGCTTATGATATGAATCGTTTCTTGGAAAAATTGTGTGTATCACTTGTGGATTATGCATGAAAAGTTTGAACTTGTGACAAGTGAGTTAAATGTTTTGCCTCCAAGAACTTGAAAATGAGCTTGTAAGAATTGAGCCTTTGATTGTCATACATTTACAATCTCATTTTGTTCTTGAGTGTAAATCATTTGAGCATGTGTGTTGATCTCTAGAACTTGCCATGAGTCCTTTCTTGAAAATAAAAGTAGATGTGTTGTTAATATTGAAGTGATTTAAGGCCATCTTTGTTAGCCACTTAACTCAAATTGTGTCCAAATTCTCATTTGATCCTAGTTTACCCCTTTCGTGCCTTGTAGCCTTTCTTTTAATGAACCAATGATAAAGGGGTAGAACTTAGAGTGTTAGTGGTTGCTTTGATGAAAATGGTTGGAAAATGATTGAAATTGCTTGTCAAACTTCGATTGAGTGAAAATCACTAGTCTCCTATAAGCTCAAAAAGAAAAAGAAAGAAAAATGAAGAGACATGTGAATAAAATAGTACAAAGGGGAGTGATTTGCCTTTTGAATCATGGTCTTGATAAGTATTCATAGGGTGAAAAGGAAGAAAAGTGGGGATATTGGTTGATTGATTAGAAAAGAACAATGGTGAATATGACATATTCAATTTGGGAATTGTATGGGATATGAGTCACTTTGCCTATAAACACCTCACCTCACCAAAGAGCTCTCATTGCAACCTAAATAGAAGCCCTTTTTGATCTTTATTTGTAACACATTGAAGTATAGAGAGTTAGGATAAATGGCAAGCTTATGGTAGATTGCATACTTGTTTCAATTTGAGTGCAAACACGTCCATTCTAAACACTTGAGAGTTGAGTGCGTCATTGAAACATCCACTTTGTTAGGATTCAAGCTTGGAGGTTATAATATTGAACTCATTATCACTTGTGACTTCTTGGAATGCATTTCTACTTGTGATGCACTTTTGAAAGATTTTTTGTAAAATTTGAAGCCCTTGAAATGACACCAATTCATGCTCACATGTTTGTTTACTTTTATTTCTCTTCTCTTCGTCGTTTGGGGATAAACAACACTTTAAGTTTGGGGGGTTGACAAACATGGTTTTCATACCTCAATTCCACATGTTTTGTTGTCATTTCCCTTCATGTTTTGCTTGTGAATGCTTGTTTGTGCCCGAATATTTAGTTTTATGAAGATTTGATATCTTGGTGTAGTTTTGGAGTAATTTCAGGAAAAATAAAGGATTAATTGGAGCATTTTGAAGATATGAGATTGAAGTACGTCTCGAGAGGAATCCGTGAGCGCAAACGGCGACCAAATCCGAGTCCGGACGAGGGAGAACGGAGCAAAACGAGCGGACTGTGCAAAACGCCCAGTACCCCGCGGTCACCACCTGCGGCCGCGGGGTGGGACCGCGGGTCAGCTGTTCCCAATTCCAGGGGTGTACCGCGGTCACCACCCGCGGCCGCGGGGCGGGACCGCGGGTTCCCTGAGTTTTGCCCACGTTTGAGCACCACGGGCGCGGGCCATGACCGCGGGAAAAGAGCGGAGTCGCGTTTTTCAGCCCTTAAACCCCTTTCTCCCCCTTTTCCTCACATTATTCATCTTCCCCAACCTCATACTCACCCATTTCCATCTTCCCCAATTCATTCACACCAAACCCTAGCCTCCATTACCACATCTTTTACCAAGATTGAAGGCATTGAAGAGGAGAGAAGATTGAAGAAAGCTCATTAATAGGATTTGTCACTTCTTACTCTCTCTTTCATTTATGTATTTCTTTGATTTTGGTTTGTTGTTTGTGAACATGTTTGGATAAAATCACCCATTAGTTTGGGGATTAGGCTCATGGATGATGTAATAGATTGATTATTATGCTTAATATATGTCTTGATTACTTCCTTGTCATTATCTTTGCAAGCCCTAGTATTCTTTCTTGTATGGATTGTTGGCCACTTTCTATGCATTTCTCATTTGTGATTTGAATCGGGAGAGGATAATCATAATAGATTAGGAGCTTGAAACATATTGACTCAATATACCGGGAGGTTGAGAGTTGGGTGAGAGTTTACCGATCCTTTGTGCTTTTGGGAGTTATAGGTTAGAAGTTGACCGGGGACGGCAACTATGACCCGTAATCTACCGTTTTAGTCGTCCGGGAGGGGGCTAGAACTAGTGGGGAGATCACTCTAGATAAATAGGAATATCAAGACTAATATTGAGCTAATTTGAAGTCCATTGCTAATCCATCGATGCCTAATCCCTAAACCACCTTCATCACTTAATTAATCCACTTTGTTTGATTGTTCTTATTTTGTCTTTGAATTTGTTAGTTAATCAAACCACTCACCTCCTTGTTTAGTCTAAATAGCTCTAGCATAATGAATTATGATAATCACTAGATTGAACTACTAATCCTTGTGGGATACGACCTTGCTTCCATATATTACAACTACCCGTATACTTGCGGCGTGGTGAAAATATTAGCGAACAGAAACAAGAGGAGTAATCCCGGCAAGGCGAAGATACCCTACAATCATCATAAAAGAGTAAGTTATTGGTACCATTTTAGTTAAAATGACTAAAGTACCCTTTAAAAAATTATTGATGTTGATTTATTTACTTTTTATCTTTTTTAATATCTTTTGGGTCATTTCTTCTAAATAAATCAAAAAATTAAATAAAAATGTTTGAAAATAAACTAATGGTATGTGTTCGCTATTTATTTTCACCACGCCGCAAGTATACGGTGTAGTTGCAATAAGTGGAAGCAAAGTCGTATCCCACAAGGATTGATGAATTCAAACTTCTAAATACTATTAATAAGTTGTTTTCAATCTATTTAAACAATCAAAGATGAAGAGATATTGAAATCTAAATCAAAGCTAAATTAAAGCAAGCAAACTAAATAACAATAACATATGAAAAAATTAATAAATTGGGGAATGATTAGAAGGAAAGTTATCCTAGGGACTAGATTTCGATGGATAGTAATGAATTTCAATCTAAAGCAATATTAATCTTGATATGGCCTACTTATTGTAACACCCCGATTTTTCCTAATAGGATTTCCCGAGATACTTGAACTTAGAATATTATTTAAGTGAATTTCTCGCCCGGATAAAATTTTTATTGATAAAAAAAGGGGGTATTTCTTTTAGTAAAAGATTTTATCAAATTTTACCAAAAGAGATTAAATGCAAATACGTGACTATGTGAATATATTTCATATTACATTTTTTTTTCATTTACTTTTAGTTTGAATTGGGCCTAAATAGAATTATTATACTAACTTATCTAGTTTGGGTCTTACTTATTTTTGAGTTAAGATTATGTGTATTTTGTAAGCCCATTTTGATCCATAATTTTTTTTTCATTCATGTCAGCCCACATGCCTTATTAAATTTTGTAGATTTTTTACTTTTGATTTTGTAGAGAGATTATGTGTTATGGTTTTTGGCAGCAGCCATTTGTCCTCATTCATCAAAAATTCATCCACGTATCACTCCACATTTTCACCACATTGTGAACCAATCACTTTACATGCATCTGCAACTCACCACATTTTGAACCAATCACTTTACATGCATTTTTCTCTCATGAAATAAATTTGCCAAAACTCAAGATCAGATCATTCACAGAAAATCCAATTATCATCAGCTTTCTTTCCTCTCCAAAAATTCATTCAAATCACAAGCATCTCTTCAAGAAAGTACACAGTCTGTAAGTATATTTCTCAAGTGCTTTTTTCCAATGCATAAGAAAAGACTGAATTTTTGCATAAGAAAGATTGAATTTTTTTTAAGAAAAGATTAAAAATTTCTCAACACCATTTCAAATGAAATAGAAGACTAGAATGTGATAGAGGGTTTTGAGATGATTTGGGGAGGGGTGTTGGGCGTCGATTGGTAGCCGGAGAAGGCGAGCGGCTGCTCGGCGTGGCAAGAGGGAGGAGGCCGTCTGCCACGGCGGCGGCGCTTGATTTATGCCTAATTGTTCTAATTTTAGGGGTTTGCATGTGCTTATTTTAATATTAATCTTCTGGAAATTGGTGCGTTTTATGGTCTATTTTATGCCTTGCAGGAGATTTAGGTTTTTGAGATGAAGAGTGCAAATCTTGGAGAATTTGGGCTAAGAATCGTGTGTTTGTGCACACTCTAGCATGGAAGAGAAGTAAAGCCCCCGTGCCGGAACCGAGAAGGCCCGCGCCAGAGATAAAACCTCGCGCGGAAGCCAGAGTAGAGGAATCGAAGCGCCAGAGAAATCGAAGCGCCAGAGGAATCGCTATGCCAGAGGAATCGAAGCGCCAGAGGAATCGTTATGCCAGAGGAATCGAAGCGCCAGAGGAATCGCTATGCCAGAGGACTCGAAAACGCCAGCGAAGTTAATCTCCAGTGCAGCGAAGTCTCGCCAGAGAAATCAATCGCCAGAGGACCCCGAGGCCAGAGCAGAGAAGTCAGACAGAGCAGAGAAGTCAGCCAGAGCAGAGAAATCAAGAGGCCAGAGAAACCGGGAGTCAGAGCGGACAAGTGCGCCAGAGCGGAAGCCGTTTCTCTGGCGATAGCAGCGTATTCGGCCAGAATGGAGATGATTTCCAAAGCGCACGTCATAGCTGGAGTTACCTTATCATCTACGATTCTATTCCTTTTAGAGTCCGGCTTTACATGGTAATTTCCATGGTGATCTAGAGGGATTTGAAGTCTATAAATAGGGCCATACTTTTCATTGTAAAAAATCCATTCAAATTCTTGCCCTAGTTTTAGACGCCATCTTTGCAATCTGTTGGCATCCGAAGCTTAGGAATTTACTTGCTTTCATAGTTTCGAGTTTTTATTGTTCTAAGTTAGATTTCAAATTCGTTTTTAGTTTAGTTTCTTGGATTGTGATTGAGTGACACAATTACAAGTTCAAGACAATTACGGTATTTCGTATTTCAATTCAAGTTATTTTCGTTTAATCATGTTTATGCTTTTCATTATTGGTTATGCTTTCTTTTCAATTATGCAATTTAAATTATGCACCTTAGTTTCATGCCTAGATTAGAAGTCTTTAAATTTATAAGTATTTAATTTCTTAAGTTAGGTTTAATTCAAGTTGTTTAAATTATTGCTTAGGTTAAGTTCAATTTACGTTTAAGTTTAAGATACGTTTTTAAATCAAAAACCTTTACTGCTTTCTTTTATTGCTTTTTCTTACGATATTACTAAAAGCCCTTAAAGACTTTCCTTGAGAGATGACACTGGGTCAACTTACCATCGCTAGGATGTCCTTGTTCTATTGCAAGTCAACTTAGAGGTGTTTCTAGTTGAGTTAAATTTTGGCGCCGTTGCCGGGGAAAGTTTTAGGCGTTTTAGTTGTGTCGTTTTTACTTGCTTTATTTAATTTTTGTTTTTACGTTTCTTCCACTCGGTGCGTTTAATCCGTTTGTTCAGTGTTGTGCATGCAGGGACGCCGTAGTCTTAAAGGCAAATTGGTGTCCCCTTTGCATAGTACGAGCGAAGGGATTTTCAGGAAGAATAGTTGCAAGGGAGTGTTCGGTGACGACGGAGCAGACGGTTCTAACTCCAGTTCGGACGAAGACGCACGTGACAGAACTGACGATTTCTACTCTGGTTCTGAATCTGACTCTGAAGTTCCAGAGCATACCATAGAGACAAGGGAGGAAGAGGCCAGCTCTGTCGACTTCCATACTAAGCATAACGCGACTAAGGAGGACACCGGCGCTACCAATACAGAGCAGACCGCAGCCACGGCAGAACACACTAAGGAGGAAGAGGCCAGCTCTGCCAATTTTTGCACCAAGCAGAATTTAAACAAGGAAAAGAAGGAGATGGCCAAGAACACGGAATATATGGGAGACTTCACCAGGCCGGTAATTGGAGATACCAACACGTCGGCAATCGTGCTCCCCACTGCTGTGAGAAACTACAATCTCAAACCTAATGATTCGAATCTGCTGCCGGTGTTCCACGGAATGCCAAGCGAGGATGCGCTGCAATTCATCCGGGATTTTTGCACACAAGTGCAAACAATCCCTCTACTTACTCTTACGGAGGATCAACTCAAGCTCAAGTGCTTCCCCTACGCACTTAAAGACCGGGCGAGGACGTGGATGCTATCTCTGCCGCCAAACTCTATCACTACATGGGGAGATGCTTGTGAAAAATTCATGCTGAAATACTACCCAAGTCACAAGACACAGGAGCTGAGAACGAAAATAATGGAGTTCACCCAAGGAGCGGACGAGCCTTTGCATGAAGCTTGGGAGAGATATGAAGAACTTCTCCGTCAATGCCCTCAACATCAATTCACTAATGTTATGTTGATGCAGTTCTTCTACGATGGGTTAGTGCAAACTGCCCAATTTATGGTGGATAGCACGGCAGGAGGGAACATAGCTCGGAAAACTGCGGCAGATCTGAAAGAGATTTTCAAGACTTTAGCCGAGAGCTCCCAACAAAAGTCAGTCCGAGGACGGAGAGTAGAGGCTAGTGCCGTGACAAATCAGTTCGAGATGCAGCAACAATTGGCCTCGATCATGCGAGAAGTCCAACAGCTCAAGATGGAAAAGATGGAAAATCCTCCAGTTCAGAGCTCAGCACCGCCGATGACAACTCAGCCAATTCCAGCTCTGCCGACGCCAGCCCCGCCGAACCCAGCCCTACAGTACGTTGAGCCCTGTGGTATTTGTGGAGATTTCAGCCATGGAGCTAATGAGTGCCATAGAATGGGAGAGTTTACTCCGGAAGGACAAGCTG